>NC_139009.1:63072489-63524489 GCF_964374135.1 Grampus griseus
GTCTGAGGTCTTCTGCCAGCGTTCAGTAAGTGCTCCGTAGGAGTTGTTCCACGCGTAGATCTTCTTTCTTTTTTATGGCTGAATAATATTCATATGTATATCACATTTTCTTTAACCATTCAACTGCTGATGGACACTTAGGTTGTTTCCATGTCTTGACTATTATAAATAATGCTGCAATGAACATGAGAGTACAGATATATTTTCAAGATAATGATTTCATTTTTGGGGGGTATATACCCAAAAGTGGAATTGCTGGATCATACAGTAGTTCTGTTACTAATTTTTGAGGAATCTCCATACTGTTTTCCACAGTGTCTTCACCAATTTGCATTCCCACCAACAGTGCACAATGGTTTCCTTTTCTCCACATCCTTGCCAACATTTGTTATCCCTTGTCTTAGATGACAGCCATTCTAACAGTTGTGAGGTGATATCTCATTGTGGTTTTAATTTGAATTTCCCTGATGATTTAATGATGTTGAGCACATATTCAAGTACCTGTTAGCCATTTGTATGTTTTCTTTGGGAAAATTTCTATTCAGTTTCTCTTCCATTTTTAAATTGTATTTCTGTTTTGTTTTTCTATTGAATTGTATGAATTCTTTATATATTTTGGGTATTAACCTCTTATCGGATATGTGATTTGCAAATATTTTCTCCCATTCTGTAGGTTACCTTTTCATTTTGTTGATAATTTCCTTTGCTGTGCAGAAGCTTTTTAGCTTGATGTAGTTTAACTTTGTTTTTTATTTTGTTGCCTTTGCTTTTGATGTCAAATTAAAAAAAATAATTGCCAAGACTGATGTCAAGGAGCTTACCCCTTATGTTTTCTTCTAAGAGTTTCATGGTTTCAGGTCCTAAGTTCAAGTCTTCAATCCATTTTGAGTTGATTTTTCTGTATGGTGTAAGATAGGGGTTCAGTTTCATTCTTTTGCATGTGGCTGTCAAGTTTTCCCAATATCATTTATTGAAGACACTATCCTTTCCCCATTGTATATTTTGGCTCCTTTGTTATAAATTAATTGACTATATATGTGTGGATTTATTTCTGGGCTCTCTATTCTGTTCCATTGATCTATATGTCTGTTTTTATGCCAATACCATACTGTTTTGAATACAGTAGTTTGTAATATAGTTTGAAATCAGGAAGTGTGATCTTCAAGCTGTGTTCTTCTTTCTCAAGATTGCTTTGGTTATTCAGGGTTCTTTGTGGCTTCATATGAATTTCTGGATTTTTTTTATATTTCTGTGAAAAAAACATCATTGAAATTTTGATTGAGATTCCATTGAGTCTGTAGATTGTTTTGGCTAATATGGACATCTTAAGAATATTAATTCTTCCAGTCCATGAACATGGAATATCTTTCCATGCATTTGTGTTGTCTTCAATTTCTTCCATCAGTGTCTTACAGTTTTCAGTGCACAGATCTTTTATCTCCTCGGTTAAATTTTTTTCTAGGTATTTTATTCTTCTTGATACAATTGTAAATGGAATTGTTCTCTTAATTTCTCTTTCTGAAAGTTCATTGTTAGTGTATAGAAATGCAACTGATTTTTGTATATTGATTTTTATCCTGAAATTTTAATTTAAAATAATTTCTTAAATTCTAACCATTTTTTGGTGGAATTTTTATCATTTTCTATTTATAATATCATGCCATCTGCAAATAGAGACAGTTTTACTTTTCCCTTTCCAATTTAAAAATTTCTTCTTCTTGCCTTTTATTTCTTTTTCTTGCCTAATTGCTCTGGCTAGGACTTCCAGTACTATTTTGAATAAAAGTGGCAAGAGTGGGCACCTTTGTTCTGTTCCTGATCTTAGAGAAGAGCTTTCAGCTTTTCATCATTGAATATGATGTTAGCTATGGACTTGTCATATATGGCCTTTATTATATTGAGGAACATTCCCTCTACAGCCAGTTTGTTGAGTGTTTTTTTTTTTAATCATGAATGGATGCTAAATTTTGTCAAATGCTTTTCCTGCATCTATTGAGATGATTATATAGTTTTTATTCTTCATTTCATTAATGTGGTGTATCACATTGATTGATTTGTGGTAAAAATTTTCCCTAGGGCTGGTCAACAGCTATTGATCATTATGACTATTTCTGAAGCCCAAGAATAGCAGCTAAAATTTGAAAGTCTGTAGCAGAGTGGGAAATTGGACTTTGTGTTCTTACATCAAGATCTACACTAACTTTGTGAGGGGTTTGGGGGGGGGTTGTTTTGTTTTTGTTTGTTTGTTTGCTTTTTTCCCTTGGAGGAGAGGGCTGCCTGTTGGCTCAAACTCCTGAAACTGACATACTAGATGCCTGGGCATCACTGACTGCACATATCACATTGAAACCACATGAAGCTGAACCTTGAAGAAGCATGTCTAGGCCTTTTAGAGACATGTTGAATGCCCACTCTGGTGAGCAGATTCTGTGTTAGTCTACGCTGGCTGGTGCATTACTAGGCACTGGAGAGTAAGGTTACATGGATGTCAGTGTCCAAATCTCTTTAGAACCCCAGCTAACCCCCACCTTATCCTACTGCTTGCTCTTCTGGACCCTCAATCTCTCATGGGTGTAATGAGAAATTTGAGGTAGATAAGTGAAGCGCAGCCTCACTTCCTAGTGAACCAGTATCAGAATGGCTGGTGCATCTCCTTCTTTCTCTCTCTTACACTGAGCCTGAGCAAGCTGTAATCTGAGGTAAGCCATGGTCACCAATATTTAGAGATAAGTAGTTCTACTCTAAAGGTTTAGCATATTTGGTTCTTTCAATGATGAGTTCCTATTCTCCACCCTTGAGGCCAGGAATGGAAATGAGAAGCAGCAGATGTATCAGAAAGGCCTCTACCAAGAGTTAGCTGCCCTGGGTGCTCCCTGGCTTGTTCTTCACCTGCTGTATGGCCATGCACATCTGCCTCTTTGGGACTCAGTGTTCTCACTGATAGTGCAAGAATAAAAATTCTTTCTCTACTGGCTAGACATGGTTCTTGAGAAGATAGAATGGAATGGTGAATGGGAACATGATTTTGAGAATTGTGAGGGGTTATACAAATAAAGAGCACCCTTTTTAAAAAAAAATCAGCGGATGGTTGTCAGGGAAATATTTTCTTTCTGCCCTGGATCTAACTTGTCTTATTTTCTCCACTATAACCATCAGAGTGTGGCTGTTTAGCTGGTGAACTATAGGGAATCACTAGCCCACCCCCAGCTTGTTTCTTTGCTCTGCAGGACCTCTCTTCTCACTGTGAACATCTTGTAGTTTGGCTCAGGACAGTGCCAGCTCCTCACTGCATTCTTCTTCATCAACAGCCCCAGAGTGGCTCTACACGTTCCTCAGCTCAGGAAGCATCCAGCTGGACAGGAAGATTACTGTCTCCCTCCAAAAGGGCTGGGGTAGTGTCTCTTCATAAACTCTCTGGCTGCTTTTCTGTAGAATGTAGGATACTTAGGGTCTCTGAGTGAGCAATTTTGGAACAACAAAAATATCCCCACTCAATATCCTCTTTCACTGGTTTTACCTGAGCTGCCATTTTTAGAATCTATAAAAAGTTGATATTTGGCATTTAGTATGATTTGTAGAGCTTGTAAAATAAGTGAGTTTAATTTTGTGTTGGAGAAGCTATGCCGTAATCCTAGTACCAGTTACCTGCCTCCAACCTGACCATGTGGTCCCTTTAAGACATGGTTAAGGCTGGTCCCACCTGATCTAGGGGAGACACTGTGGGTGGGTCAGGGAAAGGGACCAACTCTTTAGTTTTCACAGCTGGAAGGGCTGTTATAAGGATATCCAAGGAATTCCCAGACCCTCCAAGAATTTGCATCAAGTTCTCAAGGTGACCTTACCTTCCTGATCCTGACATCGCCTCCTGTAGTTAGGGGGGTCCAGCTTCCCTACCCCAGCCTTTTCCTCCTCCACCTTCATAACTATAAAGTAAAAGATGAACACAACCTCAAAATGTATATGACACAAAAAGGTAAAATTTCAAGGAGAAATGGTCAAATTCATACTCATAGCAGAAGACCTTAGTGCAGATGAAAAAAATTAAGACAAAAGAACATATAAACAAATTGAGGAAGCTCAAATATATATATGTTGGGGAGATATATATATATAAGAGAATACATTTCTTTTTCAAGTACAAATGGAACATTTACAAAGAGAGCACATATACTAGGTCTCAGGAAAGCCTTAGTAAATTTTAAAGAATCTGTATCATACTTCTACAGTAAAAAAACTAAAAACAAAAAAAACCAAAACTATACAGATTATCTGTGGGTTCTGCATCCATGAATTCCACCAACCATGAATGAAAAATATTTTTTAAAAATATTCCAGAAAGTTCCAAAAAGAAAAACTTGAATCTGCCACACACCAACAACCATTTACATAACATTACATTGTATTTACAACTTTTTACATTGTATTTACATTGTTAGGTATTATAAGTAATCTAGAGATGATTTAAAGCATACAGGAAGAGGTACCTTGGTTTATACACAAATACTATGCCATTTCATATAAGGGACCTAAGCATCACAGATTTTGGTATGGAGTGGGCAGTCCTGGAACAAATCACCCATAGATACCAAGGAATGACTATATATATAAATAAATATATAAATACATATTTATATATATAATAAATATATATACATATATTTGGAAACTAAAAATAATTTCTAATGATGGGCTTAACAGGAAATCACAATGGAACTCATTACATATTTAGACTTGAATTACAACTTGAAACTTGTGGGTTACAATATACTTTGAGGAAAAAAGGGAGAAAGGAAAGAAAGAGGGAGGGAGAGAGGAAAGTAGAAAGAAAATAAATGTGATAAGCAGTTAACTAAAGAACCTAGAAAAAAATGAGAGAGAAAAGAAAGTAGAAGAACATAATATAAAAGATGAAAGCAACAAATAATGAAACAGAAAACAACTGAGCATAGAGATGGTTAATAAATCTAAAGGCAATTATTTGAAAAGATTATTAAAATAGGCAAACCATGCAAGACTAATCAATAAGAAAAGAGAATATGCATATGTAAACAACATTTGGAATGAAAAAGGGATGTAACTAAAAATATAGTAGAGAATTTTAAAATTATAAGTGAATGCCATGAAAAACTTCACGCCAATACGTTTTAACTTAGATAATAATAACAGCTACTGTTGCAACGTGCCAAGCATTATTTTAAATGCTCTGCTCTGCATGTATGACTTACTTGAATCTTCACTATAAGTAACATTGTTGTTCCATTTTACAGATGAGGAAACTGAGGCACAGAAGGCATAATTGACTGCTCAAAGGGGGGAACAGCAATTCAAACCCAGACTGCCTGTTTCTGGAACTATAGCTCTTAGTCACAAGGCTAATAAATAGATAGTTGATTAGAAAAGTAATAGAAATGATCAAATAACTTAAAAAAATTAGAAACTCCGAATTAACCAATAACTGAAATGGTTACAGGAAAAGCATCACAACCAGTCATATATTGATAATTATTGAAGGTGCTTTGTAGGGACAAAAGAATCATCATATTATTTTTTCTATTTTTATTAAGTTTGAAAATTTTCTGTAATGAAAAGAAAAATAAACACCAGAAGCACAGAGGTTTTTTTTTAATGTTTTATCTGAACCTTCAAGTATATATAGTCTCTAACTTATACAAAATTGTTCTCAAAAGTAGAGAAAGGGGAGTTGGAGGTAGTCGTTTCACCTGAACACCAGGATAGAGGATGGGGCTGAAAACAGGAGAGTTGGTTGAAAATCTTCATAAGGACTAAGTTAAACCCTCAGATCTCACTCCTAGGTTCAGTCTTCTAGAATGGCTCCCCTATCCCAGAAGATGGAAGAGTTAACTCAGATGGCCCTTGGATAGTTGAGAGCAAGAAGATGTCATTTCACTGGGGGAAAAAAGGATTTAATTAAAAATAGTGAGCCACTCAGCCCTCTCCTAGAACAGTAATGAAGCTTACACACTCCAGGTAGGAGACTGGAGGACTTAAAGATTCTGACATTTTGGAGATCTTTAACAAAATGGTTAGGACTCCACACAATTACCCACCTTGAGTCTATCATTCAAGAAGTCCAGGCTGTCAAACAGCTGTTTAGCAGTTCCACTCCAAATTATGATGGCCAGCAGAATCACCAGAATGACACAGACCAAAACAAACAGGAAAAGACAAAGTCCAAGAAAACAGGAGCACTGCAAGCAGCCAAAGAACCACTTAAAAACCATATAATTAACATCTTCAAGTGGACTAGAAAAAAAACATTGTATCCATGACAAAAAGAAAAGCAGAATGCTATAAACCTGGAACTTTTAAAGAATAAGAAAGAACTCTTGGAAATTCAAGAGATGTTACAAGAAAACTTTCAATACAAGAGTTGGAACATGAAGTTGAAAAAAATACATCAGATAATAGAGCACAAATACAAAGAAAAATTTTAGGAAAAAGACAAGGAAATCAGGGGATCAATCCAGGGGTTCCAAAATCAAAGTAGTAGGAGTTTCTGAAAGAGAAATCAGGAAAAATGGTAGGGAGGAAATTATTATTATTATTACTACTTTTTTTTTTTTTTTGCGGTATGCGGGCCTCTCACTGTTGTGGCCTCTCCCGTTGCAGAGCACAGGCTCCAGACGCGCAGGCTCAGCGGCCATGGCTCACGGGTCCAGCGGCTCTGCAGCATGTGGGATCTTCCCGGAACAGGGCACGAACCCGTGTCCCCTGCATCGGCAGGTGGACTCTCAACCACTGCGCCACCAGGGAAGCCCCATAGAGGAAATTATTAAGAAAATGACATAAGAACACTTCCCAGAACTGAAGGATTTGACTCTCTTGATTGAAAGGGGCTGCTGAGAGCTCAGAAAAATACTTTTTTAAAAAAAAATCCACTCCAGGACTTTCCTGGTGGCTCAGTGGTTAAGAATCCTCCTGCCAATGCAGGGGACACAGGTTGTAGCCTGGTCGGGGAAGATCCCACATGCCATGGAGCAACTAAGCCCGTGAGCCACAACTACTGAGCCTGTGCTCTAGAGCCCGTGAGACACAACTACTGAAGTCCACGCGCCTAGAGCCTGTGCTCTGCAACAAAGAGAAGCCACCACAATAAGCCCATGCACTGCAATAGAGTAGCCCCCGCTCTCCGCAACTAGAGAAAGCCCATGTGCAGCAACAAAGAAGACCCAACACACCCAAAAATACATATGTACATACATACATACATACAAAAAATCCACTCCAACTCACATCACCATGAAGTTTTAGAATGTTACATATAAAGAGAAGACCTTAAAAGCTTCCAGAATAAGAATATAATTCACCTACAGAGAATCCACCATGAAAACTGGCATTGATTTCTGAATAGCCACAGTGGAAGCTATAAGACAAGGGATTCATGCCTTCAAAACTGAGGAAAAATTATTTCCAACCTAGAATTTCAGTCCTAACTAAGCTATCAATCAAATGTGAGAGTAGAATAAGGACATTTTCAGGCATGAAATGTCTCAAAAATTTTCTCAGGAAGTGATTGGAGCAAGATGAAGGAACATCAAAGAAAGGAATATGGCATCTGGGAAATGGGATTCACCACAAAAGATTGGCACAGGTAGGTCCTAGGAGGGGAGCTATGCAGCAGTCCAGGGAGCAACAGGTGCATCTTAGATCACGCTCTGGACAGGATGTCTCCAAGGAGAACCTAGAACTGATCAATTATCTGGATGAATTTGACTATTTCGAGAGGGTACCGAGATTCTACCAAGAATAAAGAATTGTAGAAAGGAAAAGTAATCATGGTACACTATGCAAGTCAGCTGTGAGCAAAATTTATACCGTCATAATAAATAAAAATAAATGTTAATTTTATCAAAAATTACGATATAAGCAAAGTTGGTTTTCCAATATGCACCAGTATGGCTTCTGTTTGTGGCTGGTATCCATTCTTAACAGTTGGGTATTCATTCTGATTGGTTGGTGCTGGCGCCATATTGGTTGTGAAATATTTTGAATGTCTCCACTGGATATAACTATTTGGGGATGATGGGGAAACAAGGTGGGGCTGTGTGCATGGAGGCCCGTGTGGAGGACACTGCTAGCTACCTGCCTGATGTCTGTCTCCTCTTCTGTTCTTATTTTGTTCAGGGCAGCAATGTGGCCAACTGAAAATAATCATTTCCCCCAGATGCCCTTCAGCAATCCCTCTCTAAAGAGATGTAGGTGAAAGAACCTGGAGAAAGATTCCCTTCCTGGATAAAGCCTCTCCAAAAGAAACCCCCTTCATTTTTCCTTCTTCTCCCTCCCTCCCTGAATAGGGTTGCTAGATTTAGCAAACAAAAATACAGTTTCTCCAGGTTAAATATGAACTTCACATACACAATAAATAATTTTTAGTATAAGTATACCCTATGCTCTATGTTTTTATTAATTTATTTATTTTTGGCTGCGTTGGGTCTTTGTTGCTGCATGCAGGCTTTCTCTAGTTGTGGCAGTCGGGGGCTACTCTTAGTTGCAGTGAGCAGGCTTCTCATTGCGGTGGCTTCTCTTGTCGTGGAGCACGGGCTCTAGGCGCGCGGGCTTCAGTAGTTGTGGCACATGGGCTTAGTTGCTCTGTGGCATGTGGGATCTTCCCCGACCAGGGCTCGAACCCGTGTCCCCTGCATTGGCATGCAGATTCTTAACCACCGCACCACCAGGGAAGTCCCCCCATGCACTATTTGAGATATACTTATACTAAAAAACTATTCACTGTTCATCTGAAATTCAAATTTAACTGGGCAAACCGTATTTTATCTGGTAAACCATATTATATCTGGAAAATTATATTTCATCCTTATATCTAGAGCCTGGAACATGATGCCTGGAAGTGCAGCAGCCGTCTTGTCATCATGGGAGTGAAGACCATATGCTAACTATGGATACAGGGGACGAAGGAGCCTGTGTCCTTAACATCTTCAGTGAACCACTCTACCAGCACTGGACAGCCCACATTTGGACTTCTTTTTATGGTGAAAAATTAAACCACTAAATTTATAGTTAACTTTTCTGTTACTCAAAACCACACCTGAATTAAAAGACTCTGGGAAAATAAGATTGGGTTCTGCTAGTAAGGAAAACAGGGAGAATGGGCACTGGGTGCTCATCTACAAGTGTCTGCTACACTTTCCAACGTTCGTTCCTTCCTCTCCTTGCCTGTTTATAGAACTCCATTTTGCTCAGATAGAGACACAGGGTCCTTGGTTGCCATACATACCTTCCCCAACCCCAGACATAAATTGTGACCTGTCTAAACCATTCATTGTAATCTTATGGCCCTTGGCCAGTAAATGATCTTAGGAGTAGTCATGTGACCCTACCTACTGAGCCAATGAGATTTAATGGAAGTCTACTGGGTAGGGTTTCCAGGAAAACTTTTATCTTCCTAATAAGAAGTGACAGACACAGTTAGAATGCATGTTTTGCCCTTTACCTTCCTTTTTTTCCTGCACAGACTCTAGGCATGAGACTTCTAGATGAAGCAGTCATCTTGCAACAATGATGTGACAGGTATGAAAACCAAAGCCACAGGCTAAGGACAAAGCAGAAGGCTAGAATAAACTTGGGCTCCTGATAAAATCACTGAGCTCTAGACTGTTTATCTCTGATCTTCCTGTTATGTGAAAGGAAAAAATCTACCTAGTATATTTAAACTACTAGCCAAGTTTTATGTTACTTTTAGCTGAAGGTCTTCCTAACTGATACATAATGGAAAGCTATAGGGAGTTTAAATGAATGAACTAGATCTCTATGTGTCACCTGTAGAAATCTCAGTAACATAATGAATAAAAAAAGCAAGTTGTAAAAAGATACAAACAAAATGACATTATTTAACTTTAAAACGCACAAAACACTGCCAATGTTATTTATTGCTACATTTATAAGTAATAGAAGCATAAAATCATGCAGGGGAATGAGACACACTAACTTCAGGTTACTTCTGGAGACAGGTAAGGTTTAATGGTGATGTTTCAGCTGTATCTTTGATAGATATAGATATGAAGCAAATATGATAAAATGTTAACATCTGCTAATTCTGGACAATGACATATAACTATCATTCTACAGGTTTGAAATATTTTATTATTAAAATTTTAATTTTTTAAATAAATAAGATTATTCCCCAGCACTATGACATAGTAGTCTCAAATAAAATGGGCCAACTGAGTACTCTACACAAAGAATGATTGGGAAGAAAAATCCTCACACTTTGATATGTCAGTATGAAATTTTAGAATATTAAGTGTGAAGAAAAGAAAAATCCTAAAAACTTTTAAGGAAACAGGAACAGGTCACCTATAAATGAATAAAAATCAGACTATCAGAAGACTGCTCTTTAGGAACTTAGACAAGAGAAGATGCCGGACCAATGCCTTCAAAATTCTGTGGGAGAATAGTTTCCAGACTAGCATTCTCTATTCAGCCAAACCACCAGTCAAGAGTGAGAGTAGAAGACAGTTTAGGATATGCAAAAAATAATTTCACTTCTCTCTCATATCTTCTTAGGAAGTTATGTATGTATAATATATATTACCTCCATTAACAAAGGAGGGGAAGACAATGGGATCCAGGAGAGAGGGGTTGAAACAGAATAATAATGAAGGAAGGTCCCTGGACAACAGCTGTGATATAGCCCTAGAGAGCAGTCAGTCCTCAAAATAGCTAAAAATGAGGTTTCAGAAGGAACCACCAAGGAAAAGATGAAATTCAAGAGACAATACACTCCTTGAGTATTTGGAACAACTTAAGGAAGTGACAAAGACAGAAAGTGCAAAGAGGAACTTCCCTGGTGGTGCAGTGGTTAAGAAGCCACCTGCCAATGCAGGGGACACAGGTTTGATCCCTGGTCTGGGAAGATCCCACATGCCACAGAGCAACTAAGCCTGTGTGCCACAACTACTGAGCCTGCACTCTAGAGCCTGCGAGCCACACTACTGAGCCCACATGCCACAACTACTGAAGCCCACATGCCTAGAGCCTGTGCTCCACAGCAAGAGAAGCCACCACAAGGAGAAGCCCACACACCGCACAAAGAGTAGCCCCCACTCGCCGCAACTATAGAAAGCCTGCGCACAGCAATGAAGACCCAAAGCGGCCAAAAAATAAATAAGTAAAATTTAAAAATGAAAAAAAAGAAAGTGCAAAGAAAAAGAAAGCAATTAGAAACACCAGGGAAAATTAAAACTGTAAGAAATAAAATGTGATTATGGTATATACATAATCATAAGAGCATAAACACTGATTTTTAACTAAAAACAGCAATGTTATATCTACATTGGAAGTATAAAGAAGAGGAGATGGGTGTTGTGTATGATAGTTAAATAGTCACCTGTAGGTGACTGATATCTAACTTTGATAACTAGCAGGAGATTTATTATCATTATCATTATTATTTTAGAGGGGTGTAGGTAACCAACAAAAAAACCTAAAAGAATTCCAAGGGAGAGATCAAGATGGCAGGCAGGAAGACACTGGGCTCACCTCCTCCCATGAACACATCAAAACTACAACTAAGAAATAGAGACACAGATGTAGAGAACAAACGTATGGACACCAAGGGGGGAAAGTGGCAGCGGGTGGTGGTGCTGTGATGAATTAGGAGATTGGGATTTACATATATACACTATTATGTATAAAATGGATAACTAATAAGAACCTGCTGTATAAAAAAATACATAAAATAAAATTCAAAAAAAAAATTTACTGGGCTTCCCTGGTGGCGCAGTGGTTAAGAATCTGCCTGCCAATGCAGACGACATGGGTTCGAGCCCTGGTCTGGGAAGATCCCACATGCTGCGGAGCAACTAGCCCCGTGAGTCACAATTACTGAGCCTGCACGTCTGGAGCCTGTGCTCCGCAACGGGAGGGGCCGCGATAGTGAGAGGCCCGCGCACCGCGATGAGGAGTGGCCCCCACTTGCCGCAACTAGAGAAAGCCCTGGCACAGAAACGAAGACCCAACACAGCCAAAAATAAATAAATAAATAAATTTTAAAAAAAATTTACTAACTTTATGAACCAACAAATAAACTGCCTTCAGAATCTTTATTACATTAAAATTTTTCCTCAGTGGGGGGGAAAAATAAAACTACAACTGTATAGGGACTTCCCTGATGGTCCAGTGGTTAGACTCCATGCTTCCACTGCAGGAAGCACAGGTTCGATCCCTTGTCGGGGAACTAAGATCCTGCATGCTGCACAGTGTGGCCAAAAAAAAAAAAAAAAAAAACTGCACCTATATATAGAGTGAATCTCACTGAACTTGACCTGCGGACTAGCAAAACAGCTCTTCTACAACCAAGTTGTAAAGAAAGATCCACATGGAATCTGGTAGGAAGGGAGGAGAAGCAATCTGCTCAGGATCTGCACACCTGGAAGGGGTGAAGCTAGCTCCAGGGCAGAGACCACCATCGCTGAGACACACATCTCTGTACACACTTGAGAGGGTGCAGTGCCATCCCAGTGGTGTGGCACCAAACCCACCAGCCCCAACCCAGCCTATAACCAAGGTGTGCACACTGGGGAAAGAATGAAACCAGCACAGAAGTGCAGCCCCAAGCCCTCAGATCCCAGGCATGCCTTCAGTGAAGGTCACCACACATGGGATAAACAACTCCCTCAGGGTTCCTGCTTGAGCATAGGATAAGCCACGGCTTCAAACAGACTCTGGCTCTAGCCCCTCCAACTCCATCCCTACCTCCCACCAAGGCTGTGGTTGCCAGCACACCCTGGGAAGATACTGCCCATGCTTACTTCAGATCCAGCTCTCCCACCAAAACCACTGGGCACACACAGGCTGCACAGGGAGCTCCTACACAAGGACATGCCTTCAAGGCCAGGATAAGTAACTGATCACCTAATTTCATAAAGACAGAGAAAGATAAACAATATGAGAAGACAGGAGATTATGTTTCAAATGAAAGAATAAGAGAAAAAAAACAGGAAAAAATCCTAATGAAACAGAGCTAAATAATTTACTGATAAAGAGTTCAAAACAATAAGAATAAAAATGCTAAATGAACTGGGGATAAAAATAGATGAACACAGTGAGCATTTTAACAAAGAACTAGAAAATATAAAAAAGAATGAGGGAGAGCTGAAGAATGCAATAACTGAAATTAAAAGCCACTAAAGGGAATTAATAGCAGATTAGGTGATACAGTAAAGCACATAAAAGTGATCTGGAAGATAAAATAATGGAAATCACCCAATCAGAGGAGTAAAAAGGAAAACAAATTTTTTAAAATGAGAATAGTTTAAAGGACCTCTGGAACAGCATCAAGCATACTAATATTCACATTATAGGGGTCCCAGAAGAAGAGAAAGAGAAAAAGGTAGAACATGTGTTTCATGAAATTATGGCTGAAAACTTCCTGAACCTGAGGAAGGAAACAGATATCCAGGTACAGAAATCACAGAGAGTCCCAAAGAAGATAAACCCAAAGAGACCCACACCAAGACATATTACAATTAAAATGGCAAAAATTTAAAGAGAGACTTCTAAAGGCCACAAGAAAAAAAGGAGTCACATACAAGAGAAACCCCAGAAGGCTATCAGCTGATTTTCAGCAGAAACTTTGCAGGCCAGAAGGGAGTGGCATGATATAGTTTAAGTTCTGAAAGGAAAAAAACCCTACAACCTAGGACACTCTACCCAGCAAGGTTATCATTCAGAATTGAAGGAAAGATAAAGAGCTTCTCAGACAAGCAAAAACGAAAAGAGTTCATCAATACTAAACTGACCTTAAAAGAAACGTTAAAGGGTCTTTTCTAAGTAGAAAAGAAAAGGCTACAACAAGAAATAAATTACAGAAAGGGAAAAATCCCACTGGTAAAGGCAACTATACAGTAAATGCTGAGACAGCTATACAGTAAAGGCTGAGGATCAATCATTTAAATAAGCTACCATGAAGGTTAAAAGACAAAAATTGTAAAAATCAACTATAACCATAATAAACAGTTAAGGCATAGATATGAAGATGTAAAATATGACACCCAAAACACAAAACATGGTGGGGGAGTAGAAAAATGTAGATCTTTTAGAGTGTGTTTAAAGTGAAATGATTACCAGTTTAAAACAAGGAGATAGAGTTATAGGTCAACATATATGAACCCTATGGTAATCACAAATCAAAAACCTATAATAGGGCTTCCCTGGTGGCACAGTGGTTGAGAGTCCACCTGCCAATGCAGGGGACACGGGTTTGTGCCCCGGTCCGGGAAGATCTCACATGCCACGGAGCGGCTGGGCCCATGAGCCATGGCCACTGAGCCTGTGTATCCGGAGCCTGTGCTCCACAACGGGAGAGGCCACAACAGTGAGAGGCCCACGTACTGCAAAAAAAAAAAAAAACCCAAAACCTATAATAGAAAAAAACGTATAATAGATAAAAACTAGAGAGAAAGGAACACAAACATAACACTAAAGAAGATCATTAAACCACAAGGGATAAGACTAAAAGAAGAAGAAAAGAATGGAGAAGAACTACAAAAACAACCAGAAAACAAGTAAGAAAATGGCAATAAATACACATCTATTAATAATTACTTTAAATGTCAATGGACTAAAAGCTTCAATCAAAAGACGTAGGGTAGGGCTTCCCTGGTGATGCAGTGGTTGAGAGTCCGCCTGCCGATGCAGGGGACATGGGTTCATTCCCCTGTCTGGGAAGATCCCACATGCCTCAGAGCGGCTGGGCCCCTGAGCCATGGCCACTGAACCTGCGTGTCCGGAGCCTGTGCTCTGCAATGGGAGAGGCCACAACAGTGAGAGGCCCACATACCGAAAAAAAAAAAAAAAAGACGTAGGGTAGTTGATTGGATTTAAAAAGAAAGACCCATCTATATGCTGCCTACAAGAGACTCACCTCAAAGCTAAAGACACACACAGACTGAAAGTGAGAGGATGGAAAAAGATATTCCATGCAAACAGTAATGAAAAGAGAGCTGGGGTAGAAATACTTATGTCAGACAAAGTAGACCCTAAAAAAGTCTATGTTAAAAGACAAAGAATAGCATTATATAATGATAAAGGGATCCATACAAGAAGAGGATATAACATTTGTAAATATATGCACCTAATATAGGAGCACTAAATATATAAAGTAAATATGAACAGACATAAAGAGAGAAATTGACAGTGATACAATAATAGTGGGACTTTAACTCACATTACATCAATGAACAGATCATCCAGACAGAAAATCAATAAGGAAACAGTGACCTTAAATGACACATTAGACCAGTTGGACTTAATAGATATCTACAGGACATTCCATCCCAAAAGAGCAGAATACACATTCTTTTCAAGTGCACATGAAATGTTCTCCTGGATGGATCACATACTAGATCATAAAACAAGTCTCAACAAATTTAAAAGGATAGATTAAAGCACAGAAATCTCTTGCATTCCTATACACTAACAATGAAAGATCAGGAAGAGAAACTAAGGAAACAATCCCATTTACCACTGCAGCAAAAAGAATAAAATACCTAGGAATAAACCTACCTAAGAAGGCAAGAACCTGTACTCAGAAAACTAAAACACTGATGAAAGAAATCAAAGATGACACAAACAGTTGATGAGATATACCATGTTCTTGGACTGGAAGATTCAATATTGTGAAAATGACTATGCTACCCAAAGCAATCTACAGATTCAGTGCAATCCTTATCAAGTTACCAATGGCATTTTTCACAGAATTAGAACAAAAAATTTTACAGTTTGTATGGAAACATAGAAGACCCTGAATAGTCAAAGCAATCTTGAGAAAGAAAAACAGAGCTGGAGGAATCAGGCTCCCTGACTTCAGACTATATTACAAATCTACAGTCATCAAGACAGTATGGTACTGGCACAAAAACAGAAATATAGATCAATGGTATAGGATAGAAAGCCCAGAGATAAACCCACACACCTATGGTCACCTAATCTATGACAAAGGAGGCAAGAATATACAATGCAGAAAAGACAGTCTCTTCATTAATTGGTGCTGGGAAAACTAGACAGCTACATGTAAAAGAATGAAATTAGAACACTCCTTAACATCATACACAAAAATAAACTCAAAATGGATTAAAGAACTAAATGTAAGACCAGAAGCTATAAAATTCTTAGAGGAAAACATAGGAGAAACACTCTGATATAAATTACAGCAAGATCTTTCTTTTTTTTTCAGCAAGATCTTTTTTGACCCACCTCCTAGAGTAATGAAAACACAAACAAAAATAAATGAATGGGACCTAATTAAACTTTAAAGCTTTTGAACAGCAAAGGAAACCATAAACAAGATGAAAAGACAACACTCAGAATGGGAGAAAATATTTTCAAGTGAAGCAACTGACAAAGGATTAATCTCCAAAATATATAAACATCTCATGCAGCTCAACATCAGAAAAACAAACAGTCCAATCAAAAAATGGGTGGAAGACCTAAACAGACATTTCTCCAAAGAAGACATACAGATGGCAAACAAACACATGAAAAGATGCTCAGTATCACTAATTATTAGAGAAATGCAAATCAAAACTACAATGAGGTATCACCTCACATCTGTCAGAATGGCCATCATCAAAAAATCTAAAATCAATAAATTCTGAAGAGGGTGTGGAGAAAAGGGAAGCCTTTTGCAGTGCTGGTGGGAATGTAAATTGATACAGCCACTCTGGAGAACAGTATGGAGGTTCCTTAAAAAACTAAAAATAGAATTACCATATGACCCAGCAATCCCATTACTGGACATATACCCTGAGAAAACCGTAATTCAAAAAGACACATATACTCCAATGTTCATTGCAGCACTATTTACATTAGCCAGGTCATGGAAGCAACCTAAATGTCCATCAACAGATGAATGGATAAAGAAGATGTGGTACATATATACCATGGAATATTACTCATCCATAAAAAGGAACGAAATTGGGTCATTTGTAGAGATGTGGATGGGCCTAGAGTCTGTCTTACAGAGTGAAGTAAGTCAGAAAGAGAAAAACAAATATTGTATATTAACACATATATGTGGAATCTAGAAAAATGGTACAGATGAACCTATTTGCAGGGCAGGAATAGAGACACAGACCTAGAGAATGGACGTGTGGACACAGTGGGGAAGGGGCAGTGGGATGAATTGGGAGATTTAAATTGACAGATATACACTACCATGTGTAAAATAGATAGCTAGTAAGAACCTGCTGTATAGCACAGGGGGCTCAGCTTGGTGCCCTGTGATAACCTAGATGGGTGGGATGGGGGTGAGTGGGAGGGAGGTCCAATATGGAGGGGATATATGTACACATATAGCTGATTCATTTCATTGTACAGCAGAAACTAACACAACATTGTAAAGCAATTATATTCCAATTAAAAATAATAAGAGGAGAGAAATTATATGAAGAATCTTTTCTGACCACAACAGTATGAAACTAGAAATCAATTACAGGAAGAAAAATGGGAAAAACACAAACACATGGAGACTAAACAGCATGCTATTAAAAACCCAATGGATCAACAGAGAAATCAAAGAGGAAATCAGAAAATACCTTGTAATAAATGAAAATAAAAAACACAACTTTCTGAAATCTATGAGATGCAGCAAAAGCAGTTCTAAGAGGGAAGCTTATAGTGGTACAGGCATACCTCAAGAAACAAGAAAGATCTCAAACAACCTAATCTACCATCAAAAGAGATTAGAAAAAGAAGAACAAACAGAGCCCCAAGTCAGAAGAAGGAAGAAAATAATAAAGATCAGAAAGAAAATAAATAAGAGACCCACCCCCAAAAGAAGGAAGGAAGGAAGGAAGGAAGGAAGGAAGAAAGAAAGAAAGAAAGAAAGAAAGAAAGAAAGAAAGAAAGAAAGAAAGAAAGAAAGAAAGAAAGAAAGAAAGAAAGAAAGAAAGAAAGAAAGAAAAAGAAAGAAAGAAAGAAAGAATCAATGAAACCAAGAGCTGGTTTTGTGAAAAGATAAACAAAACTGACGAGCCTTTTAGCCAGCACCATGATCAAGTGGGATTTATTGCATGGATATAAGAATGGCTCAACATCCACAAATCAATCAATGTGATACACCACATTAACAAAAGGAATGATAAAAATCACATGATCATCTCCATAGATGCAGAAAAAGCATTTGATAAAATTCAACACCCATTCATGACAAAACTCTCAACAAAGGGAATAGATCACAATATAATAAAAACCATTTACGACAAACCCACAGTTAATATCATACTCAATGACGAAAAATCAAATGCTTTTCCTCTAAAATGAGGAACAAGGCAAGGATGCTCACTCTCACCATTTCTATTTAACATAGCATTAGAAATCCTAGCCACAGCAATCAGGCAAGAAAAAGAAATAAAAGGCATCCAAATTGGCAGGGAAGAAGTAAAACTGTCACTATTTGCAGATGACATGATACTATGTATAGAAAAACCTAAAGTCTCCACCAAAAAAACTATTAGAACTAATAAATAAATTCAGTAATGTTGAAGGATACAAGATTAGTATACAGATCTGTTGTTTTTCAATACACTAATAATATCAGAAAGAGAAAGAAAGAAAATCCCATTTACAATTGCATCAAAAAGAATAAAATACCTAGGAATAAACTTAACCAAGGAGGTGAAAGACCTGTACTCTGAAAACTATAAGACATTGATGAAGGAAATTGAATATGATACAAATAAATGGAAAGATATCCCTGTTCATGGATTGGAAAAATTAATATTGTTAAAATGTACATACTACCCAAAGCAACCTACGGATTTACTGCAATCCCTATCATAATACTCATGACATTTTTCACAGAACTAGAACAACTAATCCTAAAACTTGTATGGAACCACAAAGGACCCCTACTGAATAGGAGAAAATATTTGCAAGTGATATGTCTGATAAGGAGTTAATATCCAAAATATATAAGAGCTCATACAAGTCCATATCAAAAACACAAACCACCCAATTACAGAATGAGCAGAGGATCTGAGTAGATATGTTTCCAAAGAAAATATACAGATGGCTAATAAGTATGTGAAGATGTGCTTAATGTCACTAAGCATCAGGAAAATGCAAATCAAAATCAAATGCAAACCAAAATAAATAAATAAATAAATCTATTAAAAAAATTTTAATGGACTATAATCTTTAGAACTATTGAATCACTATGTGGTACACCTGAAATTAATATAACATTATAAATCAACTCTACCTCAATTTTAAAATTTTTATTTATTTTATTTATCTTTGGTTGCGTTGGGTCTTTGTTGCTACACACCGGCTTTCTCTAGTTGCGGCGAGCAGGGGCTACTCTTCATTGCAGTGCTCGGGCTTCTCATTGAGGTGGCTTCTCTTGTTGTGGAGCATGGGCTCTAGGCATGCAGGCTTTAGAAATTGTGACACGCGGGCTCAGTAGTTGTGGCTCGCCGGCTCTAGAGCACAGGCTCAGTAATTGTGCCGCACAGGCTTAGTTGCTCCGCAGCATGTGGGATCTTCCCAAACCAGGACTCGAACCCATGTCCCCTGCATTGGCAGGCAGATTCTTAACCACTGCGCCACCAAGGAAGTCCTCTACCTCAATTTTAAAAAATAATTCCAGATGCTGGTGGCAGCAGTGCAGAGTGCCAGGCTCTTTTGTTTGGCTGAGGGAAGGGCGGTTGGCCGGCACCTGCAGAACGCCGCTTCAGTGAGGGGCTTGACCGTGGTCAACCAGATTGTTGCTTTTCTGGTCCCCACTCGCCTGGCCGGCCGGACAAGACGCACGAGTAGCGCGGCACTGATTCCTCTCGGGTTCACGGGCACTGCTCTGAGCAGCGTCACCCTTTATACCAGAAAGCTGGCGGGCACCATGGGGAAAAGACAAAACAAGAAGAAAGTGGAGGAGGTGCTAGAAGAAGAGGAAGAAGAACATGTGGTGGAAAAAGTTCTCCACTGTCGAGTAGTAAAGGGCAAAGTGGAGTACCCCCTAAAGTGGAAGGGGTTCTCAGATGAGGACAACACATGGGAGCCAGAAGAAAACCTGGATTGCCCCGACCTCATTGCCAAGTTCCTGCAGTCCCAGAAAACAGCACATGAGACAGATAAATCAGAGGGAGGCAAGCGCAAAGCTGATTTTGATTCAGAAGATAAGGGGGAGGAGAGCAAACCAAGAAGAAGAAAGAAGAGTCAGAAAAGCCACAAGGCTTTGCTCAGGGTTTGGAACCCGAGTGGATTATTGGAGCTATAGACTCCAGTGGAGAACTCAAGTTCCTGATGAAGTGGAAAAACTCTGATGAGGCTGACCTGGTTCCTGCCAAGGAAGCCAATGTCAACATGCCCACAGGTTGTCATATCCTTCTATGAGGAAAGGCTGATGTGGCATTCCTACCCCTCGGAGGATGATGACAAGAATTAACTCTCCTGAGTACCAGCCCCTGTCACATCTGACTGTGGGTTTCAAGTGGGGAAAGAAAGAGTTCTACTTGTCTTGACACCATAGAGGTGGCTTGGGAAGATGTCCTTTGAAGAGCCAGTATAGTTTCCATGCCCTACAGCAGCCCAAGTGCTTTAAAGCCGTTCCATGCTGTATAGTTTGCACACCCATTCCAGTGGAGGGGAAGGAGGGTCAGTGTTTCAAGGCAACCCACACTGAACTTTGCTGAGAGAAGCAAAGGGCTTTCTATGAAGGACAAAACTTGCAGAATGGGATGTGGGAGAGCAAAAGATACTATAGATCTTCAAAGAGCATCTCCACAACCCACAGCCTTCTTCCCAATAGTGTTAACTCTGCACTTTTACAGCATAGCATGGATGTAGTTTTTGGCTATTACTGGTGTATTATTTGGGGTGGGAGGGATGGGGTGGGAAAGAAGGGAGATGGGTCAGGATTATTTTTGTTAAAATTTGGGGCCTGATGGGAGAAGTGGTGAAACAAAGGAAAGAACAACTAACGATGATTTGGTTCTGTGTCCAGAATATTTCATCCTTTCAAAACATGTCATTGGCAACCTAAATGAGGACTGTGAGAGACTGTTTAAAAGCTGTGAATGCCTGAAACTTAGAAGCCAACGTGTTCCCTGCCTGAGCTTAATGCTGTTCCCAACAAAGGACTAAGCCAGTTAAGAAGTTACCAAAGCTGTCGTCTGTGGGATGGAAACTGGTTGAGGAGGAAAAGTCTTGTTGGAGTGTATACGCAGGCAGGTCATTCTGTCTTAGAGGTGATAATTCTTGAAATTGACAAGAAGACCCTTTCTTTTCCAATTATGAAGTTATAAATGTCAGCTTCTCCACCCAAGCCACTGGCTGAAGTATTTGGGGAAGGGCAGAGGGTGGTATAGGAGGTGGGAGAGTAGGGAAAGGCAAGGGCTGGTACTCTTAGGGTGGAAAACTCTTGGAGCCTCTGTTTCTTGAACTTTGAAACCATTGGTGGCAGGGTTCAGTCACTGACAGCACAAGTTCACTGAATCACTTCAAGAGCTGAATAATTTCAGAAGCCCTGGTCTCAGGAGAAGATTAAATTTTCATACTGGGGCAGTGGCTCACGTTAAAACAAAACAAGTTTTTTTAATCCTAAGAATTAACTAAAACCCAAAACTCTGTCTTGAATCATGAGATCCATCAGTTCTGACATCAGCTAGACCTGCATCTAGAACTCCATTGTAAAACATTTTTAGGCATGTGTTAGGTTTCTGTGAAAATTTTGTTTAAATGTTAAGCTTCATACCAACACTGTAAGTTTTTCTCTTAATAAAACTATAGATTTATAATCCAAAAAAGAAAATTCCAAGTGACTGTCTTTGGGAATTAGAACTGTGGGGTGTGCAGAAAGCTGAGATGGAGTTCTGTTTGCTTTTTATTATAAGCTCTTACATGTGTTACTTGATTTTTAAATTATGATTATATATTATTTTTACTTTAAACATTTTAAAACAAATAATGTAATATGTGCCCTCACTTTATGTGATAATTGTATTCCCTGAAAATCCATGGTTAAATCTGTTTGTTCAAACTGAATCATGATATTCAGGAGAACTACAAAAAAAGAAACTTTAAGACGGTGGTTCTCAAACTTAAGTGGGCATCAGTCATCTGTGGGGCTGCTTAAAACCTGGATTGCTCAGCCCTACCCATGTTTCTAAGTCAGCAGATCCGGGGTGGAGCCTGAGAATCTGCATTTCCAGCAAGCTTTCAGTTGATGCTGCTGCTGCTGATCCAGGGACCACACTTTGAGAACCATGGTTTTAAGGAAATAGCTCCTAATTTATATTTTCTATCAAATTGAATCACCATACCTGGAGTTTGCTTCACATGAGGTTTACATACGTAACAATATCACATCTTTTCATTCAAACTGGGCATTGTGAACTGGTAAGCTTAGTGAGAACACACTGCTAGCTCCAATAGGTTGGTGACTGTTTGAAAATCACCCCCTCAGGCATAGCATGAGGAGTAAAGAGAAGCTGAGTAACAAATCCTCTTTCTCACAAAGACCACCTCCAACCACAAAAGGGAAAGGCCATGTGACCTAGGCTGGCCAATAAAACACTCCCTAGTCCCCAGTCAGAGATTGATTCAGAGATGACCCCATGGCCAAAGCTGGACCAATCAGAATTCTTCCCAGGACATTTCCACTTGGACCATCCAAAAACACTGCCTTGTTCTGGCTCTTGCTCTGGTTCTGGCATTGTGAAACATAAGCTTGGGGGGCTACTATCTCGCCTGCCCTGTGGAAGGATGCATCCAAAGAAAGTAGAGAAACAGTTCTGATAACACTGTAACTCCCTGAGTCAGTTAATTCTGACTGGCCTTCTCAGTTGTGTTGAGCTGATAAATTCACTTTACTTTTTCTCATGTTTGAGTTGGGTTTCTGACACTTGGAGTCAATAGTTCCTGAATAATACAAATGAAGTAAGAGTTTTCCAACATGTTTTAAAAATGTGCTTTTTCATATTTGAAGTTCTATGGATTTTTCAGATTGGAAACCAAGCAAAAATGAATACAAAATGACAATACAGATGTAAATGGAGATGAAAACTCTCCAGGGCTACAGAACTATGGAGCTATAATGTAGCTCGTATTCAGGTAGACGCATAACTTCCAGTTCTGCACTAGCTGAGACCATTCCCTCCTCACCTCCTCTGTGCTGGGTCCCGCGTCCTCACAATTTGAGAGAAGCTCCCTTCCAGGAGTATGCAGAAGTAGAAGAACCCAGACTGCCCAGATTCATCTTCAAAGGAAGCCATCCATTTAAAACAACTCAAACAGAGTGTTGACCATATGAAAGTGTTTAGATTAATTACTGCTCTGATTGGCAGCTACATAGCCCATCATAAAAATTCCCAATCATGACCTAAACTTTGAAACAGAAGCTCTATCTCCACAATTTCACATAATATATATTAATTGGCTGTCAAATATTTGTTTTCATAATCTCATTTAATCCTGACTAAAATTCAGTGAGGTGCATAATTTTGATCTCCACGTTATAGATGAGGAAATGGAGATTCAGAAAATTAAGTAATTTTTCCTGAGTCACAGAGCCAGGCATGGTAGAGCTAAGAGTCATATTGGATTCTCTGATTCTGGGACCCAAGGAAGGAAGGAAGACACGGAGGGAGAGAGGGAGGGACGGAGGAAGAAGAGCAAAGAAACAAGAGATAGAGGAGGTCTGGAAGAAGTCTTCCACTTCTGGATTCCGGACCCTGCCTTAGGTGCCAACCATAAGCCCTCCCACTGGCCTTATACTAAACCCCATTTTCTCTTCACCTAGCTTCAGCTGATTTGAGTTACTTGCATCCAAAGAGTATTAACCAGTACAGCTACCCACCTCAATATGTTGCCAAAGGAATTGTGTTAGAACACAGCAGTCCCAGCATGTAGCAAATGAAGGAACTTGTAACAGCAGTTTTACCCATACCAGCCCCTCCACTGCCCAACTAGCTCACTATTATCCTCCCATCCATCTTTAGATCATAGATTGTCTTGGGGATGAGCATGGCTTTACAGTGAGGGATCAGACCAAATTCTCTTCTGTCCCAAGTCACTTAAGGGCCCCATTCCACTTTACTGCCCCTGCCACCAGTGTGAAATCACATCTGGGAACCCTGCGAATCCAAACCCTACTGACAAAAATCAACGTCTTAAGCCTGTAAGGCTAAGGACCAGAGTGCCACACCAGTGAACACTCAGGGCCCCTGCACAAGTAGCCTTCATGTCCACTGCAGCAAGGAGGTGGTGATACAGCCGGTCTTATGGGCAGACAGTGTGTTTTGACCATCAAAACCCTGGTAATTGAATCACCTGCCGTTTAAACACTCCCCCCACCCCACCCCCACCCCAACCTCCCTTCCACGAGGGCACATCAATTCAGTCCAACAAATTCACTTTGTTCCAGATATTTGCACTAGACACTGCAAACAAAGAGAACAAAATAGTTTATTAGGGAAGAAGGGCAAAATATGGTAAAAAAATCCTTCAGGTTAGATATTCATATCTCTGGAAAAAAAAACCAGAAAAAAAGTTGTGCCACATTCATCAAAAGTCAGCCTTTTGGGAGCTTTTCCTCCCACCCCATCTTTTAAGCCATTTGACCTTATTATACTATCTAAGAACACAGGACTAGCCCAACATGGTATCCAGTGAACTCCTCTGATAGCCCAAAGTATTTGAGAAAAGGACCTCCCCAAGGGCTCCTCTGAGTTTATTTTGTGAACTGAATTGACAAGAATGACATGGGGTCATACTGGGCTTTAAAAAACTTAGCTAGAAGCCAGAGAAAGGCCACCTTCACAACCGATAGTTTATCCATTGCCTCTGGGCTTAGCAGACCCCTAACATGCATGCCCCAGGAGAGGAAAGAAAATCAAGGAAACAAAATATCCCTAAACAAACTTTCAGTAACAAAACGAGGTACCATATCCAACACCTAACAACAGAAATGTCTAATAAAAGGAGGCTAGCCATTAGTCGGTTTCAATTCTGAGATGTTACATTAACAGATATAATCTACTTTCCCATAGTTTTCTGGGGAAGAGGCAAGTCTCAGGGGTTTTGCGTACTTCATAAATACTTCAGTCAGTCTTGTAACTTTGGCAAAGACAATAGAAACTTATTTACCTGGAAGAAAGAGTCTCAGATCCATCAGATGAGGACAAAAAAGAACTCACCAGGGTGTCAGAGAGAATGAGTCTCTTGTCATTTCTGTTCACTTGGTGTGAGTTCCAAACCAATGAACTCAAGGCACCAAGATGACACACTATACTTTTTTTAAGGAAAGGCAAATATTCAATGCTCATTTGGAGGATTTACTCAGCTTTCATGCTCTTCTCCTTCTCAGTGTGTGTAAAGCTCACTCTTAAATACTCTGTGCTCATACTGTAAAGCACATTTTCCCTTATCTGCATAGCTTTGTCTACTATCTCTGAAGCTCCAAGCTGCAAACTTACCTTCAAGCTCTAAGCGTTGGAAACCACAATCCAAATCTCAGGGAGGCCAGAGCCACTCGTTCTGTTGCTCTTGGGTGGCGAGAAGGACACTCTGTGATTTCCAGGCTGAACAGTATTTGGGGCATTGGAGATTGACTTGTGGGCTCAGTGGCGGCCAGCCATGTGACCAGCATGGGGGAAGGGATACTCCTGCAGCGGGAGGGACTGATGCCTGGTTGGCTGACAGACAAGGGTGGTGCAGGGTCTGAACAGAGCTGCCCAGGATCATAGGCAGACATCTTTAAGTTTCTTCTCAGATTTTAACGTGGTGATTTTACATGGCAGTGTTGTTTCAGCCTGGATTTTGAAATGCTGGTTTATCTCCCGCATGGTTTCTATCCCAGATCCTTTTGAATTCTGTCTTAGAGGGCTCTTAGAGGTAGAGGTCTAAGGGACCTTAGAGATGATCCAGTCCTGCCCCAGGGCCACCCATTTTATAGTCAGTTAGCAGCACTTCTAGGAGCCTGCAGAGGCCTGGGTCTGAATGCATACTGGCGTGACCAGGACTGGCTGGCACCAATATTACAGCTCACTTGAGTATCTTCAACTGTTAGGTCATTAGAGCTTTGAGGACTGCTGAGATGCCAGTTAAATGGATCTTGTCACACTTCAGGTACCTAAAAATCTGCAGCTATCAGATTAGGGCATGGCTTAGAAATTACAGCAATTTGTACTTGCGGTCAATGAGTTTTTGTATAGACATGTGTACTTATGTTTATGTATCTCTATCACAATCTTCATAAAATACTCCAAGATGATCTTTTTGGGATCAAGGGATGTCATGAGCTGGGGAGATCTTTGATCTCAAAGATCTTGAAGATTTCTGGAGACCAGAGCTGTATGGGTAACCTTCTAGTTCACATCTGCCACTCCACCCAAATGGTTTGTGCTGGCTGCCTGCTAAAAAAATGGGGAAGGTGGTAATAAGAACGGAGGAAATGGTAGAGGTGGAAGTGGTAGGTGGAATGGTAGAAGCAGCAATATGGTAGCTGGACATGTATAGATGGAGGTGGTGGACGTATAGATGGAGGTGGAAAAGATGTAGATGGAGGTGGTGTGGGCAGCGGTGGTGATGGAGGAATGGGTGAGAAGACCTCCTAAATGACGGAGTAGGAGATTATTTTTACTATTATGCTGATGACCCTGGATGAATCTGACTTTCTGTGATTAGAAGTGTGAAATGGCGAAGCCTTGGCATTAGGAATCTGGAGAACCTTATTCTGTCCCCAAAGCTGTGTGACCTTGAGAAAATACTTCACCTCTTTGGGCTTCAGCATCCTTGCAGCAGAATTGGCACTTAATAAATGGTGGCTTGTTTAGGGGAACTCACCTTTCTCCCTCCAAGCACTTTACTCTTCCCTACAAAGTAGGAGCTTCTGTCCTTTCTGAAGCTTTGAGAAAAGTACTCTCCACTCACCTCTCCTACTTACTCCTGCTTAGTGGATGAGGAGTGGCTCATGTGCTTGATGAATTTGGGAGAATAAAATGGGCACGTGCCATGACTCAGATCCTTCTGAGAACTGCCTGCACCAGAGAAGGCCCAAGCTGCCCTCCTCTCCTCCTCTCTTCTCAGTAAACTTCCCAGGGCAGGTTCTTGTCACGCAAGTATGGAGTCTTTCAGTGCTGGAAAGATAAGTTTGGTTCTTGGGGAAAGAGTTAGGAAGCCTGATTGTGGTTGTACTTTCTAAACCAAATTCTCCAATCAGCTTTATCTGTTATGAAGTTATTTTAATCTCTAGCGGTTTGACCCCTGTATCTTATTTCTCATTTGATTCCAAGCATAGAGAGAAAGACTGGGAACAAGGATCACTCTCAAATTCCAATGTTGGTGAATTAATGAAAGAGTCAGCATGGAGTTGATTGGACTAAATGGTCTCTAAGTTTCCTTCAAGCTTTAACATCCTGTGATTCTATGAGTCTATTTCTCTGGGAAAAAACCAAACTCTTAGCAAACAACTTCTTAATCTCTGACTCTCCTCCTTCCTGCTTCTCAATACAAAGAAGACCTCAAATCTTCAAACATCTTCCTCTCCTCCCCTCTCCACCAGCCCCTCGTGGCTTCATTTACTCCCTGTTCTGGTCTGGACCCCATGATGAATCCCTTCACTCCTCCCTCAGTGATACCCATAAACTCTGGCTCCTGCCCTGCCAATCTCTTGTTCTAGATCAGCCCACCCATCAACCTTCTCCTCCAGCACTGAACTCCCTTTCATCTCTGAAGAAAGCCTGTCTTCAGGGGAGAGAACAAAGTCAATACACAGAGTGGCAGAGGGGTGTGTGTCAGGGGGAGGGTGTGTGTTGGGGGGAGGGTGTGTGTGAGAGGGAGAGACAGACAAACAGGATGGGGAGGGGGAGGGAGACCTAGCCCCATGATGCCTGTGGCCAACACTATCCCTGCCCTTCCCCATGATTGAGTTTTGTGAGCCAAAAACTGTTAAGAGAAGATCTGGCCATCCCCTTTCTCTCCTCCCCCTTCCCGCTGGCCTCTCTCCATGTTACTTCCAAGGAGACTGGTTCACCCAGATGGCTTTAAGCTCCGGGATAAATTGGAGGCTATTGGTCCTTCCTTATCACCAGAGTGCTAACAGTGGAGATCCACACTTAGGGGAAAGGGAAAAGTTGGACCCAGTGGTTCTCAGTCAGAGGAATCCCCCACCCAGGGGACATCTGGCAATATCTGGAGACATTTTTGGTTGTCACACTGAGAGGAGAGTACTTCTGGCCTCTAGTGGGTAGAGGCCAGGGATGCTGCTAACATCCTACATGAGACACCCCCCACAACAAAGAATTAGCAGGCCCCAACTGGCGACGGTGCTGAGGTCGAGAAGTCCTGGATCAGACAGCTCAGCCCCCTCTGGTCTAAGCTCTAGGCTGTCTCTAATCCAGGCCAAAAGAGCATTCCACATGGGCCCATCTTGGTCTGGGCTCTACAAGGAAGAAGGAGGGGCAAAGATTCTTAGTAATTCGCAGTTTCTGACCTCTGTGCTTCCATTTCCTTTAGAGACCTGGTGGAGAGAGGTGGCTACTCACAGGGACAGATGCCCTTCCATCTCCTGGCCAGATACCATCTGAACTCCACCTGAGTTTAACATATGGCAGGGTTTAAGCAGGTTTGACACAGGGTCCTGGCATGGAGGGCATAGTATGAAGAGAGAACAAGCCTCCTACCCTGGAGAGGTCTGCAAGGTTTAGGTCCTTGTGTTTGTGAGAATAAGGACACATTTCAAGGCCCCAGCAGGCCTATCTAGAACTTTTATCCATAAGAAATTCTCCATGAGCTGGGCAAGACTCACTCCAGTATGCATATTATTTGGCTCTCAGATTGTTTGTGCCAAGCTTTGGCAGGTGGTACGAGACTGGCTGCCCCAGATTCTTGTCAACTTTAGCTGCTTTTGAACTGTATCCAGGGTCAAGGAGGGAACATACTGTGATGGTGTCAAGTCTGCACAGGAGGGCAAAAAAAAAGATGGTATCTTAAAGGGAAGCTGAGATACCCAAAATGCCAGGCTCAGGTTAGGCAGTGGCTGGGTCCTGGCCTTGCACATCTCCATCTACCCCCTGATCACTGCTGTGGCTGTGGCCAGCAACATCAGAGACCTTAGCTCACTCTCCACCAGCCACACTGCATGTCCTGCTGTTCCTCTAACACCCCAAGCTCATTCCTACTCGGAACCTTTGCACTTACTGTTTCCCTAACCTTCAGCATGACTTGCCCCCTTGTGTATTCAGCTCTCTGACCAAATGCCATCTACCCAAGAGGGCTCTCCCTGACCAGCCCATCTAAAATGCCCCTCTCTAGTCCTTAATTCTGCCTTCCTTGTCTATATGACGTTTCTACCCCAAATCATATTTTGTGTTTGTTTGTTTATTCATTTATTGTCTGTTCCTTTAATATGGCAGGGATTTTGTCTTGTTCACAGATTTATCCCTGATGTCTAAAATAGAGGCTTATAAATGGTTGGGTTCAAATCCTGGCTCCACTAACTGTGGGATCTTGGGCAACTTACCTATCATTTTTTTCCTTCATATTCCTCAGCTGAAAAATGAGAATAAGAATTATATCTGCCTCAAGGGTTGTTATGAGAACTGATTGAATCAATGTATATAAAATCTTAGGTCAGGGCTACCCAGGTGGCACAGTGGTTAAGAATCCGCCTGCCAATGCACGGGACACGGGTTCGAGCCCTGGCCCAGGAAGATCCCACATGCTGCGGAGCAACTAAGCCCGTGCACCACAACTACTGAGCCTGCACGCTAGAGCCCACGAGCCACAACTACTGAAGCCCGTGCTCCTAGAGCCCGTACTTGGCAACAAGAGAAGCTACCACAATGGGAAGCCCACGCACCGCAACGAAGAGTAGCCCCCACTCACCGCAACAAGAGAAAGCCCACGAGCAGCAACGAAGACCCAGTGCAGGCAAAAATAAATAAATAAAATTAATTAATTAATTTTAAAAAAACTTAGGTCAATGTCTGGGCCACAGGAAATAATTAGTATTAACTATGAATATTATTATAATTATTATACTCCCAGGAAGCTCATGACCTGTGTATTCTGAGGAGTGGGGAGTGGCAGCTTGCAGGAATGAAGCAGTCATTGTTACTTCTCCAGGAGCCAAGATCCCCCTGCAGGCTCTCAACCAGAGTCCTTGTCTCTCCTCTGCACCTGCTCTCTGTTGCCCTCTGGAGGTCCTGGTTGGACACTGGTGAAAGCTAACTGTGTTAGGGACTCTGCAGATGATGTATTTCCTAGGGAAGAATGAGGCTTTACTGGATGGCAGCCCCCTTACTTAAGTTTGGCCCTTGACAAAACCGCCTGCGGAGCCATCATGTGGCAAACATGATTGGAAATCACTGAGGCCACAGAAGAACTGTGGGTACCTAGGAATTCATCTCTCAGACCCCAAGAGGGACCCAGAGAAAGGCCACCCTTCCCCTCCCCCAGGCTGTACTTCCTGAGCCAGGCCACAATGCTCTGGCCACCTGGGCCAACCTAAGACACCCTGTAAAGCCACTCCTCAGATGAGCCAATGCCTCCTCCAGCCTGATATTTTCTTTGCCTCCTTTTCTTTCCCCCAAATAGCCAGACTATTCCATGTTTTGCCTCAGGGAGCATGTATGAAAGCAGAAAGCAGAGACAAAATGAGCCTCTTCCCTTAGAGGAAGAGAAAAGACTCCTGGCTAACCCAGACTGAAGTGTAGGAGAGGATGTTCATGAGACAGATCAAGGCTGTCCCCTACCCCTCATTCAAGGCTGCATGGAAACATGGAGGGGGACTCTGAGCTCCACAATGACCTGCAGGCACCAATGAACAAGGACTATATGGAACAAGAACAAATGACATCAAGTGTAGGGACCTATGTAGGTCCCTAAGAGTCGAGAACCCTGCGGTACACCCCACGCCAACCCCAAAATGGAAACCACGAGGGACACTCAGAACAGACAGGGATTAAGTGTCAGCACCTTTTAAAAATGAGGGTTCAAAATATAGATGAAGAGTTTTAGAAACTCATGTTTCTTACAACCTTGAGTGCAGGGACCAAAACCAGTATTCCAAAGGATAGATTTTTTAAGAAAATAGTGTTGGAGAAATGCACTATTTCAAAAATTACACTTAGAGGAGAAGCCTGGGCAGCAGACAAAGGCAGAAATCTAATCATTTGCTGCACTCAGCACATTTATCTCTGCTCTGAAATCAGACGTGATTGTCCCTTAATACTGGGGTTGAACTTGCAGCCCAGGTTGCCTTGGACAATCACCAGGTGCCCTGTTGTCTTGGCTTCATTATCAACAGTGCCCTCTTTCATTCTCAAAAGGGATGCAGTCTGGGCAATAAGTTATACGGTTACTCTGCTCAAGATTTTTAAATGAGTGATCCCATGGGCTGACCAACTCTGAGTGAGGTGCTATGAAATAGAAAGTAAGGATTTCCAGGCGGGGTGGCTGGAGGCTGTGCGACAATGAAGCTCTGGATGGGCTGAGAATCTCACCCGGACAGGAAAGGAAGGGGCACGTGTTACATGATGAGAGGAGTTGTGGTGAGGTTGAAGGTCAGGTGCTGTGTGGAGTTGAGAGGACAGTGGTGGGGGTCAGAGTGGAATGTTTGAACTTAATATTTCAGACATGGAGTAGCGCAGGGTAATGGCATGGTCTGAGTTATGACCACGGGAGCAGGCAGGAGAAATGGAACCTCATTGCATTTGGGGATAGGAATTGGGCAACTAACAAGAGACATGGAAGCAGGACTGGCTACTCTATACCTTTTTGCTTCTATTGAATTTTGAATCTTTTTACTATATTACCTTTTCAAAAATACATAAATAGAATTAAAATATAAAGGAATCCAGGCTTCTAGGTCAACAGTGGAATCATTTTATCAAGTTTTTAAAGCCCCACCAGTAAAACAAGTTGACTTTAAACATTTGAAAAGATGCTCAACCTTACTCACTTATAAAAAAGAAAAATAGGGAAATTAGAGCTACAGTGAAATACCATTTTTCCCCTTCAGATTGGCAAATAGCAAAAGGTTTCACAACAGCAAGAGTGGAAGGAAATGGGTCCTCTTCCACACAGCAGTTGGACAGACAGCAGATGGGTACAGGCTCTACGGCACCACTTCGGCAATATTCATAACACCTGAAAATGCACATACATTTGGGTAGCAGCTATTCCTGTGTAGAAAGTTATCTTACAGATACACTCCGACCTGTGGACAAAGACACATATGTGGTTTGAGGCAGTCACTCACCTTCCTGCACTTATGTCAGAGGGTTATCAGGGGAATTAAATGATATAACGCATGGAAAGGATGTTAAAGAAAGCCTGGCACATAGTAAGTGCTCAGTAAATGCCAGCTGTTATTATTACAGCATTGTTCATGACAGCAAAACATTGGAAACAACATGAATGTCTATCAAGAGGGGACTGATAAAATAAGTTTTGCCTTACATTGAAAAATCACAAAGATTTTAAATACAATGAGGATATTCTTTAAACAGTGCTATGGAATGATCTTTTAAAAATGTTGTTAAATGGAAAAAAAACAAAGTGTAGAGGAATGCTTGTGGTTTGTCACCATTTGTGTGTGGGGTGTGCCTAGAGGTGCACAGTCTCTCCAGGGATGAAGTCACAAGAAACTCGTAACAGTGATGATTCCTGGGAGGGACAGTGAGAGGCAGGAGCTCAAGGGCTACTGTATAACCTCTTGTACCTTTTATATTGTCCATCATAGGGATGTATTCTCTAGTCAAAAACAATTAAACAAATTGGGGTATATGTCCAAAATGTTGAAAGCAGGGACTCAAATAGATACTTGTATGCCATTGTTTGTAGCAGCATTATTCACAAAAACCAAAAGGTGGAGACAACCCAAATGTTTATTGATAGGTGAATGTATAAACAAAGTGTGGTTTATCCATACAATGGAATACTATTCAGCCTTAAAAAGGAAGGAGAGTCTGACACATGCTAAAACATGGATGAAACTTGAAGGCATTAAGTGAAATAAGCCCGTCACAAAAGGACAAATACTTGTATGATTCCACTTCTATGAGATACTTAGAATAGCCAAATTCGTAGAAACAGAAAGCAGAATAGTGATTACCTGAGGCTAGAAGGAAGGAGAAATGGGGAGTTAGTGTTTAATGGGTACAGAGTTTCTGCCGGAGATGATGAAAAAGTTCTGGAGATGGATGGTGGTGCAACAAAGTGAATTTACTTAATGCCACTGAATTGTACACTCAAAAATGGTTAAAATGGTAAACTGTATATTATGTCCATTTTATCACAAAAAACAATTAAATAATTTTAATAATAAAAATAATCATTTTTAAAATTTCGATCGGAGTTATGTTAAATGCAGAGATTAATTATGAAGAGCTGTATTCAATGAGCCACAACAAAGAATGGTCCTATCGAAAAAAGGACTCGGTCTCCAAATCCTGGCATTTTTCCATGCCAGTTTCTCCTGTTCTGCCGAATGGCTCTTGGGGAATTCATGGTACAGAGCAGAGGTGACAGGTTGAGCCAGGACCGTGGGAGGAGGGCAGCTTCATCCAAGACAGGGAAGAAAATGGAAGGGAAGAGGTGATGGGTGGGGCAGAAGTAGAGGAAATTCCTGCCAGACCACATAGACTTTCTCCATGAGGAATGTTGGGGGTAGATTTTGAGGGGGCTAGAAAAGCTTGGTCTTTGAGGGGAATCACAGAGGGGCCAGACCAGGGATGAGTAAAAGAACCACCACTTTCCTCTGAGGAGGCTGGTGACGCTGGAGATCACAAATGTGTAGAGAGAATTTCCTCTCCTCTCGCCTCTTCTCCTTCCCCAGGCAACAACGTTGAAGGGGTTGCAGACCCCTGGTAGCTAAATAAGTGAGGAAGAGCAGACTCCCCATCCAGACCACCAACTACCATAGGCTTCTCTTCTTCAACAACACCAAGCTGGGATTGGCAAGAGGCCTCAGTTTTAAGTTGAAACTGAAGTTTGGGTTATTATTGGGATGGACATGATCATTACTGAAATAAGACTGAGACCAAGGGTGACCAAAACAATCATGTGACTTGTCTAAATTTCATCCAGTGGCAGAGCAAGATCTAGACCTACAGAATCAATTTTAAAAAGCAACAAGAGGGGCTTCCCTGGTGGCGCACTGGTTGAGAATCCGCCTGCCATTGCAGAGGACACGGGTTCGATCCCTGCTCTGGGAAGATCCCACATGCCACGGAGCAATTAAGTCCTTGCGTCACAACTACTGAGCCCACGTGCCGCAACTACTGAAACCCGCGCGCCTAGAGTCCGTGTTCCACAACGAGAGAAGCCTCCACAATGAGAAGACCGTGCACTGCAACAAAGAGTAGCCCCCTCTCGCTGCAACTAGAGAAAGCCCGCGCTGCAACGAAGACCTAACACAGCCAAAAATAAATAAATAAATATTTTAATAAAAGCAACAAGAGGCAGAAATCAAGTTACTTTCTGATTTTATCTGATGAGTCATGCTTATTCAATGGAATAGTTACACAGTATTATTTTCAGTTGTTAATTAAAATGCATGTATCTTGCATCTCCCCCTAGATTGTAAGTTCCCTGAAGGCAGGTCCCATGTGCTATTTATCCTCATACTGCCCCCACAGCCTAGCAAAGTGCCTAGCAAAGTGTATGTACACAGTGGGCACTAAAATGGCTGCTGACCAAGAGGGCTTACCCCATAGGAAGCAGCACCGGGCCATTAGTGTGCTTATACAGTACCTAGCACAGAGCAGGTAAGCAACAAGACCTGGTTGAGTTGAAATGACTCTTCCTAAAGAGAGAGCCTGTGTTCTAGGAAGTCTGATATAAAATGATGTTACTCTCACACCAGTCAGAATGGGCATCATCAAAAAATCTACAAACAATAAATGCTGGAGAGGGTGTGGAGAAAAGGGAACACTCTCGCACTGTTGGTGGGAATGTAAATTGATACAGCCACTATGGAGAACAGTATGGAGGTTCCTTAAACAACTAAAAATAGAACTACCATACGACCCAGCAATTCCACTAATGGGCATATAGCCTGAGAAAACCATAATTCAAAAAAAGTCACGTACCAAAATGTTCATTGCAGCTCTATTTACAATAGCTAGGGCATGGAATCAACCTAAGTGTCCATGCACAGATGAATGGGTAAAGAAGATGTGGCACATATATACAATGGAATATTACTCAGCCATAAAAAGAAATGAAATTGAGTTATTTGTAGTGAGGTGGATGGACCTAGAGTCTGTCATACAGAGTGAAGTAAGTCAGAAAGAGAAAAACAAATACCATATGCTAACATATATATATGGAATCTAAAAAACAACAAAAAAATGGTCATGAAGAACCTAGGGGCAAGACAGGGATAAAGATGCAGACCTACTAGAGAATAGACTTGAGGATGTGGGGAGGGGGAAGGGTAAGCTGGGACAAAGTGAGAGAGTGGCATGGATATATATACACTACCAAACGTAAAATAGATAGCCAGTGGGAAGTAGCCGCATAGCACAGGCAGATCAGCTAAGTGGTTTGTGACCACCTAGAGGGGTGTGATAGGGAGGGTGGGAGGGAGGGAGATGCAAGAGGGAAGAGATATGGGAACATATGTATATGTATAACTGATTCACTTTGTTATAAAGCAGAAACTAACACACCATTGTAAAGCAACTATACTCCAATAAAGATGTTTAAAAAAATAAAATAAAATGATGTTGCAGGTTGCCCAGACTTAAGGTAAAAGAGGCAGAGATGAAGGAGGTGTGGATGGTCATTTTCTATTTCTCTGTTAGGGCTGTTCTTGTACTGGATTAAGGAGAGGAAGGCTAAACCACAAGAGAAGGGTGAGTCAGACCTAGTTTACAACCTGTTATACCAGAAGTGAGTATTGCAGTGCCTTATTAGGCCTCAAACCAAGCTGAATTCATTTTTTATTAAGAGAATCTTAAAGGGCTCCTGTCCTCAAGGTTATATAAAATCATCCCAATCATGTACTTTTGAGATAATAAATCAATAGAAGCACAGAGGCCAATTCTTTAGATAGGGAAGTATATCTCAAGTAGCTCAAGGAGCAACCTTTTCTACAATGAAGGTTGAGAAAAGGAAACCCGAGACCAGTTGATTCTGGTTTGGGGAGTGATAACATTGGAGAACACACTCTACTGCCTGATTCTTGTCATGACATCACTCATGCTGAAGTTATCTCCTTTGTTGGCATGGCCTCCATCCCTGTTGGGAGGTAAAAGAGATGTTTGAGTGGCTCCATTACTAAGTTTAAGTAGTTGATTACTGCCTCTCTGGGAAAATGAACTTGACTGAAAGGAGAGTGGGCAAGCATTCAATCAAGCAACAAATCACTTACTGAGTGCCTGCAATTGATGGGGAAAGATGTTCTCTCCTTAGACTGGTCCATCCAAAGTAAGTTGGGAGGTGAGAGGGAGAAAGACCATAGTTGGTGGGTCTTTAGGGTACTCCTGAGGTAATACCTCAGGTCATGAGCTTACAGCTCAGTTCCAAATTCCAGGATGCCTGCTTAGAGAGACAGTAAAACACACTTTCTCAGGGACAAAAGCCCACAGAGCCAAGGGCTCAGGGTTTCTGAGTCAGAATTTCATCAAGGGCTGTGTGACACTTTCTTTAGAAAGCCATCTGATCTCCAGGGGTCCTGATACACAAGAACTATGCAGCCTGTTCCATCTAGGGAGACAGATGTGGACTCGGCGCCCCCTCCCCCGGCCTCTCACGCATCCCTCCCTCTTACTGTCTCAAGAGCCCCAGAAGCGGGTCCTTCATAAAAGGGTGCGTCCCTCAGGCCTGAAAGCTTAGCTGAAGTGGGGATTTTTGTACAAGTCCCATGTTTCCTGCATTTTTAGTAGCCTCCAAAAAGTTGCTATGAATAATCATTACTGAACTGGAAGAAGCGTGAAGTAGGCACAGGACCAACCTCTGTGACTTCCATGGCTGAAAAGCATGGATTTAAGAGGGGTAGTTAGACCTCCGTGCAGAGAATATAACTATTCTCAGCCCCTCACTGTAGAAGTCTGACCCTGCACAGGTGCACACACGCATACATGATTCCTTCTCCGAAGGCAGAGATGGGAGCACAGAAAAGCAACACTACTATAGGACAAACTGGTCATTCTCTTACTTGTCCTTTACCGTGTTGGAATCATTATAGATTAATTTAAACAATTAGATTGTCTCTTACCTTTGCTCTCTAAGTCTTGCACAGACCTTTAGCAAAAAGCAATAATATTCTCACGTGACACTCGGTGGGCTGAGGATTTCTGCCTATACTACTAAGTTCTTTCACTCACATCGCCAAACCAAAACACACAACCAAGCTGTAACTCCATATATTTAAAATTCACTCTACTCACCCCCAGTGCAGCGGCCTGTTGCTCCTGGGCCCTTGAATCCAATCACGTTAAGGTGGGCCTTGCATTTGGAACCCACCCGTCCCTCCTTTTTCTACTTTTGCTATTAAGATAGCCCCTCCACTATTGCTTCACCAACCATCTATTTTAGAATCAAAAGGTCTTTGTCTATTCATAGACGCTGTAAAAGTAACATTCATTTTATGTTTTTTAATCTACTGTCCGTGTCTTCCATGATTCTCATTGGCTTATCTAATCAGCATGTTCTAGGGAGGCTTATTATTTGCTGGTTTAGCTTGTCCAAGCACAACAGGGCCAGCCGAGGCATTTACTCAAGGAGAAACAGCTTCTTAAAACAGGCAATCCTAGGGAAGGATGTCAGACCTTTTGCCTCTTCTCTCCATAAGCCTGAGATTAGGGAGAATGTTCCACATCCCACTGCCACTCCAGCTCTGCAAACCCCAAGTCCTGACTTTTCAGAGAAGGATACAGAAAAGGAAAACCAAAGAACAAACCAAACCCTGCAAGAAAAATGGTGCATACTTTCTGATTTTTCTAGGTTTTATGCTGATGTTTGCCCTCATTTTATTACTTCCTTCTTCATAAGTAGGAAATGTAAGATGAGGGAGCAGTAAGTGGAAAATAGGGAGTTTGGAGAGAAGAGAGAAAGGAGAGACAGTGAACGGGAAGTGAAAAGAAAAAAAGCAAGTGGGAGTGGGAGGCCAGGCACCAGCGCAGGGAGGGGGCAGGAAGCATGCTGGGAAGTCTCTGGCAGTTTGGGAACTCCAGGAACCAAGCACTGGGCTTGATACTACACATACCTTCCCTTACTTAACTTCCTCAACGGTTCTGCCAGGACAGCATTTTCATCCCCAACCTTGTAGACATAGAAACTCAGGTTCAGAGAATACAATACTTGCCCATGGACTCACAGAAATAGGAGGAAGCGGAGGGGCTGGAAGCTCCATTGAAAAATGAACTCCACTCCTCTTATTCCACAGGCCCTTCTGTGGATTTTCTGTGTCTTCAGACCTGTATTTCAGGGTTTACTTCCCTTTCACGTAGGAAATTTCTCTCCTGGTTTAAAGTCTTACTTTATTCCTAGATCATGTGGAGTTTTCCCTCAATGGAAAAGCCACACTCTTGGACCTAGTCCTGCCCGCAGGAGACAGTGGAACATGTTCTGGAGGCCATGGCTGAGCCATCGCGTTAACTGTACATCCTAGTTCTCTTCACAATCCAAGGAATGAAAGACTAGCAAGACGACGATGACCAACTCATCCCAGTTTGCCTGAGACTTTCCTGGTTTGAGCACTGAAAATTCCAGTGACCAAGGAAACCCCTCAGGCTCAGGCAGACCAGGACAGCCTAAGCCAGAGGACATACAGACTTTTGCCTCAGGGAGTTTCCAGCAGGCCAGAGATTAGACAAATTCACAAGCAGAAGAGTGTGAGGCCCCTGAAGAAGCACGTAGGGAGGAAGGCATTCAGTAAAAGAGAAACTATGTGTGTTTGGAGAATTAATTCGTTCCACAAATGGTCATTTCTTGCCTTCTAAGAGCATTTGAGGCAGAGGCAAGGAGCCACATAAATGAAGAACTGAGAGTGGAAGAACACAGTATATCCTGGGAATATGGACGTGGTTTCCCTGGCACAGGGCAAATTTGGGGAGAAAAAGGTTTGGGCCTATAAGATAGGCTGCGCCATTCTAGAGAGAGGAATAAACATCAGCAAACGTGTCTAACTCAAAGGAATGTGGAATGGGACTTGGTACAAGAATGGAGTAATTGGCATCAGAGTAGACTGTAGCACAGGTGGGAAGACAAATGGGGACATTACTGTCAAGCATTCAAGTGAAACCCTTTGGTTTCTACGCACCCAGGTTTTGTCTAAACCATTTGGATATTTACTTCAGATTATTTTAGCTTCTAATTTTTGTTTTTGTTTTTGACTTCATAGAGGTATTTGAGGGTGAGCTTTATCCTGGATTGGGGAGGGAACAAGAAGATATGGGATAGGTAGCTTTCCCTCCAGGATGCACAAAGGGAACAGGTTTGCAGGCTGAGGATCCTTCCTGATGGAGGACATAGGAAGGGAACTGCCCTGGCAGCAGAGTGCTTTCCTCCTCGTGTCCAGTGTCCACTGAGACATGGCTGGAGGACTGCCTGTGCCTCTGTCCAGCCCTAACGCAACTGCATTTTTTTGTGAATTGACATTCATATCCATGTTTATATTGGTGTATTTCCCTTTCCTTATTTATTTATAGGAATTCTTTACCATATATTGTAAATATTTTTCTGTTTGTCATTCATTCTTGTTTATGGTCTTTTTCTTCTTTTCCTTACAGAGGTGTTTAGTTCGTGTGTGTGTGTGTGTGTGTGTGTGCTTGTGAATTTTAAGGAAGTCAAATTTATCCATATTTTTCTTTAAGGTTTCTAGGTTTGTTGTTAATCTCAGAAATGCTTCAACTATCCCCAAGTTTATGTACACCTATATTTTCTTCTAGTTCTTTTCTGGTTTTGTTTTTTCCGGACTTTAATTTGGTATATGCTATAAGATAAGGATTTAACTTTATTATTTTTCCCAAGTGTTACATCACCATTTGGTATATGCTATAAGATAAGGATTTAACTTTATTATTTTTCCCAAGTGTTACATCACCATTTGTCAAACTTTGTACCCTGTACCCACTGGTTCAAAATACTACCTTTCTCAAATACTAAATGTTTGTGTGTGCTGAGTCTGTGCTCAGCCAACCATCCTGATAGCATATTCTATACTCAGCCTCCTTTGGCTACTACCTACTCTCCTCTCAAGCCACTGTGTTCCGACTGCTGTCCCCATGGTGCCACAAACATCTCTCTAACAAAGCTCATCATCAGACTCGTAATTGCAAAAGCCTGTGGATGCTTTTCAGGTCTTTTCCTGATGGACCTCTCTGTACATTTGACATTGTTGGCAATTCTTTCCTTCTTGAAATCCCTTCTTTTGAGGTGATTTCGTTTGCCTGTTTGTTTTGGTAAATTTGGGGGACTTCTTGGTCATTGGGTATGTGCATCTTCACCTTTGCTAAATAACACCACAGTGTTTTCCAGAGGTGTTGTAGCAGTGTGCCGTAGTCTAATTAGATTAAAGACAAAGTTGGTATATCTGGCACACGCTGGGTCTCTGCCCCCTGGCATTTGCCCAGTTCCCTTCTTTTAGCTTCTCCCCACAAATTTTCTCCTCTCTCCTGTGAGCTTGCATCCTGCTGCTGGCCTAAGCCAGTTCCACCACCATCACCACTCTCCGCTGAAACACAAACCAGTTGAGAGCTTTAAAGACTCACCTTCCTAAAACCTCATTTTTGCATTTTGTTCCCTGTTCCAAAATCAATAGTGGCTTCACAGGAGAGTCAAATAAAGTCTGAACTCCTTGGATTGGCGCCCAAAGCCCTCCCCTGCCTGGCTTCCTCATTTTTTCTAAGACTTATCTCTCCCCACTCCCAAAGGGAGTGCACTTGAATCCAACCCAAGGGCACTCACCCTGCTGGTGAGGGTGTAAACCAATACAGGCACTCTGCAAAAACAATGTGGCAATGTTTAATGAAGATGAAAATACACATACTGAATGACCAAGCAGTTTCACTTGAGTATGTGTGTACCAGGGCACATGAACAAGGATGTTTATGTCGCATTGTTTGTAGGTGCTCAAACATGGAAGCAACCCAAATGTCTATCAAGAGTAGAATGCATAAGTATGTTCCAGTCTCTGCACCCTTCTTCACTCTGTCCCCCCACTGACCCTAGGTCAGTGGGCATGTTTCTTTTTCAGATGTATCTTCATTTAAAACAGGAGCCCAACTACCTACTTCCAAAATAGAAAGTTAGGATACTTTTCCACTGAAAACTGAATTTCCAATATTATTGTATTAATATGTAGGAAAATTCTCTTTAACAAGCTGTGGTCATGTTTTCTCATTCTGTTAACCTAAGTGTTCCTTTTCTTTTTAAATTAACTTTAGGGCTTCCCTGGTGGCGCAGTGGTTGAGAGTCCGCCTGCCGATGCAGGGGACACGGGTTCGAGCCTCGGTCCGGGAAGATCCCACATGCTGCGGAGCGGCTGGGCCCGTGAGCCATGGCTGCTGAGCCTGCGCGTCCGGAGCCTGTGCTCTGCAACGGGAGAGGCCACAACAGTGAGAGGCCCACGTACCGCAAAAAAAAAAAAAGAAAATTGAATTTCCAATATCATTGTATTAATATGTGGGAAAATTCTCTTTAACAAGCTGTGGTCATGTTTTATCATTCTGTTAACCTAAGTGCTCCTTTTCTTTTTAAATTAACTTTAGGGCTTCCCTGGTGGCGCAGTGGTTAAGAATCCGTCTGCCAATGCAGGGGACATGGGTTCGAGCCCTGGTCCGGGAAGATCCCTCATGTTGCGAAGCAACTAAACCCGTGCACCACAACTACTGAGCCTGCGCTCTAGAGCCTGCGAGCCACAACTACTGAGCCCGCGCACCACAACTACTGAAGCCCACGTGCCTAGAGCTCATGCTCCACAACAAGGGAAGCCACCGCAATAAGAAGCCCACGCAACGCAACAAATAGTAGCCCCCAATCGCCCCAACTAGAGGAAGCCCGCGCGCAGTAACGAAGACCCAACACAGCCAAAAATAAGATAAATAAGATAGATTTTAAAAATAATAATAATGATAAATTAACTTTTAAAAATGTACACACGTTAAATGGAGTATAATCTATAAAAGTATTGAATCATTATGTTGTACACTTGAAACTAATATTGTAAGTGGACTATACTTCAATAAGTAAATAAATAAAATACCATATGTTAGAAATAATAAAATAAAATAATATTTATATACAGTAAAATCCATTCTCCTTTGGGGGTCAAGTCTATGAGTGTTTAATGCATACAGTTTATCCTTTGTTTGTTTGTTTTTTTACAAAGGAGTATCAAGATGGGTTTAAAGTAATTTTTCTTAGATACTGTTTACTGGGGCTTTGGAAAACAAAGTTTGACTTCACAACTTAGTAGGCAGGTTGAGTTCATGAAAGTGCAATTCCACCTATTGGTCCTTCCTCAACTGTTTAAGTAGGTACTGATTGCCTGCCATGATGGCGAGTCCTGGGCTGACCCTTTCCACGAAGATCAGAAGGATCGCTCCTGACAAAACAGGACTGGCTTTTACTCTCTATAGGAAATTGACAAGCTGTTTCTGCAGATGAAGGATCCAGCCAAGAATCTTTCAAAACCAGGTGCTCCTGGCTGCCAAGTACAAAGGTGATCGAAAACTCCAGAGGAGGGTCTGCCATATCTGAGCTACCTTGTCTTCTAGAAAGTGTCAAGATTTGATGGCATAAGCACTGAGGGAGAGTGAATACTTGTCCCCTCACTTCTCCAAGAAAGACAGGGAACATTGAACCAGTAATCATATAGTTTTCAAATACATTAAATCAGCTAAATTAACTGTTTAACCATAAGCCCACCATTCCATTCCATTTGCTCTGACATTATGCAAAAAAAAAAAAAAATCAAAATTGTCATTGTTAGAAAAAAAGCCTAGAAATACCTACCTAGTGGTAGACCAGCCACTACCTTGCCCACCCCTTTCACCCCTTCCCACTCCAGCTGTTTTGACCTTTCTACTTCAATGGGTGACTTCACAAAAATGGGATGCTAGGCCTCACCAAGATGGTGACCTTGACGGCCAGCCTCTCTGGGTGGGTAGGATTTAGCATCTCCTACAAGCCTCCAGGTGATGCTAATGTTGTTGGTCAGGGGACCATACTTGGAGAATCACTGCTCTAAATCTAACTAATAATTTATAGGAAATATGAAAGGTAGAGTAACCTATTAACACCATGAGGATGCATTAAAAAAACAGACTCAGAGAAATTGTTCCTTCAACAAATAAATTATAAGGAAAAAGCAAGCAAAAAAGAATCTAGGGATTAAAGGAAACAATAGGCATGGAGAGCAGGGCCAAGACAGTGGCCCAAAGTACAAGCCTTGTCCTGCGCATGAAGCTGGATGTCAATGTCTACCAGATTCTGCCCCAGGCCTCCAATGGTGGCTACAGGCTGGAATTCAGGTCAGTCTGCTTAGACTGTTCACTTTAAAAGGAAAGACTGCCTATATCAACTCGAGTATAAAATATCGGGGGAACTCTTTGCTCAGGCACCAGTAGAACAATATCCTGGCTGAGGAGACAGTGACAGATTCCAGGTTCTATTTTGCAGTCTAGCTCCAGGATGACACTGTACATAGTGCTTTCATGGGCATTTGCTTCATAGATCAGGGTGATGTCTTTGACTTTAATATCCCTTTGCAAAAATCACTTCAGGTGGGTAAAGCAGGTATCTGAGATATCCTAAGAATCTCAGGAAATGGCTGCTCATCCCAAGTTGAATCTGGGCTTCAAGGAAGGACAGATCATCAAGTTAAATGATGGGAACGTTAGGACCAAATATGACGTTTCCCAGGACTACAGGGATTGGAGGCCTAAGTTTACTCCCAACCCCATCTAGAAGCAAAGTCACTATTCTCCCTCCATCCTCCAAGACCGACATCAGCAATCATGTCGCCCCACCACCCATCCAAATCTAACCATGGAAGCAGTGATGCAGATTTCCCTTTCGGGTGGGATTCTCCTGCTGCTGTCATGACACCAGCTCCAGTCATTGAGTAATGACTTGGGGAGACCTTGGCACTGCACCCAGCTCTGTTCCAAACCTGGCACCCCAGCCATCCAACTGAGTCTAAGTCTGAAATAGCACTGGCAGGACATCAAGGACACACTTGAAGAATAAAAATGTCCTTGAGAAGATAGGGAAGAAAACCCCATCTTTGAGGAAGAAAATGAAGAAAGAGGAGGAGGTGCAGAAGGTAGACCTGGTAAAAGAAACTTTTTTCTAAAGAATTACAAGAATGATGTATGGGTTTGGGGATGATTAGAATCCTTTTACTAAGCCAGTGGATTTTCTTGAAGACTTTGTCATAGAGTTCATCACTGAAATGCGTCAAGGAAACATCAATTGGAAGACAAGGTCAAGTACAAATTGAAGATATCTTTTTTTTTTTAATATTTATTTAGGCTGCTCCGGGTCTTAGTTGAGGCATGTGCGATCCTCGTTGCCACGTGTGGGACCTTTAGTTGTGGCCTGCAGACTCTTAGTTGCAGCATGTGGACTCTTAGTTGCGGCATGCATGCGGGATCTAGATCCCTGACCAGGGATTGAATCCAGGCGCCCTGCATTGGGAGCAGCAGAGTCTTACCCACTGGACCACGAGGGAAGTCCCAGATATCGTCTTCATTTGAAAGGATCCCAGGAAGTTTGCTGAGGTTAAAGTCTTGCTTACTATGAATGAAGAACTGAAGCTTCTTTTATAATTTTAAATTTCTGAAGCTTCATTATTTTCTGGGGCAACCATAAATAGTAACAATATTTTCTACAGTAAGGTCCTGATACCTAACCATGTAAATAAAAGATAAAGAAACACAAGATTTTCATGTCTTTGATTTTTGAGTGATATTTGAGATTTTAATTGCCTGCCTTTATAATACCATACTCAAATTACTTATTGGGTTTTAATGACCACACAAAAGCTAAAGTATCTTGCAAACCATGTAGCTCTTTCTGACTTTTGACTATCTGAATTAAGTATTACGTGTCTTTGTGCCATTGTAGGCTATACTATCACTGTTTAATATGTGAAATATAAATGTCACCTTGGACCCTATGATAAGTGAAAATGTGTTTCATGTATTCTCATTTCTAGACAACAGTAATCTAACAGATTATTAAGGATAGTGAATTAATTTGTGTTTCTCTTTTGTAAGAATGTTTACCTGTCTCAAAAGATAACTTGTTTTAATATTTTCTTCAGATACCGAGTGATTTTTTTTTTTTTGAGAAACTAAGTTTCACATGAATGCTTCAGAGTTGGAAGGTTTTTTTTTTATTTAAAAGCTTCGGGGCTTATACATACTATTTGTCAAGTTGGAGAAGAACCCATTTTCCCAGATCAGATTAAAGCTTCTAAAATAAATGCTTTCAGTAGTAGCTGGAATGGCATTGCTTAAAAAGCTGACAGCCCAGGAGCTTCCCTGTTGGTGCAGTGGTAGAAAGTCCGCCTGCCGATGCAGTGGACACGGGTTCGTGCCCCGATCCGGGAGTATCCCACGTGCCGCGGAGCGGCTGGGCCCGTGAGCCATGGCCGCTGAACCTGCGCGTCCGGAGCCTGTGCTCCGCAACGGGAGAGGCCACAACAGTGAGAGGCCCGCGTACCGCAAAAAAAAAAAAAAAAAAAAAAAAAGTTGACAGCCCAATAAGCATTTGGTATAGTATTTTATTAATATTTGTTAGTACTTGTTCATTGTGGAAAAGTGTCCTTGACTAAAATCAAATATAGCTATAGAAATCACTTGCTCAACTTACTGCCGTCCAGGATACACAGATTTTGAAATTGCATTTAAAGGGATCAATGAATGCTATTATTTGTGAAACTGAACATTTTGTGTGCTGCTTATAAACATTATCTATCAATCAGTACTTGGGAAAGTTCTACTTTCTTAACCTATTAATACCAGGAATAAAATATGAAAAATAAAACAGAAAACAAATTACCCTGGGGGCACAAATCTTTGAGAAGTTGGAAATACCTCCCTCCCCCAGAACTAAAATTACTGGGCAATCTTTTTCTTAGCTTCCCCATTTCATGGGGAAGCTGGTTTATGCCATTCCCTTTGTTGTTGTGCAGCCAAGATGAACAAGATGGGAATAGTGGGTCATACCACACTCATGGCTGACTCTGAAGGGCTCAGCAAGCCAGGGAGAAATGACCTCTAACGTCTGTAAAATTCACCTTTCAAGTTCCTCAACTTATTTCAGAGTCATCTCACGACCCTCATGTGTCTCTTTGTAAAGTCCTATTTAGCAATTTCAGGGGACAAAAAAATCCTGCCACTTCCTTCTCCACTAAGCCAATTCTCTGAAAATGGATAGACTGGCCTCAGTGTTTATAAATCCAGAATTTTGACAGCGATAGGGATGGAGAAAGTCATCTTTTCTGGTCACTGTTCTATACTCTTCCTCACTGCATCAAGTGCTGACTGCAGCTCCATCACTCTCTTGCACGTTTACATGTCTCTTCCTATGATAAAAGGGTTGTCTGTGGCACCTCCACTATTCTGTTTGTTGAAAAGTACAACATCTTTGGCCAGTTTGGTGTGGCTTGAATGAAGGAAGTTCAAAGGGCTGTTCTAAATTACATTCTATGGAAGTGTTTATTTTCTTATAGCTCTATCCAGTTGCTGCATTTGAAGAAAAGCTTTACTTGGTATTTGCCCCATATTTAAAGTCAAAGGGTTTAGAATTTTGAACCTGACTTGTGGAGCAGAGGTTGAAAGCACGTAACTCTTGTTTAATACCCACATTCCCTTACTGCCTGGGTATCTATCTGACCCCTTTCCATAAACATTTTTTCAATCCTTTCAAATCTTCAGCATAAATTTGCTACATCTACCATCATTTGTAAAGTTGGAGAGTCACTGCTTCAGCTATTTGACAGACTTCCCAAAGTGAAGGGGTTGATACCCATTACCTAGAGTATCTCAAAAGCAAGTTGCTCTCCCATCACTTTCCTTTCCCACTGCCCAGCCTTTCCATATACAATGCTGGGAGGAGAGTACTCCTTCTCAGGTGATGGGCACTATATATTTGGTATATTAATGGGTAATCTGAGGCAAAAGCAAGAGGATATAATTTCTTTCCTCAACACCAATTTGGACGCTGTTATGGACTGAATGTCTGTGTCCCCAAAAATTCATATGTTGAAATCTAATCCCCAATGTGATGTATTTTTCCAAGTAAAAGCTTTGGGAGGTAATTAGGTCAGAAAGGTGGAGCCCTCACGAATGGGATTAATATCCTCATAAAAGGCCAGAGAACTAGCTTATTCTTTCTGCCATGTGAGGATATGAAGAAGTCAGCTGCCTGCAACCAAAAGAGCACTCTCTCCAGAACCTGACCATGCCGACACCCTGATCTCAGACTTCCAGCCTCCAGAACTGAGAAATCAATTTTGGTTGTTGATAAGTGACCCAGTTTATTGTATTTTGTTATAGCAGCCCAAGCTAAGACAGATGCTTACACTCTGAATGAAGGAAATCCTTATATTTCGTTTCAAAATATATTCTCTCTCCTTGACTTCCATCTTTTATCTCCTAACGACTCTGGGTCCATTTTTTTTTTCATTGTACTCCCCCTCTGGCAAATCTATTCTTGCAGAGCCATGGCAGGACATCTTTAAATCCATGTTTTACATAGAAAACACTAAAAGGAAAATCTCTACAATCACTAGTGACTACGTACTGGGAACCTCTGTTCTCAATCTTCCTCCACGTTGTGTTCTTTGTATTCTCAGGATAACATAAGCTATATTTGAATTGCTGACACACTGAAAATGAAGTTTAAGATATATGCGTATAAAGTATATGTTGTACTGGTACACTAATGGTAATTTAGAATATGGAACTCAAAAGACAACTATTTGTAGTATATATCTTTTTCTTGAACCTTACCCAAATACACATACTATAATACAAAACATTTATAAGACAATCAGGGAAATTTGAACACGGGATATTTGATGAATTTTTTTTTTTAGGTGCAATAATGGTATTGTAGTTTTCTTAAGTGCTCTTTTAGGGATACTAAAATACTTTGGGATGAAATGATGTCTGGGATTTGCTTCAACATAACCTGGGGGTAGAGGAGAGTGAAGAAGAGCTACACAGAGGAAACAAGATGGGTCATGAGACAATGAATATGGGCACAGGGAGATTCATTACACCCTACTCTCTTCATTTGTATGTTAAAATTTCCCACAATAAAAAGTAACAAAACACAGGGTGGCAGACATATATTTACTCTGACACCAGTTATTTGAGCGAGATGAATCCAGGTCTCACCTCCAAACTCCCCAGCCTTCTGGAGAGAAATGGAGGCCGAACATCCCAGGCTACCCCCCCGAGTACCTCAGCAACAGAGGCTGGCTGTCCCTGGGAGCAGCACTGCCTGTTTCCGTTGTCACATGTGGTAGAGATGAAGGAAGCCTGGGTGAATGGACATGCTTCTCAATATACACAGAGGAGGAGAGGGCTACATGGAGTTTAACATCCACAGGGAGGCAGGAGAGGCTGCTCACCCTGATTCCATGTTCTCTAGGTGTTCTGGGCCTACCTGACAGGGTTCAAGGTATTCAGTGCTATGAAGTTTCCCCAGTTGGGCACGTGGGGCTGTAGAGCACACAGGCTCCTGGCTCACTTTCAGCTCCAAGGCTGAGTAGGGCAGAATTGACTCTGGGGCCTTGCACATTTCCTAGGATTAGCCAGCAGAGACTAGGGTCTCTGTATTGCACCCACTCCTGCTTCCCACTCCACGACAGCACAGAAAATGGGAACCACGAAGGTATATTCAAACTGGGGTGAGGTAGGAGTGCCATGAACATTTGACTCTTCCCCAGCCTTGGCCTGCTAACAGTAGGAGGAAACAGTGCCTAGATGGTAGAAAATAGGATGGTAACCACCCATGAAAACAAGCCAAAAACTGGGGCACTGAGGATTGCCTGTCCTTTGGAGCCCAAAATATGATGATTTGTGTCACAAGTGTGTGTCTTGGGAACATGGCTGCTTGCATTTTATTTCCTTTTCATTTGTTCAATATCATCCTCCCCCAGTATCATTTCTTATTGAGTACCTGTGTCAAACACGCTTCCTCATTTAACCTTTCCCTGAAGATTACGAGGAAAAAATACCACTTGAGGAAGGTGCTATTAGCCTCATGTTATAGATACAGAAACTGAGGTTGAGAAGTTAAGCAACTTCCCTTAAGTTCATACAGCTTATAAGTGTAAGAGCTGGGATATAAGCCTTATACTTACTTCACAAAGTTGTCTCCAGGTTGGGGAAGGTGATGTTGACCCTGGAAATCCGCCAAAGAACCCCAAAAAGAGAGGGGCTCATAGGAGACAAAATTGAGACTGTGTTCTTGTATCACAACTGGCAGTTCTGGGTGTAGATGGATCAAAGGAGACTGTTCCCATGCTATGCACCATCCTTGGTACACATAGTGCCTCACTAGGCCTCCCTCCCCACCACCACATCCTATCCGTTTCCAGAAATCTCCTGGGCTCCATAAGCAGCTCCCATTATCATCTACAGGCAATGATGCTTGCGTCAGCTATCTGCCATCCCCTGGCCACCCAACTTCCACCACTGAATAACGGGAAACAGTAGTGCACACGTGCTCCTCTCTCCCCTTTCTCGTCACCACAACCCAGTTTCTTTTCCCTCTATTCCACCAATAGAGGGAGCTCTGACCAGCTCACCGGGCATCTCAGAATCAGATGCCACTTTCTCTCTGAACTCAGGCCCATTTGACCACTGAGCAATACAAGAAACTATCAACTACCTCCCCCAAATCTCCCTCTTCCTTGGCCCTGTGACACTTCCTCTGGGGGCCTCTGCTCCAGTGATGATCCCTGGGGCTCTGCTGTGGGTTCTTTAACTCTCAGAACTGCCCAGGGCTCCGCCCTCCTCCTGCCCTATACTCTCTCCTCAGGTGATCTGCAGCCTCACCTGATTCCCAGGCCTCTAGCTGCTTACTCTGTCTTGACCAAGTCCTATAGGCCAGTGGCCGTCTGTTCACCTCACACTTCAGGACTTGTATGATATGCCATGCTGCAGGGCGTGGGATCTGGCTTTTCGGGTGGTCAACTAACACAATCTCAACAAGTGAAGGGGAGCGAACACCAAACAGGGCAAACTTGGAGCAACGAAGGACAGCAGACAGAAGAGAGAGGAGGTGAGTTTGCTCTCTCCATCCCTCCATCACCCCAAACGTAGCATTTCTGAATAGTCTATCCAGAGACATCACACTTGGACAAGTGGCCAGTTATTTGTGAAGCAGTGGCCCACTCATTAAAACAAACCTTGTGTTTTCTGCTCTTTTCCTGCCTAGCTTTCCTCACCCTCACTGCTTGGGGATTGTATCTACCAATAAAGCACTAGCACTGCAGCTTTGCCTCAGGTTCAGTTTTCTAAGTAACCTGAATTAAGACAATACACCTCATCCCAATCATGTCTTCAACCACCACTGACACACTCCCAACCCATTCCCCAAAGTTTACCTCCAATCCAGACTTCTCTGCTGAGCTCTATACCCAGTTGGATCCAACTGCCAGTGGACATCTCCACTTGGACATTCTCACAGGCACCTCAAACTCATTTCTAAAATGAAACTCATAGTGCTGCTCCCCAACCGTGTGCCCTTCTCCTGTGTTTTGGGGGAGTCAGAGATGAAAGACACCTTAAAGGAACTCTCAGTCTGGCTAAAGAAGGAGACAGATGGGTGAACTCACAATTACAATGGAAAGAGACACGTACTGGTATAAAGCAATGCCATAGGGGCATGTACTGAAGAAGAGAAGAAAGGCTGCTTTGGGCTAGGCTTGCATGCGTTCTCTCATTTAGCCTTTACCACAGCCCTGGAAGGTATCGTTATTCCTATTTTGCTGTTGAGAAAGCAGACCAGAAATTAGAAACCTCGCCAAGGTCACAAAGCAACTAAATCCAAGCACACCTGAAAAAAAAGGTTCATATTCTTTGCTGCTCCAGAAGAGGAGCACCTAAGAGGTTACAGGGATTGGAGATTTCCTAAGGTAGCAGTGCCGGAACTGTCTTAATAAATGAACAGGCTGTCAGCTAAGATGGGGTGGGGTGGGGGCAGAGAGATAGAAAGGAAGGAAGGAGGTAACTGGCATTCTTGGCAGTGGGAAGAGGCCTGAGCAATCACATGGTGGCAAAGAAACTGTAGGGGTTCACTAAGCCTAGACCATAAGGCACAAGAGAGGCTGGACAGGTGGGCAGGATCCAAATCATGGATGGCCTCATGCACCATCCTAGTGAATTTAAATTTTAAATTCTAGACACTTGGAGGAACCATTTCAGGATTTTGTTTAACTTTTAAATTCTACTTGAAAGAACCATTTCAGAATTTAAACAGAGAATGACACAGCCCAGTGTGCATTTTGGAAAGGTCTCTCGGGCATCCATGAGAATTGGGTGAGAGAGGCAACAGAGGTAGGATGACCATTTCAAAGACTGCTGAAATACCCAGAGCAAGAAATTATACACAAAGTTAGCAGTGGAGGGAGTGGAAAAAAGTGAACAGATGTGAGAGACAGTAATGAAGGAAAAACTGAACAAGACTGGGTAACTAAATTAGCTAAGGAGAGTGGAGAAGCCATCAGGTACCCTGGTTTGTGGCTTGTTACATACAGGACATGGAAAAGATGCTTTCCATTTTAGACATGCTGACTTTGAGATAGATACCAGCAGGCAATTGAATAAATAAGTATGGTATTCGGAAAGCAGTAATGGTGAGAAACCACTACCAAGGCAAACGGACAGAACAAGAAAGCCCTATCCTCTTCTCGTACCCCTGGGAGTTGCCCAGTCTTGGCCCTTGGTATCTTAAACACCAATGGGAAGGGAGGTCAGCAGCTTAGGTAGAAAGGACAGGAACACAATCCAATCCCAGGGAAAGAACAGTGTGGTCTGCAATTTCCTCAGCACTAGAGGAGGCCAATTTGGAGAGGTGAGGTAAAGACTCTCTGATATCAAGACACAGCCACCCTCCTCAACCAATTCTGGAAGAATTAAGCCCTAATACCCTAAGGTATCCCTTAGGTATATGCATCTAGAATGGTATCAGCTATGTGTAATCCTTGAGAGTACTGAGGAAAGTCACACAAATCATTTTCTCTTGGAACCCCAGTTGAAAAAGGCTAAGGTGCAGAGCAGGTATCAAAACACCATAATCCACTGGCCTTCCCAAAGGGTACATCAATTGGGAATCCGCCCAGCACTAACGTGTGCCCTGGGCTCCCAACCTGGAACCTCCTTGTCCTGTTTGCTCCTTTCCCACAAGCAGAGGACCTGACCTAGCTGGAGCTGCTCCTAAGCACTAGGGGTCTCTCCCTCCAATTGGATCAGAGACCTCTGGCAGCCTGCGTAGGATTTCCCCAAGGAGGGAATAAAAGAGAGTATCAAGGGAATTCCCTGGCAGTCCAGTGGTTAGGACGCCACACTTCCACTGCAGGGGGACGCGGGTAAACGACGCAGACAAAAAAAAAAGAGAGAGACAGAGAGAGAGACAGAGAGAGAGAGAGAGAGAGAGAGAGAATCAAGGAGTCAGCCAACTGAACTAAACTGGGGTTACGTTCTAAAATGCCGGGGCACTGTTCATTGGCCTAACGGGCCCCAAATCTAGAAGTGATTTCAGTAGGTCTGGGCCAAGGCCCAGAAATGTGCAAAGTTTTTTTCAAAGGAGCTCCCCAGCTGATACTAATTTGTAGTGGGACTTGGGAGCAGCTTTTGCAACTTCTATCCTTTCTTACCGGTCTGTTGCTTTGGTCCTCCCTTGCTTAGTAAATGTTCCCTCTGAGAGACCCCAGATCTTATGGGGAGACTGTGCCAGTGCATCAGAAAGTTGTCTGGGGCGATGATCATACCATTAGCCCAGCTCCAAACACTGGCTTGAAGAGCAGTGGAAGATCCAGAAAGCAGAGGCAGGCCTGCTGGCAGAGACGACATACTCCTGGCCTCCTAACTCCATAAACGAACTCAGGAGCTAGCCCGTGGTCTAGCCCTTTTCCCCTTGCTCCGAGAAACTTACTGCACACAAATTTGAGGAACACGGCATTCTACTGGTCACTAGAGGGAGACCTTCATATGTGACCCAGCCAAAGCCTCCTCAGCATCCCTTCTCCTCCACTCCTGCTCTGAGCCAAACGGCCCAAGTCCCACTCCCAACACCACACAGAGAACACTGAAGCAGAAGTGACTTTAATCAAGGGGTGAAGTCCTCAATCAGGGAGACCTCACTTGACCTTTGGTGGTGGGGTCTCAGCCTACCTACCCACCACGGTCCCTGAGTCTCCTCAGGAAGGAGGGAGCAATTGAACAGCAAGTTCCAGCAGAGGTCGGGGAACGGAACTAGGGGAACCAGGTCAAGGGGCAGGGGCACGGCACTGACAGGTGGGAGTGAAGCTGAAAGGGGCAGGAACAGCTTCACACAGGCGGTTCTACCTGGGGGCTACCCAGTGGCTATGCATCAGGCAGAGCGGCACCAGGAGGGCTGAGCGTAGAAGAGGACAGCGAGGGAAGGAGCATTTAGGAGATGAGGCGACCATGAAGCTGGTGCAGCTGCTCCTGGGTGAGCACCAGCCGGTGTCGCTGTCCAAGGCCAGCAGCACACGAGAAGGTCACTTTGCCCATGTATACAGTGTCGTCCTGCTGCTCTTCCTTGGCCTGGGAGTTGGGAAGGGGAAGAGGCCTCCAGGTCAGGGGCTCACTTGAGCTGTGTGCCACTGACAGGGTCCCTGAGCACTGAGACCCTGGGTGACTGAGGCTTGAGGCTGCTAGACTATAATAAGCACATTTTCCAAATCAGAATTGAGGTGCACAGCCTGACAAGGGAGTTTTGAGCCCCTTCTGATGTCAAAAGTCATAGAAGATGTTTAACTGCTAAAATATTGGAATTTCAGGAAGCAATGCAAGCACTCTTAAGATACTTGCAAGTAAGACTTGGCCAGATTTCTCAGGATGTTCAGTTGTTGGACCTGAGACCCTAGAAGCCTTTTCAAATTCTGGAGGAGAGGGGAAGGACCCACCTGAGCCCTCCATACTGCCCATCCCCCTCCCCCGCTCCCTCTTACCCTGAGGAAGGCTGATGAAGGGAAGGTAGCAAAGTCAGTGGGGACCGTGGCTCCAGGGCGCTGAGATACAGTCTCCTTAAGGACCTCATCCTGGCAGAGGGGAAAAGGATTCATTTAGGGGACCCCCACAGGCTAGCCCAGTACCTCCCTGGTTTCACAGGAAGGAACATTAATACCAAAGAAGCAGGGACCAATCCTCTTTATCATAATACTTTTGCTCTCAACTCCAATCCCATCCCTACCCAACATCCTTACTTTACAGATACTTACCCTTTTAAGGCTCAACTCAGATTCTATAGCTTCTGGGAAGCCATTTCCAACCATTCTACTCTGCAGTGATATCAGCTCTGACAGAAGTTGTGCCTGAAACCACACACTCTAAAGATGATCCTAGCTCAACCCACTTTGTTGATAAGAATCTGTTTTCTGTTGATGAGAATCTGTTTGGGAGTGAGGGCAGGTTCCCAAGGCAGGAATCCTGCCTCCCCTTCCATCTCCTCCCCAGTGTGTCATCTAGCACAGGGATGGGCCCCCAGGAACCCTGGGAGTTCTTGTGGAAATGAACATGCTAGGGGCTCCACCACGGAATGTTCTGAAGTGGGCACTGTCGGGTGAAAAAGGGCAGGGTCTAAACTAACCTTGAGCTTCTCGATGGTGTCGCTTAGGGACTTGAGCTGAGCCACTTGCTCCAGGAGCTGGGCCGATGGGCTCTTGGCAGCTGTGGGGATAGAAGGCTAGTGAGGCCCACCAAGGCCCAGGCAGGCAGCTGTACTGGATTAAGGGTCATTAGTGCAGATACTGGACCCGCTCATGGAGTAGACATGTAAGAGGGTAGGTGAATCAAGCAAATTAAACACTGAGACCAAAGGGCAGTGCTAGGAAGAGCCTCTCTGGCGTGGGAACTGCCTGGGGCAAGGGGAAGGGGTGTGTTTTCCATCTCAGGATTTGGCTGGTCCATACCAGGGCTGGTGCGGGTGATGTCCACGACATGGGTGTGTGCGCTCAACTGATTCAATGTCTCCAGCAGCTGGTTAGTCTTACGATACAGCACTCCAGCAGCTAGATCACTGCCAGGGCCCTCACGGGGTAGGAGAGAGAGCTTTGCCACGTGCAAAGGGGGCAGGGCTGCTAAGGATGCCTTCATCTGGGCTCCCTGTGGGGGAAGGGGGAAGAAGGGTAGCGGTAATAAGTGATAGAAGGCCCTGCCATCTATCATCAACGAGGCAGTTACACTCCACCTCTACCCATCCTCCCTGTGACCTCCTCACCTTGAGGATGCTGTTCTCATGCTGGAGCTGGGAGATGTGCAGCCTCATGGCAGAGATCTGCTGAAGCAGCAGTGGTGAGTCCTTCACCAGCCCTGGGCCTGGCACAGATCCCGGAGCCTGCCCAGAGGCACCTCCTATGGGTACCATAACAAATGTCATGAGCCCCAGGTGCAGAAGGCTGAAGATGGGCACCATCCCTACTCATCCCCTTTCCTTATCCCCTCCTACCTCCAGTCTTGATTGCTCCCAAGGGGGTAGTCTCACCCTGCTCCCCCAGCCCCAATTCCCACCAGCCCTGTTAACCCCCCACCAGGATGGGTCTCTACCTCGCTGCTGTTCTTCTGTGCTCAGGATAGCCCATTGGGGAGCAGGAAAAGAGGAGAGAGGAATTAGATGATTTGGGAGTGAGGGGGACATACCAGAGGAATCCTGGGTACGCAAGACGACTTTTTTCCTAATCACCATACCTTCTCTAACAAGACCCTGCCTCTACTTTTGGGGAAAGAGCAAATATGTGTGAAAGACAGAAAAGGGGAGCCAGGCCACGATACAGGGTGCAACACGTGAGGAAGAGTGGCAGCGGGAGTGTGCGCAGGAGGAGAAGCACTTGAGGCCATTCTTGCCTCCCTGCCTCAGACTCCAGCTCCCAGAAGGGCAGCCGGAACGCTCCTGACACCCTGATATGTCTGCACCCTCAGTGCTCCCTAGCAGCAAAACTGAAGTGGAGGATGTAGACACATTCCCATGTTCCTCAGGTTCCCCAGTGCTCTGAGACAAAAGTCACCCTTTTTTGGGTGTGAAGTTTCATAGACTAAGAACCGATATTTGTTTAAAGAGCCTATGCTAAAGCAACTCAATGCGGTAATTCTGGAGACTCCCCTCCCAAGGAACATGGAGCCGTCTGCACCACAAGAGTCTAAAGTCAAGAAGACGCTTGGTCACTTTCAGGGTCAAGCGGCACCAGTGACGGGGGCTTTGATGAGGACAAGACCCTAGGTGAGGCCAGCTGACAAGGCAAGCACAGCAGGGGAGATCTAGAGATCCTGAGGGTTTAATTCCATTACAAGGAGTTTGCCTTCTGGAGGTGAGAAGGGTAAGTAAGAAACTGAAGAGAGAACAAAAACCGAACTACACGGTAGATGAGAACTAACATGGCGGTGGCCGCCTCCTTGGTCAGGAAACTAAGGAGACTAGGCCTGGAAGCCAGAAAAACTCCAGGTAAGGAGCCCTGACCACACTAAGAGACCAGGCAAAGGTCAGAACACAAGCCCCAAGTGAAGCTGGGAGAATTCAGCAATGGAAGAGACAACTACTCTATAGGGTGAAGCCACGTGAACTCAGTGGGGAAGAGAAAATGCAGTGCCCAAGCAGAGGAGGGATCAAGAGCAAGGACCATGCACTGCTGTGGATACCACAGCACTCAGCCCAGCCTGCTGCAGGCTGGTGACCCTCTGGAATACAGGGCTGGGACAGGAAAGCCAGACGGTAGACCCAGAAGGGACATCTACTGGAGTCCGACTGTCACTGTAATTCTGAGCTTCACCAACAACTTGGTAAGGCCCCACTGCCCCACCTTGGTCAGAACTCTGCACATATCTTCAAGGAGAAGTAAAAACTTGGTGAAAGTTGCCAGAGGGCTTCCCTGGTGGCGCAGTGGTTAAGAATCCACCTGCCAATGCAGGGGACACGGGTTTGAGCCCTGGTCCAGGAGGATCCCACATGCCACGGAACAACTAAGCCCACGCGCCACAACTACTGAGCCTGTGCTCTAGAGCCCACGAGCCACAACTACTGAAGCCCGCACGCCTAGAGCCCATGCTCCACAAGAGAAGCCACCGCAATGAGAAGCCCACGTGCAGCAAGGAAGACCCAGTGCAGCCAAAAATAAATTCATTAAAAAAAAAAAAAAAGTTGCCACAGAGTGAAACTGGGCAAGCATATTCCTGGTTGAATATCCAGGGGTAAAAGAGGGGGGCAGAAGTCAAACTGAAGCCAAGGGCAGGAGGGGGGCCATCCAATCTCCTCTGGGCTAGTGCTGCCTGTTCCACTGCACTCACCACCAGCAATGCCAGACACCAGGGTAGCAATACCCGAGGGAGGGGGACCCCGGAGCCCCTCGATTGTGCGCTTGGACTGGCTGTTCAATCGCTGCTTTAACTCTGCTTTCTCTGCCTCCAGCTGGTCGATGTCAGCCTGAAGTGCATCCATCGTCTCCTCGAACTCTCTGTGAAAGAATCTGGGCTTGGACAGTGTCCCTTCCCCATGGCCCCACCCCCCCTTCTCAGTCCTAACTGAGTCCTTGGAGTAGCCCTACTGGTGAGGAGCCAGAGGCAGAAGAGGCTCAGACTGGGATGAGATGATGGGGATGTCAGCTGGGAAGGAAGATGGCGTCTGTCCCCCTGGGGAGTCTCACTACAAGAGGCCCTGGGCTAGGCGGCAGGGAGCTGCTGGAAGGAGGGAGGGGTGGAGTGAGCAGGGGCCTGGGAAGGTGCCTGACTTCTCCTTCTTCCGCAGCAGCGCCTGGGTCTCCTCCAGCCGAGTCTGGACTTTCTCGATGCGCTCATCTGCATCCTTGGCTGCACTGTCCAGCTTCTTCTCCAGGAGGCTCAGCCGCACATTGGCCTCACTGAGCTCTTCCCCCTGGACGAGGGCAGAGAGCGTCTAGTTCCCTTACACCCTCCCATGGCCCCCCAGAGACCTGGAATAGACCACGAGATAGAAAGCTTCCTGAGGGCCCACGAGAACTCCCACTGATCACAGGTGCCACTTCTCCCCACTCAACCCCCAGCCCCCCTGAGTTATGATCACCAACACTCACTGCTTCCCTGTGCTATTCCCCATGCTATTTCCTGGCCCCCCAGATCCAGAGCCTTCCCTATCCTCACCTTGATCTTGAGTGACTTCTTCAACTCCTTAATAACTGTCTCTCGATCTTCAAGCTTCAAGCCCAGGCCTTCAGCATCTGTGATCTCTGCACGAAGGGCTGCAGCCCGCAGCTCAACTGGGGGAGGCTAAGGGTAGGGACAGGAGACAGAGGGCAGGGATAGGGAGAGGAGGTAATCAAGGCACTCCTTTCAGAGATCCAGTCAAAGGGAAAATCTTCTCCTTGCCTCCTAAGCAGGATGGTGCTCCCCAGATTGCTTCCTGCTGCCGCCCAGCCCTCCCTCCCACAATTACCAGCAGCTCTCCAAGTCCTGCTCCTCCAGGCCCCTGGAGCCCCTCCAAGGAGCGACCCCACCCACCTTGCTAGGGGGCCGCTCTGCATCGTACTCTCCCTCCTGCATGGCGGTGGCCAACTTGTTCATGGTACTGATCAAGATGCTGCATGACTGGCGCAGACACTCATAGGGGCTGCCGGAGGGGGCTCCGTAGATCTGCAGGTGTCAAGGGCAGTAGTGAAAACCCCACACTGGCCACCTGACTGCCCCATTACCACCTTCTGCCCAGCCTTCCCAGCCCACCTGCTCGCCTGCTTTGAAAGCCAGCTCCTCCAGGGCAGCCACAGGCAGGCCTTCATTCTCTGCCAGCGGGGCAATGAGCTGGGCGGCAGCAGCAGCCACCTCCTGCAGCACAGCCACCACCCACGTCAGGTGTTTCCTGCAGTCTAGGAGTGTGTCGGATACCTGTGCAACAGGCCAGAGTCAGGAGCCCACTCTAGGCCCCGCACCACAGCTCCCAGCTACCTCAAAACCATTCTTGTCCCCTGACCATATCCAGATCTTGACACGCTGGGACCCTCCTGGTTCTACTTGGCTTCCTTCCCATCCCCCTTCACAGCCCAAACCTGTGGTCCAAAGGCCAGTGCAGCTGGGATCCCAGGAGCATCTGTCCCTGGCATTCGCCTCCGGATCTTCTTGCAGAACTGGCGGATATCACTGCACGAAGTTTCCAGGTCCCGGAGCAGGAGTGCAATATCTGAAGCCTCCTGCCCACCCTACTCAGGGAATAGGAAACAGATGGAGAGCCAAGTCAGCATTAGGGCTGGGGCGAGGAGGTGGGGACTAAAAGGAAGAGGAGCTCAAACAGATCTAGTTGTGCTCTCACCTGCAAGAAGGCCCGCAGCCGTCCCACCTCCACACTCATGCAGTCCAGGGCACTCTGGGTGAACTGTGAGGACAGAAGCAGGTCGTTGTCAGCCCCCAACAGGAGCCCTTCTGCCCCATCACCATCTCTAAGAAGTCTCCGCCCTCGGCTGGCCCCCATCCATAAGTGGGTCCTCTGGCTTCCCTGATCTGGCCTTAGTGACCCTGTTCCAGTCTTATGCGACACCCCTTGAGGGTGTGAACTGATGTCTCCCATTTCTGATCTCTATAAGGGGCTCAACCACTGGCCCAGACACCTCACCTTAATGTGGTCAGCCAGCTGTATGGTACTGTCCTCTGGTTGTTCAGAGAGGTGGATGCTGTACAGATGCTGAGGAGGGATGGCAAAGAAACAGACAGTCTTTAGGCCTTGGAAGAATGGAGAATTCTTCCCGAACTGCAATTTGACCCTGTCATCACAGGACTCCAGAGGTATGAGAGCATCCAAAACCCTCAAGGAGCTGCATCCTAAGGTGAGTCCATCTACGAGCCTCAAGCCATCAGCCTGGGACATACAACCTTGGCTACACTGGCAACAGCCTCCAGCAGAAGAAACCCTCCCTCCCTCCTGTGCCAAGGCTGAATTCTCGCCCCAGACCTGGTAGTACTTGATGGCTTTGGTGAGAGGCTCTACGTTGACAGTCTCGTCCAGCTGGTCCTTGTGCAGCAGCTCAATGAGAAAATCCAAGGAGCGTTCGTGGGCACTCATCTCAGGGTAGAGGCTGCCCACCTTCTTATACATGTCCACACTGCACTGAGAGAGGGCACTAGAGACCAGAGAAGGGCCCTGTGAGGCCAGCGTCTACCAGGCAATCTCAGTTCCAGCCAATCTCGGACCCGTGGCCCTGGAGTAGAGGTCAGGGGTTACTTACTGCTCATAACGGTGGAGTGTGGCCTGCAGCAAACTCAGCGAATACACCAGCCCAGCAGCAAAGCTGAGCTGCTCCCCCACAGCTCCTCGAAGTCCTGGACGCTCTGAACAGTTCTCACTTAGTTCAAATTTCTCCTGGGCCTGCTTCCGGATTAGCTCTGCCTGTGGGAAGAAGCACCAGAGACCTGGGGCTCAGAGCAGGGGATGGAGAACACAGACTCAGGAATAGAGAGAGCTGAGCAACTATGTAGGGGGCATGGATACATGGGGGAGAAAGCAGAAACAGCTCTTAGATGGGCAGGGACTATCACATGGGGAAAGCGTAATGATGCGATTACTGGTGGTTATGAAGATTTGGGATGTGGGGATGAAAGGGTGGCAGGACCAGTGGGACCAAGCTCTTTCCCGCCTTAAAGCTGCCGCTCCTGCTACCTTTCTACCTAGAATGCTATCCTGACAACGACCTCCCCACTAACTCCTAGTCATCTTCTAAGTCTGGCCTCAAATGTCATTCCTTCAGTGACAACCCTCTATCTAAATCGGCTCTCCGACCGTGCTCTCTCAAAAACGCTACCTCCACTTCACAACATGCCATCTCCCCTTCACAACATGCCATCTGTAATATACATCCATCTGTGACTTTGTTGACTGTGCTCCTCCACTACATCATAAACTCTGTGAGCAGGGAGAATGACTGTTATCTTTACTTGGCATCCTCAATGCCTGGTTCACAGCAAGTTCAACAGAGTCCTGTTGGGCACGTGATTGATAGACCATACCTTGCAAATGAGACGAGGCATGAGCAGCAGCACCAGGACGCAGTCATGGTCCCCACCTGGCCGAAGGAAGCTGTCAGGCATGAAGGCTGTCAGCAGGGACATGTGCCGGTTGGCCTGTGCCACCTCCATCTGCCTCAACTCCATCTCAATTGCCTGTGAGGTGGACAGGGAGGTGGGCTCTCACAGGCTGCAGAGAGCCTCATAACCACCATGCCGTGCTCCACCACGTTCCCCGCTTCTAGGCCCAGGCCAGGAGTCTTCCAAACCACCACACAAAGCACGCCCCCATCCAGGAAGTGAAGCCCAGAACCCCACACCAGATCAGCCCACCGCCACACCCAGGCTGGGGTCCCCAACACTCAGCCCTCTGCGACCCACCCACTTTCCTGACCTTGGCATGGGCCTTAGTCTCAGCAAACTTGATTTTGAAGTCAAAAGTCTCTGGGGGTGGCTGCTGCTGCCTCTCCACAGATGCTTCCTGCTGGTTTGTCAGTTCCCGGTTCACATCCTGGGAACAGGGACAGACAATGAGGCACAGCTGGGTCCTCAGGGAGCCCTGAGGAGATGGTGGGCAGAGAATAGCAGGTAGGCAGGCACCTGCAGGTGGGCGGTCAGCTGGCGATACTTCTTGATGGTTTGCTGATAGTCTGCAACTGTCTCCTGGGCCGCCTCCACACGCTTCTGGGCCTCTCGCACCCGTGCACCCGCCATATCCAGCTGCTCCCGCAGCTCCAGTTCTGTCTCACGTGCGTTCTCCTGCAGCTCATCGTTCATTTCATTCATTGCTTCCTGGGAGGCCACAGGGGAGTTGAGGCAAAGGAAAGTCAGAGTCAGGGTAGCAAGCCAGGGTGGGTTCACTCACCACGCCTCCTACTCAAAGGTCAGGGGGTCACATGTCAGCCCTTCTCTCAGCAAGTCACTTCCAACTACCCTCCATCAGGGTCATGAGTCAGAGTCTGCTCTTCTCTTACCAAGTCCCCCACGGTTTCTCTCAATTCCCGCACTTTCTCTTCCAGATTCAGGTTCCGGTCTGTCAGCATCTCCACCATCTCCTCAGCACCCAGGGCAGCATCCACCTGTGTTACAGAGAGGGAACAAGGAGAAGGGCTGAAAGGCACCTAGAAACAGAAGGTGCCTATAACAGAAGCGAGTCAGTGGGGGTGCTCTGGGCAAGGCGCTGGGCTCCCCAGACCTGCTCCTTGAGCTCATCAATGGTGCTCTCTGCCTGGCTCAGCTCCTCCTGCAGACGCTCCCGCTGTTGCCTCACAACTTCCAGCTCTTGGTTCTTCTTTTCCATGAGCTTCTGGAGTTTCACGTGCTCCTGCTTCTCGGAGGAAGAAAGATCCCGCATTCTGTGGGAAAGTGAAGAGAGAGGAGAGCGCGTGTCGGAGTCACCGGGTGGTGGGCGCTCTAACACATTTGGAGACAGGAGAGTGAGCCGCACAACGAGAGGACCCTACCTCACTAGGGCATCCTTTAGGCGGGCGTTCTGCTCCTCAAGCTGCTTGAGCTGATAACTGGACGCAGCGCCATCTGAGCCTGGGGAAAACCATTAATACTTTCAGACAAAGTTCCAACCCCACCATTTGGCCCCCAGCAGCTCCTGGCCCCTTACCCTTCTCTTCAATCTCAGCCTTGAGGATCTCCAAGTCAGTGGTGAGCTCGTCCACACGCTCCTTCAGCGCCTCCACCTCTTGCTGTAGGGACTCAGCCCGCTCTTCGGCCATCTCCTTATCCAGAGTGGCCATCTCGATGGCATCAGCAGTGTCAGCCATCTCCTCCATGTAGCGTTCCTTTGCCTCTAGGGCCTCCTTGGCTTCCTGAAGAGGAGTGGAGGTTGGTTGGGTTACAAGCACAGAGCTGCCTCATGCACCCTTTCTCACAGGACACTCCAGGCTCCAGTTTCAGCTTCCAGTACACTTCCTTGGGCCCCATGCCTCCCCAAACACCCTCTTCATCCCAAGTCCCACCTTCCGAGCCTCCTTGAGGCGCCGCTGCAGGTCTGCCTGCTGCTCCTGCATTTTGCTTTTCCATTCCTGCACCTGCTCCAGCTGTATCTTGTGTTTCTCCAGCTCTTTTAGCTTTGCCTTGTCTTCTGCACGTTTCAGTCGCAGGGTCTCCAGTTTCTCCTCCAGGTCCCGCACTTGGGCCCTCAGCCCCTCCTCCTCCTGCAAAGGAGAGACCCTTCAGTCTATGCACAGCCTCCCCCGTTTTCCCCATCAAGACTGAGCTGGAGTGGAAAGGACAGGAATGTGTGCAGACATCATTCCAGGCCCAGGGCCAAAGCAAGTGGCATACAAACATCTGAGAAGAGCCTGATACATAAGGGGAAAGTGTGGAAGGGCAGAGAGTATAAGAGCTTAGTCAGTGATGGGGTACCTATATGCTGTGTCCCCCACTCTTCTAATCCAAGTTCCGGGTCTCCCCCAACCCTGGGAAACTTCGAAGACCCTGCCAGGGGTCATAGGCCCTTTCGTGTCTTGGATCTTCTTCACTCCAACCCCAGACCTTACCTTAGACGGGGAAGGAAGCGGTGGGGCTGCTCCAGGAGAGGTGAGGGCTGGCGTGGGGATGATGGGTGCCGCCAGCGGAGTCTGAGCTGGGGTGCTGGGCTCACTGCTGCTCAGCTCACCTGCTGATGCTGAGCCAGAGGGGCCCAGGGAACTACTGGCCCCAGCTACCCCAGTGCTGGCTGGGCGGGTGGGCTATTCAGACAGGGTAGGGGCAGACCAGAAGTGTAGGGGACAGGGGTGGTGAAAGAGAGTAAGACAGAATATGAGAATATGGTGAGGGAAGTGACAGAAAAGGAAAAAGGCAGAGAGTATCAAAGCACAAAGAGAACAGAGAAACAGTGACGAGCAGAATGAAAATGACACAGTCAGAGATAGCGACAAAGGACCGGGGCAGGGTGGGGGTGAGAGGATGGCAGGAGAGGAAGGGATGGAAAAAGACATAAGATTACAATGCTCCTCCCTTGGCACTGACCCCACATTCCTCCAAGCTCTGGCAGTAACCCCTTAGAGCAGAATCCCATACTCCCCAGACCATTCCTTCTGTGACCCACTTGTGATCATTCTAGCAATTTCTTAATACTCCCAATCCCATTGTTGCTCTGGGCCTGTGCCCTCCTCCCCCAGAGTGAAAAAGTGCCTCAGTGTCATTCCCAGAGAAAAAGAACAGATTGATCTCTAATTTTCATGTTCCCAGAGAAGGCTGGGCTAAAAGTGGGGGTACTAGGCCCCCCAGCTCTTTAAATCAAGCTGATTCTCCTCCCCTTGATCTACTTCAGGGGACCCTGCAGGTGAAAGAGCCAGGGTGAAAGTTGTAATCCTTGGCTCCCCTCTGAAACAAGGTCAGTACAGCCAACCCATCTGTCACCTCCCTCCCTCCAAGACAGAGGGGCTCTAATCAGATGACACGACCCAGGCCCCTGTGGAGCTGAGGCCCTGGAGCAGACAGGCCTGCCCAGTGCTCCTCCCTGCAGGGCTGAGCCCTGAAGCTCTCCCGATGGGCTGACACTCAGAGGCCACATGCCCAAAGCCTTTCACAGATACACCCACCTCCTTATCTCCTGACATTTACACTGCCAAGTTTTTTCACCTTTCTTCCAATCCCCGCCCTCCCCCCCAACACACAGCTGGTCTAAATGCCCTACACACACACACACACACACACACACACACACACACACACACACACACACACACACACACACACACACCCCTCCCCCCCAACACACAGCTGGTCTAAATGCCCTACACACACACACACACACACACACACACACACACACACACACACACACACACACACACACACACACACACACACACACACACACACACACACACACCCCACACACCCCCCCCCCCCCCGGTCTAAATGCCCTTCCTCAAGAAAGCCTACCTTGATTAACTACAACCACTCTTGTTTCTCTTCTGCGCTCAAGCTACCGGCTCAGACACCCTCCTTAGAGCCAGAAGTCACTTTCCCCGGAGGGGCCTGTCATTAGCCTCAGTCCCCTCACTCCCCTTAAGAGAACCCAGGGTACACTGTGACCAACTTATACTTGCTCATACACATGCCCACACACATGCACACGCCTAAAATGAGTGTGTGTCCACTCAGCAGTAGCTTGTACCGAGGCCTGTTTTTCCTCACCTTGGGCCGCCGGGTTGTAGTCTGGACAGGCAACAGGAGCCAGAGGAGTAGTAGTCAGGAAAGAAAGGATAATGGCAGAAAGACAGCAAAAGGGACAGCAATGAGAGCAGAAGCAACAGAAATGAGGCTACGCTTAGCGGTCCCACCACTCCTCCCCCATCCCCAGCCCATCCCCTTCATCCAGTGAATCACCTCGTTCCCATTCCAGGAACTCAGAACTCCTATTTCCCGTTAGTTCCTTCTCCCACTTTTGTCCTGCCCTTGCAGACCTCACCCCTTCAGACACCCTGGAAATCCTGGAAGTCCCTGTCTCCTAGGCTGAACCACAGGAGACCAAACACAGCAGCTGGTAGAGAAGACCAGTCCTTCTGCAACAACGTCTCCCACTCTATCCCAGAGCCCCGCCCACCCACCACTCCCAAGGACTTTCCCAGGTCAGCCCCTTCCTTCAAGTGCTAGACTCCACAGAGGACTCCCTAGAAATACCATGTGACAAGAATGATGATATGAGCCCGAAGTGAGCGATATGAACCCAGCAGAGGGAGATCAGGTCCCCAAGGCAGAACAGCCCTACTGTATACCCCACCCCCACCCCCTTCCCCAGGACCAGTTCCAGCAGCAACTCCCTTCCCCAGGGCAGAGGGCTCAGGTGTCAGGACCATGAATACTGCATGAGCCTGAAGCCCAGAGCTCAGCAAAGTAACCCCACCCAGCTGCAAGAAAAGAGGGGGAGGGTGGGCAGCAACATAGGGAAACTACTGCCCTAAACCAAATCCAGAAACCCCTCAGGTTACTGCACAGTGATACAGATGATTAACTCCAACTCCCAAATAATGTTCCTGATACCCAGTGTCTCATACTTCTGGCAAAGGCAAGATTTGGCCTGGGCCCTGCTTCTAGGTCTCCCAAGGAGACCAACGCCCACCTCTACTACCCTGGGCTAAGCCTCCATAGCTGTGTATCAAAAACTATTCTAGGGAAAGACCCCTGACACAAACCCCAGTGGGGCGGGGATGCTGGTATTCAACCAAGAGTCATTCTAGCAAAGGTTGGGTGAGGTAGGCCTGCTAGAGGCACAAAGACATCTGGACCTGCTTCCCAAGATTCTCTCATAGGAAATGCATCCGGAGCCAGTTTGCAGCAAAAGCTGCCTGAAGCCCAAGCCTGAGAGGCCACTGGGTACAAGGCCCAGAACACAGATTCAAAGCCAAAAGCAGGCAGGCCAGGGAGCAAATGCCCAGGGTGTGGGGCATGGCAGTGACACACACCTCTCCCTGCCCCCCACCTTCATCACCATCCTCTTCCCCCAACCAGGTAGACAGAGGAAGTCAATCAGCCCCCACCCCCACCCCAGCAGCCTGCTGCCACCATCACGCTGGCAACCCAGCAGCAGGACCAGAGCAAGCAAGAGTACCTTTCGGGCAGTCGGTGCCTGTCTCATCATTGCAGAAAACCAAAGAAAGCCAGGATAGGAGAGAAGGAAGGACAGAGGAAGATGGACAAACACAGAGGAAGGACAGACGGAGGGAGGGAGGGGGGGGAAGAGACCGAACAGAGGGAAAGGCGGCGGAGACAGGAGATTAGTGCATCAAATCCCAACAATGCAGCCTCAGCTTCCCAGACCAGCAGCTTCCCAGCTGGCAAATGGCTGCAGCTCAGATGCAGAAGCCCCCACGGTGCGCAGTGGGGACAGCCAGGCTCCGGCAGGCACCGGAGAGGTAGCCGGCCTAGTTCGCCAGCTGAGGCTGATGGCAGCCTCAGTGGCCGCAGCAGCAGCTCCACCTGACGTCATGCACCCACCCTCCTCTGCTCCACTAGGGGTGGAGACACTGCTCCTCAGTCGCCTAGCAACCACCAGGCTCTGATGGCTCCTCCTCCTCCTCATGATTGGACAAAGTCCTCTACTGAACCCGCCCTGCTTCCTCCTCCAAAGAACAGGTTCTGGCTCCTCCCTCTCCTTCCCTCTCCCCCAGCCCCAAGAATCTGCTCCAAGAAATTGGGCTAAGGGCCCTCTCATTTCTGGGATGACCCCTCTGGGACCGGGGTATCACTGCACAGGGACACAGGGACTCACTGCTTCATCAGGCCTCTCTCATACTCACACTCCCCTCTGTCCACAACCCCATCAACTCTACTTCTGTTTCATACACATGGACAATAATACCCTTATGGTGGCTCATCAGGCACATGTACCCACAGCACTCCTGCTGCATCAGCTCAGCAGGGCACACTAAGAAACCTGGGGAACATTCCATCTGGGCTGCAGCAGCTCTAATGACAGTGTTTGGCTCCTCTCTCAACTCTACCCTTGTTGTAGTCAGGTTAAAACCTGTCTCTAAAGGGCTTCCAGAAAGGACTGGGCACCTTGCAGAGACATCTGGGTTCTCTCTTCCACCCTCCTCCTCAAAGTTCCTTCTTTTGTTCTGGTGCTACCTCCCTGTTCCCTGGGTTAAGTGATGTGCTGTGACAGAAGCACTGAAGAGGAAGACCCAGGGGAGGACTTGACTACTTGACTGACATTCTGCATCACGAGCCAAGAAGGTGCTATATCCCAGCACAGGCAGCCTAGGCTAGGCTTTGCCACATTTCTCTAGGCAGCCGCCAAAACCCCAAGACTTGGGCACAGCTCAGGTCCCTTCTCAGGATCAAGTCAGACTGCGGCCAGAACTCCTCCATAGATATCAGACTGCAGGTCCATCCTCTTCTCTATTCAGGGGTCTGGTGTGAGATGGGAACCCCAACCTGGAGCCAATAATCAAGGGAAGAAGCCCAGTGTCTGGAATGGGTCCAGTATCCTTTTGAGAATTATCTTCCTTTTTATATCCCCATTCCCTCCCAAGCCAGGACCCCAAAGCAAGTACCATCATGTTGTCTCTTCCAAGGCAAAACTCCAAAGTGAGGACCCACCACCAACCAGAAGTCAAAAAAAAAGATGTTTTACTCTCCCCTCCACTGCCCCAATCTAGTAGCCCTCCATGCAAGGTCAGAAGGGCCTGAAACAGGCTGGTGACAAGGAAATCACAGAATCATACATACAGCACAGCACATACAGGTCTGACAGGCACATGCAGGTCGGAGACAGCTTGGGCATAGCCCCAAGGCATTGGGCTGGTGTGAGGAAGTGGTCATGGCAGCAACTTAAGACTAGAGGAGTTTCAGGGGTGTGGGAGTTGTGGGAGGTGGGCCTCAGGCACACCACCAGAGGAAGGAAGAGGCAGTGAAAGACTGACAGAGCACAGTGAGGGTGGGCATTCATGGCAGCACCCACCCAGAGACAAGAACAACACAGGCTTTTCAACTCAGGACTGTTCTTCCTGTGCTCTGTTCCCTGACCTCCCACCTTCTTACCTAACCACCTCACTTGGTACTTTCCTCACCTCCAGACCCCCAGTCTCTCCTCCCACTGCCCCCAAGCTGAGGCTAAGTGAGAATCCACTGTAACCCAGTAAATGCTCTATTCCATGCTGCTACTGTTTACAGTCAAATGCTTGGAGTCTCTGACTAGACGTCCTTAGGCGATGGGCAGGAATGTGGGAAGGGGTGAGGATCATCCCTAATGAGTACTACCTGAGCCTGATGTCCTTGCACCCCTCAAAGGAACTCTGAAAGCCAAGGCTGCCATTTCCTCTGGCCATCCCAGCCCCAAGGTCACACACACATGCATGCAGCCCAAGGACATGCAGGACAGCTGGGGAGGGGGCTCATGGCCCTCACCCACCCAGGCACAAATAGTAAACACACCACCTTCTTAGGCTTCAGGCCCCGCTGCATGAGGAGTAGGAAAGGGCAGAGTTAGAGAATAGGCTTAAACATCACACTGTGCTAGCTGGCCAGATATCTTGGGTGTAGGTATTAAGACCAACTCAGGCATAGCCAGGTATGGGGGGAGCCAGGTCACTGTCAAATCCAGGGTAAGTGAGGTGAGGGCTCCCTTAAGGATCAGCTTCCAGGAGGTCCACACCCTGACCCAGAGGAGCTGGAGAGTCTGGAGCCCCACCTCACACATCCTGCACAGAGCAGCGGAGGGAGGCTCCAGCAGGCCCTCTGCATACAGCCTGAAACAGGTGGCAGAGGGTCCACCTCCTCTCCATTCACTTGTGAAAAAGAAAGCACCTTCTTTCTCCAGTTCTTACCTTACCCCTACCCTACACCCATCAGATGCTGGCAGCCTTGGATACCAAAAGGTAGGAAGTTGGCAACAACACTACTGGGGTCAGACCTGTCCTCCCTTTCACCCCCAGCCTCTGTTCCAATTGATCCAGAACTTCTGGGTCTTAATAGCTTTTTCCCTGATACCACCCTTACACCTAAAGCAGCAACTCATACCCAGAAAGCTTCCTTCTCAGAGAGGATGGAGACTGGAGGCTAACTCAATTTACTCATCTATTGCTTCTACCTGCCTGGTATTGAGTCTCCCTCCTCTCTTTCTCCTTTCCCTCTACTACTCCCACCCCCACCCGTAACCACTTACCAGTTTGCTGGTCTTTGCATTTGAGTCAGTTCCCTCTGTAGAATGCAAACAGAAACAAAGTGTGTGTTTGTGTAGAGGGGTAGAGGCAGATAACGTCATGGCAGGTTAGGCAAGATATAACAAGGGAATATGGTGGTGATGGAAACTCTCAGGATCCACTGTGGCCCCGTGTTCTGGGGAGAAGTCCTGGGGACTCCTGGATGTGAGGAGGCAACTTAAGTGGGTGGCTGTTACCTCTTCTGAGGACCTTTGAGGCAGAAGAATCAGGTGTCTCTGGGGAAGTAGTATCTGCTCCATCTTCAAATACCTGGATCTGAGGACACAGAATAGACTCTATATAGCTAGATCAAGGCTGGATGTAATATGGGCCCTTCCCCAGGCCTTAAGCAAACCTGGGGTACAGGGCAGCTTCCTTAAGGATAGCTCTTAATCTTCCCTCCCCCATTACCTCCCACTCTACCAACCAGAGACTTATGCTCATGCCCAGGAAAAGGGAGCACCAACACACCAGCCGCACATGCAACAGAGCATGTACACGTACACACACACACACACACACACACACACAGGAGGTGAGTACCTGGGATTGGCGCACAAAGATGCCATGCCCTTCGTCACAAGTGAAGTACTTCCTGCCTTGGACAGTTCCATCATTCTTGCCTTTTGCTTCATCCAGGATCACACCTACCCATTTGCCAGTGGCAAATAGTGTGGCTCCAACATAGGCCACAGTGCCACGGTAGCCTTTTCCAATCACCTCCACGCGGGAGCCCACTCGCAGAGGCCGGGCACTTGCCTCCGCACTCATTCTGCTGCCGCTGGGAGTCTGAAAGACACATGCAAACATACACAGTTAAAAGCCTCAGGTCAACGGTGTCATCCTAATATATAAGAAAGGCCCCAATCAGGATCCTGGCCTGAAAAGGGATCAAAAGTCACTTCCCTGAACCGCATTCTCAAGGTAAAGTGTCCCCACCACCACCACCAAATTCCCTTTTGAAAATATGTCAGTGCTGTGTTCTAAAACTTCTCAAAACGCCTCTGGAATCTGCCAGAATTTGTAAGAGATTATATTTAAATTTAATAAATCAGAATTCATTGCTAGATCTGTGAATGTCACCCCACATGGCTGCTTTCTCAAGGAGCACTGCCCCCTAGGAGGGGAATGAAGCTCAAACAAATAACTCAGTTTAGACCAGGCTCCCCACAACCCAGGGCCTGACTCAAAAGCCTGAGCTGGGAAGGCAGGTGAGTCAGTGAGCGACCCCACTAACCCTGTTCCCTCCCTACTGCTGCCTGTCCTCCCTGAGGGCACAGAACTGTGCCTCCTTCCAGCCCTTAAGTCACTACCACTCCTTCCTGACCTGACTTCCCCGCCCCCACCAGCACACTCCTAGATGCCTCACCAAGCCCGTCCAACAATTTACTCCCTTCTTCCTGGCCTGAGTCCTGTTCTATCAACTCTCTACCCACAAGTTCTGGAGATCCTTCACTCATGCGATGTCACTATAAAAAGAAAAAGAAAGGCCAGGTAAATCGGGTACCTCAGATCTGTCCTGCATCTGTCCCCCAGACTCTGCCCAGTGGTTCAAATGGATGGCTTATCACCCTATCCATGGTGATAATAGACAAGGCAAGGGAATAGACTAAACATTGTCCTTGGGAAGCTCTCATCTTCTGACATACCCATGATGACAGGACAACATGAAATGAGGTTCCAAATAGGCCCACGGCTTAGAAGAAAATCACACCTAAGCCATTTTTAGCAATAGCAGCTCTATGAACCAGGGGCCTTGCAACAAACAGAGAAGGAAGCATGAAGAAGTGACAGCATGGCCTTGAAGACTCCACAGGGCCCCCTTCTGATGCCCCCTCTTGGCTTCATAAGAGAGCTCTGCCAGAGCCAGTGACTCCCTAACTCTCTTCCCCAAAGAGCTCATCCAAGAAGGTGAGGATACCGTTCCCTGGGGCTCCGAGAGGCCAAATCATACCTGGGACAGCCGAGTGGCTCTCACGGACCTGACAATAAAAGGAACTGACAGTAACATCAGGGCTGGCCCCAAACTCAGAGACGCTCTCCAACCTCCTAACCCTAATAAGCCTCTCAGAATCAGGCGGACACAAGAGTGGCTACAGATTCAATCTCAGTCAGAAGAGCAAGAAAGCGAGTGACAAACAACAAAGCAGCTCTAAAGAAAGACTTCACTGAAAGACCATTCCAACCCACCAACCCCATTTGTAATCCCCAAGATAGTCTGGCCCCCTCAGGAACCTCTGGCCTGAGGTCCACTTGGAGTCAAAGGTCAGGCCTCACCAGTACCCAGAGAGGGCCCAACTCTGGGAAGGGAAGCCTGTGCAGTCCCACACGGTCAGGGCCGCGAGTGGCCCCAGCCTAGCTACCGCCTGTCTCCCCACCCCCCACAGCAATGTCCACAGCCACCCAAGGCCTTCTCCAGAAGCCCTCCCGTGGCCATCCCAGATCAGGACCACTTACCCGACTGTACACGTGCCTCTTGCTCTGGGCCATGTTGCTCACCCGGCCTCTACCCCCTCCCCCAGCTGGCCAAAGACAGAAAGAAAAGGCAGAAACCTAGGCAGGAGGGTCAGGGCTCCAGGCCCTCATGGACAAACACAGAAGCCAGCCAGCCTGGCCCTCCCTAGTCCATGGACCTCCCTGGGTGGCCTACTGGGGTAGGGGTAGGGACAGAGATGGGGGCTGAGGAGCAAGTCCCCTCTGCTGCTGGAGGATTCCTGAACCCAGAGACACCGAATCCTGCTTGCCAGCTGATGAGTCTCACTCTGCGCTAGTGCTGCTCTAGACTTGTCAGGAATCGAGCTAGCCTCTGGGTCCTAGTGCCCCCTTGCTTCACATGGGCCAGTCAAGAGGGACAGAGTATAAGGGACTAGGCCCACGCCAAAGACCCTCAACACTCACCTCTAAGTACACTGTCCTACGGCTGGGAGCACAGCCCTGCTGATCCTCCTAATCTGCACCCCCTCACCGTCACTGCCACCCTTCCCACCCCCAGGATGTGAGGCCTCAGCAGACCCACAAGCATCAAGTGACACATTCACACAGCCAAAATTAGGGTCTCTCGCCCCCCTTTCTGGTGCTCTTCCTCCTCCCTCCCCTTTCTAAACTCTGGAGTCACGTCCAAACCCACGTGATTAGGGTCTGAATTTCAATCTCACCCTGGGCCGGAGCAGCCAGGCCCCCTGCCCAATACACAGCAAAGGAAGGGCAGCAATGGAGGCAACTTCACACACACACACACACACACACACACACACACACACAAAGCAAAGCAAAGCAAAACAAGTCAAGTACCCCAGCTCCCTCAACACTGGCAAAGGTTGCCACGGTCATTCTTCCTCCCTTCTAGTCGTTATAAAGGGCCAGGCTCTGAACCCTAAGAGTATCAGGTTCAAACAGATAGTAAGGGTGGTGGTCAGAAACAGAGAGTCCCACTTGCCCCCTACAAGTGGGGGCAGTGCCCAGTCCACCTCAGCCACCTGTCCCCTGTACTCTTGGCCTTGCCTCCTAGGCATCTCCTTAAGAGAAACAATGAGATGGTTTGTTTTCTATTTTTCACAAAATTTCTTTAATAACCATATTACTTTTATAATTTAAAACGTTTAATAAGATTATACATTCTAGTGAGAGGTCTCAAGACGGCTATGTAACCACTTCATTCATTTATCCATCTAATGGGCTAGAAACCAACAGTCCCCGCCCCTAAGTAGCTAACAAGGTTGCCCTGGGGTCTGATCTATGGCTCTACCAGCTACAGTGTGGATGTAGATTCCCTGGGCCGAGGGATACCTGTCTTGTCGGCACTGGGCTTCACTGGCTGAACAGGGTCTTCCTCCATTCCACCCTCTTTCTAAGGCAGGCCAGATAGCCTAATAGGAGAATGATAGCCAACAGCCAGATATATGGCCCCCAAACATCTCTCCACATCTCCAATCCTGGCCAGACCCCCTAGGAAACCATTTCTCTCCTCCTCTGCAAAATCTCCATGTTGCCCCCTCCTTTCCCTATTCACCATTACACAGGTGGGCAGGGCCATGCAGCTCCTTGCAGCCTGGACTTCTGCATGTTCAGAACACTTTACAGTCTACAGAACACCTTAAAAAACAATTGTATAGTACCATGGTTAAGAATACCGGTTCTAGACTCAGGCTGCTTACATTCAATCCCTGGCTTCACCACTTGGTAGCTACGTAAACTTGGTCCCGTTACTTAACATCTCTGTGCCTCAACTTCCTCATCTATCAATTGGGAACAAAGAACATCTCTGAGAGCTGTTGTGAGGATTAGCTGAGATAATCCATGTAAAACACTTAGGACATTGCCTGGTATTTAGTAAGCACTCAACAAAGGTAGCTAATAACTTAGTTATCATAATATTTGGACATCAAAATAACCCCATAAGAGGCAAGCCAGGAACAATGCTGACAAGAAAACAGGGCTTAGAGAACTGAGCAACTTCCCTGAAGTCACACAGAAGACAAGGAGTGGAGCCATAACTGGAACCAAAGCCTGAACCAGAACCCTCTGCACTTTTTACTCTCCTCATTGATACCACACATATTTCTAGGCTTCCAAAGCTGTGCTCTTCCTCTGGACCACACTACCTTCAAAGATTCAAAAGAGCGCACATCCAAGAACATCACAGCTCACTAGCCACACAAGTGTATATAGTCACCTAACTTCTTAGATGCTGTTTCTTCTATAAAATGGGACTATCACCTGCCATATCTACATTACTGCTCAAATAAGATAAAGCACATAAAAGTGCTCTGTAAAAAAATGCAGAAGCTGTATAGGTATTAAAATCAAATGTCTAGATGATAAATATTATAAGGAATTACAGAGAGGAAAAAGGTAAGCTAAAAAGAAAAGGGATACTTGATTATCCCTTGAATCATGAGGTTTTTGTTTAGATATGTGGAGAGGAAAAGCCTGCAAACATTGTAATCTGTGAGTACAGTATGAGTAGACACAGAAATAATTTTGCTTGACTGGGGAAAGTTAAAGATGACTAGCTTGGCTGAATCAGTGAATTCTGATGAGTTCTCCTATCAAACTATAAGCCTTTTACAGCAGACTCCTCAATTTTTCCTCTTTATGATCCCATCACTCTTAGCTCATGAAGTCAAATATTTATTGAATGAATTAACACTGATATTGAGATGTATTAGAAAGTAAATATGGATAGTCAGGGAATTTAACATCACGTAGAGATAGATGAATTGGATCCGATAACAACAGGAAGCCAGTCTCTTCCTGAGCAGGAGACTGGCATAATGAAAACTATTTTAGGAAGATCAGACAGGTGGCAGAGAGCAGAATGGAGTGGAGGCAAGAGCAACTTGATAAAGACAGGGAAAACAGCAAGGAGGCTATGGCAGTAATGAGCAAGGGGTGAGGAGGTCTGAGCCAGGCTCATGAGAGAAAAAGAGAGGGAAGAGGAAATGGACCGATTCAGAGACAGTACAAAAAAGCCCCGAGAAGGCCCTATGATAGATCAGACATGGGGAAAGAAGCAGCAGGCCTGTATGGGCTGTGGAGATGGACAGACCTGGGTACAGCTTTGGTTCTCTTATTTCCTCATGTGTATGACTCTGGGTAAGATATTTTCAGAGCCCTGGTTACCTCAACTGAAAAAAGGGGGAAATAATACCTACCTCACAGGGATGTTGTGAGGATTAAATAAGACTGAAGTAGAGCATTTAGTACAGTGCTGAGCACAGAATGCGTGTTCAACAAATTGTAGATATTGTCTTCATCATTACCGAGAGGGTACATCAATGACAACTGCACACGGTAGGAACTCAAACCTTGCATGAATAAATGGATGGATGAATGAATGCATGGATAAGTAAAGGAATGAATAAACTTGGGAGTTTTCAAGCAGGAATAATGGGAGAGTGATGATTGATAACAATAGAATTGGGACAGGAAACTGAACATGTTAAGAGAGAGAAAATAAGTCATAGGGCCTTCTCAGAGGCAAATTTAACTGTGACCACTAACACGTGTATTTCACGATCTCCTTCCAAAACGAACCTGTGATGCAGACAACACGGATTCCACTATTTCCATTCTACAGGTGACAGAATTGAGTCTCAGAAGTCAAACAACTCACCTAAGTCTCATAGCCAGCAGGGCACATGTGAGTAGGAAGGGGGGCACATTTGACTAGCTGTACAGGTAGGTGATCCTTCAACAGCACCATTGGGCCCCACCCCATGTCACACAGGACAACTCCGAGTTACATGCTACCTCAGCCAGAAGACAGATACTCCCTGGATTTCTAATCCATTTTCCTCCCCAATGATATTAAATACTAATAAAAACTCTAGGAAAATGGAAATAGAGGAGGGAAAGAAATCTGTTTCTGATAGATTACCAGTGGTCTTGGAGAACATTTCAGAAATGACAGGAAAAGAAGTGGATTATTAGGAATTAAGGAGGAACCAGTAAGGAGGAAAAGCCTCTTTGGCACCCAGCCTGCACCATTTCTACCTTGCTTTTACTGGTACCCCAGCATCCTTTATGCCCCTGACCTCCTCTTGTCTCACCTTACCAAACCTTGATCCTCGGCTAACCCAACTGTTTGCTTTCTCTGATCCCACCTGTAGAGGTCTGAAATCCAGGCAGTCTGACAGCAGGGTCCACACACTTGAACTGAACTGCATTAGGCACGGGGTATTTTGATTTGGTTGCAAAGAGATAAAATGAAACATAAAGGTAATCAGAAGATACAGATTTTCTTATAACTAGGGTGAAGTTGTACATCTCTAAAAGCACTAGTAGGAGTGGGATATGTGTGGATATAAGTCCCTCAGGAGTCAGGAAAGGAGAGGGGAATAGAAGCTCAGGTACTGGAAGCTTGGAAGGCCAGATTCCAGATATGCACAGGAACCCCGAAAGAAGATAAACAGAGCTTTTTATTCCTAGGTCCTACTCCAGTATCTGCCTTGCAGATCTCACACAGATAGGACCTAGACCCTAAATAGACTTTTTTTTTACCTCTCCAGCTCTTCATTATCCCCAGAAATTTCTGTAGCCCACTCTCAAACTGAATACAGGTCTACCCCCTCCCAGGATATCCTCCTCCCCTAGGAATACCCAGTGACTACCAGGCCCACCTCCAAAGGGCCCAGACCTCCAAGAGCCAGGAAGGAAAGCTACACAATATGCCTCACTTATCCTCAATGAAGGCACTTCTGCAGGAAGGCAACAAGCACTTGAGTGCAGCCTGGTACTCAAGAATTGCAAGCCGGGACTTCCCTGGTGGCGCAGTGGTTAAGAATCCACCTGCCAACGCAGGGGACACGGGTTTGATCCCTGGTCTGGGAAGATCCCACATGCTGTGGAGCAACTAAGCCCATTGCCACAATGACTGAAGCCTGCACGCCTAGAGCCTGTGCTCCTCAGCAAGAGAAGCCACCGCAATGAGAAGCCCGCACAACGGAACAGGAGCCCCCACTCGCTGCAACTAGAGAAAGCCCACGGGCAGCAACAAAGACCCAAAGCAGCCAATAAATAAATAAATAAATAAATGTTCTTTGAAAAGAAAAAGAACTGCAACCCTCCCAGAGCTAGCAGCAGTCCTACTTAATAGCCTACTCGAAGTTCCTGCTGCTTTCTCCCCATGATCAACCAGCAAGTCCCTGGCACTAGGACCCTGCAGACAGGGAACCCTGAGCCTGCGCTCTAAAGAGAGAGATGCACCATTTCACAACTTCAGCAAAAGCCAAAGCAGCCAACAAAGCCACAGCCACCTCTGCTGTGCTGGGCTCTGCCATTTGGGCAGCTCACCGGCCACTCCCCAGAAGCAGAGCATTCTGTCCTTTCTCTTTTTAAATCCACGTCATCATCTGATCATAATGGGAATCAATCTCAAGTCACCACGCAAAGGCGTATCCATGGCAACATCAAGAGGAAGGACACAGAAATGATGCTCCAGTGGCTGCAGCAGGAAAAGGTAAGTCCATTTCTCTTCCACCCATGCCATCTCATCATTCTCCCCTTTCACTCAAGTCAGGTGTGCACCTTACCTACAAATTCTATCTATCCCACCAATGGGGAAAACAAAGGTGAGTGTTAATAATCTATGCTATTATGTAAGGTCATAGGTCTGCCTAGTCCCATAACTGGCAGCAAAAATTCTTTTTCTGGCTGACTGAGACAAGATCTCTTTTCTTATTCACCATCTCAATTGACATGGTCTCAGCCTGCAGTACCTAACAAATCATCATCAGTCACTTGTCTTTCTAGTCAGGTTGCTGGGAAATCACACAAGGATTTCAGAATTCTGTATGTAGTTGTAAAAATACAGCAGCAACACTGACTCTACCACCCTGCTCACCCAAGCCACTACCATACCCACAGACTGGCCCTCCTTAGCAGCCCTAAACTCCAGCCCCTCAAGGACCAGAAACTGGGAGTTGGGATGAAATTTCTGCCTTTCTCTGATGCCTCAAGGAAGGAATGCCATTTCTGCAGAGGTAAGAGAGTCATCAGACATAAGTTCTACTAAGTGTAAGTAACACTCCATGCCTCAATTTCTCCTTCTGTAAAACATAAATACTAACAATACCTTTCTAACAGAGTTGTTGTCAGAATCACGTGAGAATGCCTGAAAAGCACTAAGAAGAGTGTCTGGTATGAAGCACTCAATAAAAGTCAGCCATAATTATTATGAAGAAGAGGAAAGAGAGGCCTACAGTGCAGGATTCAAGTTCGGAGGGTACTCAATGTTCTTGAAGCATATCTCAACTCTGCTCTCTTTCCCTTTCCTCTCTGGACAGTTTCAAGTTTCCCTTACCACTATCAAGTCCCTGTTCCTACCCGAGCCCACACCAGGACCCCCACCCCTCAGCAGATAACCTTGCTGAGAAAGGAAATTGAACCTATTAGATAAGAATTCCTTTGCAAATTTAGGTGTATCCATCATTGCCTCTTTCTTCCTACATTCTTTTCCTTTCTTCTGTCATTCCTCTTCAAAAGAAATGATGTCTCCTTTTCAGAGACAACCCTCCACCCTCCTCTGCAATCTTCATTTCCTTTGTGCCTTCAAATGCAACCTCTCTATACTGGCTCCTACACATCATCGGATAACCCATGCTCAAGACTTCTATTCTAGGAAAATCTGTCTCTAGTCTCTGCTACTCCTCCACAAGCTGCCACCATCTTCCTTCCTTCCTTCCTTCCCAAACTACTCAAAGTGAGTACATCCTCCCTATCCTCACTTTGCATCCACTCTTCAATCCACCTGGCTCCCATCCAGCTGCTCACACTAAAAAAATAAAAGAGCCCTGGTGACCACAATCTCCTAACTGCCCAATCTCAAAGTACATTTTCCAAGCTCATCCTACTTGACCTCGCTGTAGCAACAGAGGCTGCTGATTCTCTTCCTGCAACTTTTTCCTCTGTAGCTCCCTGGACAACATTCTCTCTCACCTTGCCCACCAATCCCTGTCGTCTCCTCTGTTATCTTCAGTCTTCTATAAGCATGGCTAGGCTCATCCATTCCAACTGCATCAACTACCACTTACATCTACCACCCCTAGACACACACTCTCTTCTGAACTCCAGACCCACATTTCCACCTATCTAAGCGCCACAGACGCCCAAATTCAACACGACCCAAAACACACGGAAGCTTCCCCCAGCAAATGTTCCTCGTCTATACTCCCCCTTTACTACTGGTACCACCATCAATCCAAAATAGAAAACTGAGTCATCCTCAACAACTCCCTCTCTCTTGTTCTCAACAGCCAATTAATTAGTCATTACGTCAGGTGAACTCTGTCTCAACAACGTCCAATATATCCCCTCCTTCCCATCCCCACTAATACTTAATTCAGCTTGAAGCCAAGCCCAGGTTACTACAAGAGTCTCCTGATGTCCTGGATCCAGATTCTCCCCTTTCAGTCTATTTCCACAATTAGCTTTCCAAAATATAACCACATCACCTCCCTGCCTAAAAACCTCCAATGGCTTTCCTCCCACAAAATTGAACCTTAGAACAAAACTACAGGCCATTAAAAACCTGGCCTCATTATGAATCTAATCTCATCAATCACCTCTCCTTTGATCCCAAAGTTCTCTTAGATTCCAGCCACTTGGATCTATCTATCTTATGCCTCTGCAAATGTTGCAAACGTCACCAAGTCTCTCTCTTCATCTTCAAGACTCAACTTACTTATCACCTCTTTCCTGAATATTCCCCTGATGTCTCCATGTGGAGCTAGTCATTCCCTCCTCTGCCCAACACTTTGGAAATATTTCTATTACAAGATCCCATTTTACTTACAATATCGTCTCCCTTATCCCATCGTGAATTCCTCCAGGGCACAGAATTTTTATTCATCTCAGTATCCTAAGCACTGAACACAGAAGACACTCAATGTTGAATAGAAGCCTATACCAACACCAGGCTCTAGGGATATAAATTGGTTCTGACAGGTTTCCCAGAGACACCATGGGGGAAGTACAACAGTCAGGCGCACATACACCCCAAGAGATGTAGCTCTTTACTCACCAGATAGGAGCCTAAGAAACTAAAAGTGCAGGGACAGCTCCAGGTCCTATGGAATTTGGTAGTGACAAAAAATCACAACCTCATATGCTTCCAGGGTAAAAGGATGAGAGAGAGAGAGAGAGAGAGAGAGAGAGAGAGAGAAGAGAGGCAGGGTGGGGGGGACACCTCTAGGCTCTAGGGGAAGTGCAGATCTTTTGGGAAAATAGCTTTAGCATGGCTTCAGAGTGGCAAGGGTCCAGTCTCTGCTTCAGTGAAACCCTCAGTGGATATGTGGGAGCTTGGGGAGGTCAGACTGGATAGCCAATTTGTCCATCAGCCAAGTATAACTAATATTAGCTGGAACTTCAAAACAAAAATTATATAAAACAAAATTCAGAGACTCCAGGATGGCAAGGACCCTAAGATAGATTTGAATCAGTCAATTGCTCAGCATTTACCTTCTCAGAGGACACTGAGGATCCAGTTCTCAATTCCCTTGGTATGGGACAGCTAACCCAAGGCCCACACACCACCCAGTACCAATAGACAGGCTAAACAACCTAGGAATCCTCTACCACAATCCCTCCCGACCTATAACTCCAAACAGCCACTAACAATGATAGATCCGAGCAAGTACAACCTATGGCAGTTGTCGATCATGTATTATGATTTTCCCAACTATTTTGACTCCTCCCTAACAACTTCTTTTCCTTTGTAACCTCATGTGCATTCAGGCCCAACTTATCAATTCTTCCTCAGTATTGCCTCCTGCATTCTTCCTTTCTCTTTCATTACCACTGTCATCACTTTGGTCTGCCATGTAACAGCTTTGAGAATTAAGGCAAATCATTTACTCTCTTTGGTGCCTCATCTATAAAACTGGGTAACAGCTGCTCTGCCTATCTCACAGGAAAGGTTGTCTGTAAAAGGTTCTGTAATCTGTAAAATGTTATACATAAATAGAAGGCATTACTATTATCAACCTAAGCCCTCTTTACTGATATGTGAAGCATATCTGGCTCCCTGCCTCTCTCCTTCTCCATTTCCAACCACATTATACACCACAGTAAGACAACTACACACTCTAAAACATTGCTTTGCCCAAAATCTTTCACTGACACACCATTTCTTACTTGAATCAAAAAATTCTGGATCTGACGTACGCAGTGTCATCTCTGGACCACTGTCAGCTGCTTAGGATGCTCTCCCTAGTTTTGCAAGCCCCACCCATCCTTCAAAGTCCAGCTACAGCCCCACTACACTCCACACAGAAGGACTAAATTTATGAGACAGAAATTTGAAACAATGTCATGGAAGAATAAAGGATAATTCAGTTTGGGGAAAACTTGGTAGAAACACTGTCATCTCACACTTCAAGAGTCTTTTTTTTTTTTTTTTCTTCCACCATGCCACGCAGCTTGTGGGATCTTAGTTCCCTGACCCGGGATTGAACCCAGGGCCTGGCAGTGAAAGCACCAAGTCCTAACCACTGGACTGCCAGGGAATTTCCAAGAGTCATCTTTTAAGGAGGGATTATACTTTTTTTTCTGTTTGATTCTAAGAGATAACCTAGGACCAACAGGATGGAAGTTATAGAGATGTATTTTAGCAATATGAAAAACTTCCTTATTGAGCTATCCCACGATGAAATGGGATGCCTTACATGCAGTAAATTCCCCATTACTAGAAATGTTCAAGCCCAAACTGGCCACAGGGCAAGGATATTTTAGATGTAATTCAATTATCACAAGGGTAACTGGACTAGAATCACAACATTTTAGGTCTGAAGGAAACCTGAGAGATCTTCTAGTCCAGTCTCCTATTTTATAGGTCTGGACAGGGGAAGTGATCATTCAAGGCAGCACAGCTTGCTCTGGAGAGCAGGGAACAGAACACGGTCTCTTTCAATCCAGTGAAAACCCTTTTGCTACTCGAAGTGTGTGTGGTCCATGGACTGGCAGCATCAGCATCACCCGGGAACTTGTTAAAAATACAGAACTAACCAAAATCTGTACTTGGACAGATTTTGTGTATGCAGCATTAAAGTTCAAAAAGCACTGAGCTACACTGCCCCTTCCAAACCTTGAGTTTCTAATTCTGGAACTCCATTTCCCAAACTGTTTCATATGTTAAACAGAGGTAACACCCAAGAAAAACAGTATTTTCCGTTCAAATCTGGGGAACTCTCCATACTATAGTTCCAGTAGGAAATTCGTGATAAAAATATCAGTAGCATACTGAAAGTTCCAAAATATTCTGTAGTAGAGAAAACTTTAACCATGAAGTTTCTGAACATATTGGAGCACCAAATGTCTTTGAAAAAAAAGTTATCCTTAACTACTATCGCTAACATCCCCGGGCCTTGGGCTTCGCCCATACATTAGCTAAAGAACTTCAATCTCCACCTCATATCTCCTTGACTCTCAGTACATTAAGCATACTGGATTAGTAAGTGGTCAAGACGGGCTTGCTGCTCTCCACACTGTAATAAGTAAGGGTAAGTTTCTAAATCACCGCCTCTTTTTTTTTTTTTCTTTTTTTCACCGCCTCTTAAAAATACCGGAGTTCGTCACCTGTGTGATTTAGCTGTGGGGATGCGCTAAGATGACTGCTCAAGGGTGAGCCTGCCAGTTAAGGCGGACGCCAGGAATTGGAGACTGACACACCAAACGCATATCCAGGCCCCCCACCTTGAGTCCGCTTTGTTTTTTGTTTGTTTGCTTGTTTTTCTGTTTGACACAACTTCTAACTGTGTGCCCCACAGGAAACCTGTAGCTTGGAGTGGGTTCAGGGGTGCCTTGGATGCTCCCAGGAAAGGAGGGGAACCCTTGCAGTTCCGGAGGAATTCGGAGACGCAATCACTCGACCCCGGGAGCACACCACACCGGCAGGCTGAAGAGCTCAGGTGGGTCGGACCAGCCCAGACGCAGGGGGGCGCCCACCCCCGCCGCGGCCCACCCCTGCCGACCCCCGCCCCGCACACCTGGCTCCCGGCCGCGCCCTAGGCGAGCGCCGAGTCCCCAGAGCACAGCCAGGAGCCTCGCGAACACGGTGGGGGAGGAGGCAGTTTCCAGGGTCGCCGCCTCCGTACCTGTCCTGTCAGGGGCTCCGCGCCCGGCTCCGGGCCCCACCGAAGACCGACGCCCAAGCCCTAGCGGGGGCCCGCCCCGCCCTCATGGGCTGCCCGCCGTGCCGCCCGACCCCTGTAGGCCCGTCCCAGGCCCTCTAGCCGCTGAGGCCCCGAGGCGCTCTGGGTCGGGGGAACACGCTACTCTTCCCCGAAGACCAGCCCGGGTTAAATACTGCGCGCTGAGCGCGGCCGAGAAGACTTCGATCAGGCACAAAGCTGGACACCTGGAGCGAAATAAGCGCGTGCGCACTGTACACGGGAAGCCGATTAGGACCACAGGAGAGAGGCGAGCGGTGGCCAGCGACCTCTGCAGGCAGAGGGTAGACAGCCCAGAGAGGAGCCTGAGGATTCCTTTGCGTTAAGCAAAGGGCTCCCCCAGAGGGTGGCTACGCTTCTGAGTGCTAAGCTGTTAATTAAAACAATACTAGTAAACCATCCTTCGTCAGGTAGCTTAAGGAAAAAAATTAAAATTTGCTGCTATTCAGTATTATCCATCATATGGGGATTCAGGCATTCTCATTCCCTTATGCAAATTTACGTAATGGACTTTGGCATTTTTTAATTTAAAAAAAAGAAAACATGGGTGGCAGAAGTGGCAGCGGCTGAAGTAGGAGATAGATGGGCCCCTGGGCTGGATAGCTGGTGCTTATCAAATGGAGCAAAACTGAAGTTTATCCTCAGCCAGACAAGAATGCAAGGCCCATTTCCCTTCCTTCATTGATGTGGAGGGAATGAACTAGCAGTGGGGTATTTGTTGCAGTAAAAATAGAAATGAGACTTTTCTTTTTGGATAAACAAGGAAAATAAGTAAACAATGAACAGGTTGGGGAAACAGCATAACCAGGCCTGAAAGTGTTAAGCAATCTTGGTTATTCTTTAGCTGTTACTACTCATAAACACGTGTAGCTAGACTTGTCCTTAGCAAAGCCAATTACTCTCTGACCCCCATATGAATTACCCTTTGCACCTGGCATTTCTTCTCCTACACACCCTTGCAGCACTCTTCATTTCCGAAAGAAGGTCACAGCTGATAACTTCAGGGACACCAGATCCGGTTGCTCAGCTGCCTGATGCCAGCTTTGGCCATAAATTTGCAGAAGAAAAGAAATGCAAGACCTTAATTACTTTGAGCCTTATCACCTACCCCAGACCACGAGCCCCAAGCTATAAAAACCTTTCCCAGTGGCGGGGCCGGGGCACAGTTCTTGAGACTCTAGCCTGCTGTGTTCCCCCTTTTGCCTAGCAAAGAATAAAGCTACTTTTTCTCCTTCAAAACTCCGTCTCCGTATTTCTTTTCGGCATTGGTGCACAGAAAGCCAAGATTTTGGCATCACTGCCAGGCAACCCAGCTTCGTGAAGATTCGCGGCATGCTGTGGCCCGCAGGCACCCAGCACGCGCCCGCTCCGCCGCCATGGTGTCCAAGAGGAAGGTCAGCTCTGCCGAGTGGCGGAGAAGGCGGAGCCCAAGAGGAGACCAGCGATGCTGTTGGCTAAAACAGCTTCTGCAAAAGTGGAAATGAAGCCAAAAAGGTGGAAGGAAAGGATAAATCTTCAGGCAAAAATGTGCAAACAAAGGGGAAAAGGGAGCAAAGGGAAAACAGGCTGAAGTGGCTCACCAAGAGACTAAAGAAGACTTACCTGCAGAAAATGGAGAAAATAAAAATGAGGAGAGGCCAGCCTCTGATGAAGCAGGAAAGAAAGAAGCCAGGTCTGATTAATATCAAACACCCGGTCCTATCAGTGGTCCCTGTCTCCCTTCTTGTACAATCCAGAGGAATATTTTTACCAACTATTGTGTAAATGCAAGTTTTTTAGTAGCTCTAGAAACATTTTTAAAAAGGAGGGAATCCCACTTCATCTCATTTTTTAAGTGTGTGACAGGGAAGAGCTAAATCGGACTCCACATTGGATCTGTTTCTTTGACTTTAACCTTTGATTTTCGTTGCTTTTATTATTATAATCATGCATAATGACCTCCCTCAGGAAACCCTGCCCACCTGTGAATGGCTGCAAGAAAAAAGAAACTAACACATCACCTCACTGAGGCTGGTCATTCCAGGAGATGTTTTGCAAGACTAATGGCCCTTTTACTTTACTTCCTCACCGCCTCTCCCTCTCTGATTCTATAAAAGAAACTGGCATCCAGACCCAGATAAGATGGTTTATCGGAGACACTAGTCTGCCATCTTCCCGGTCTGCCGGCTTTCCGAATAAAGTCGTATTCCTTACCTCAACACCTCGTCTTCGATTCATTGGCCTGTCGTGCGGAGAGCAGAGTGAGCTTGGACTCGGCAACAAATTTAGCGAGCCAACCAGGAGCCTTGCTCGTGTCTAGCCAGCCCCGGTCAGGGAATATTGAGGCAAGGCCCTAGCAGCTGCCAGGACCATTTGTCCTGAGGATCTTCCCTTCAAAATTCCCTGAAGCGGCACTGGTTATCCCAGCACTTGGCAATTGAAGCAAGGAACCGACAAACTTCAATTTGGTGCTACGAGGCAATGGACTCGATTCGATTTGCAGGGTAAGTCGCTCCGGCGTGCACGCCAGGAACATATTCCCCCCTCAATCTGGGCTTTTCCTTTACAGGACAAGCCAATCTGGTTGAGGTACCCTGCTGGAGGGGGGAATTGTTGTTGGACTCTGCCCGATTCTGGGAACTGGTTCCCTGGGAACTAGTTCATTGGTTTTGTAGGGTAAGTCTACCCGATCTGGGAACTAGTTCGTTGGTTTTGTCTTGGTTTTGTGTGCATCGATGCTAGAATTTGTGCGTTTTGTGTTGGAATTTGTTGGCGTCTTCTGTGTCTTGGTGTCATCAAACTTTTAAAAGTGGAAAATACTCCATCTATCCTAAAGGAGAGCCCTTTGGGGAATATATTATATAAATGGGCAAAACATAGCCGTGAGCCTATGACTAAGAAAGACATGATGTACTATTGTAATAGGGTGTGGACCCAATATATGTTAGGATCAGAAGAACGATGGCCCCTGAATGGCTCACTCAATTATTATACAATCTCGCTGTTAGAAATGTTCTGCAAAAGAACAGGGAAAAGAGATGAGATTCCATATGTAGGAGCATTTATGCTATTGCATCAGGAGGAAAAGGAGTCAGAGGGCTGCCACCTTATGGTGCAGCAGTCTGAAAGAAAACCCAAGGGAAAACCTGTTCTACAAGGGAAGAGAAAAAAATGAGAGTGGGGACATGTTATTTCAAAACTTAAACCCCCGTCCAGGCTATCCAGCTCCCCCAGTGGCCAAGCAGGATGAACCAGCAGTTGTTCCAACTGCCCCCCCACCATGCCACCAGCATATTCACTGCCTCCTGTTTCCCCTACCCAAGGGGATCAAACAGAAGTTTCTATGGTAACACCCGGGACACAGGAACCTGGTTTAGTATCACCATCTAAGACCCGACAGGGCACCCAATTTGGACTGGGAGCCACTTCTGCAGCAGGGCAATTTCCCTTGTCCCAACATCTTGTAAGAGGCCAGGACACTCCCTTGGACTTGAGGCTTGCAATTCTGATTTCCCCACAGGAGCCCCGGGTAACATTGACAGTGGGGAACAAGTTGATAGATTTTCTAATAAATATGGGTGATCTTAAGAGGCTTGTAAATATTAAACAAAGGGGAAACAAAGTCAACCTAGGAGAAACTTGCCTGTATCTTGCCTATATACAAGTGTCCTATCTGGTTTTCTCAAAAACCCTTATCTCTGCCATCTTTTTAAAATGCAAATTTTGAAAAAGAGGGTACAGTAATTTAGAACTTGACTTGTTTTCCATAAATATTAATAGAAAGGGTTTAGCCAGCTAGACAAGTGAGCTTGATTCGTTCCACCTGCCAGAAACCCAACTTTAATGCAACCTCTTTTGTAAACCGATGGGTTTTACATTGCTGTACCTGACTCAGGGCTGAACTTTTGAAATGAGAACTATGATGTCTCTCTGTTTGTTTGTGTGTTTGTATGTGTTTTTGTCTTTGGATAACATTGCTGAGGTTAATCTGTAAATGAGCCCTATTTAATTGGCTTAAAGAAAAGTAAGTGCTTACAAACCAAACAATTCTGAATACAAGAGAAATTAAGCTAAATGAGTTTCAGGTTCACGTGAACTGGGAAATATTTAGTATGAAATTAATACCTGGTATTAATGTTTAAGTTTGTTGATCTAATTAATACAGACATGTCTTTAGAGCCATCAGCATTATATATAGTACTTTCACTGCACCTAGGTTTAATAAAAGTTAAATGAAATCTTGTTACATCTGTTGCAAATTTGTCAGCAAGAAAAATAACTTGATATGATGAAATTAAAGTAAATATAAATGAAATAAGATCTTTTAGGTAAGCTATAAGAATAATTATGTCTTAAAAATCATCTAAAATAGTTTCTCCAGATTTTGGTAACTATTACTTGCCTCTTGGTTGTCATTGGAAATTAAGGTTTTTAAGAGTCGGGGACTCTAATTTAAATATATAATTAAAGCTACTGAAAATAATAAAACATTTCAAAATGGTAGAATGTGTGTTTTCAGTTAAGAAGGTATGAGGAATGGAATTACATTTTACTGAGAAAGTTTTATACGGCCAGGATTAACTAAATTTCGATTGAAGTTACCTAAGTAAGTGGATTTTGTTAAGTAAGCTAATACAAGACTGGAATTTGATCTCTCTCTCTCTCTGTTAGAAGTGCTCCTTTTGATAACAGATTATATAAGTTTCTGTGCCCTTAGGTGATCCGTATTTGTTTTCTTTTAATCGTTTTGTGACTTTGGTTAAATGAATAAGTACTGTTTCTCAGTGACCTATGATCCTGTTGTGTTTTAAAACCTTTCTGATATTTTTGTGTATCTTTTTTTTTTTTTTTTTTTTGCGGTACGCGTGCCTCTCACTGTTGTGGCCTCTCCTGTTGCGGAGCGCAGACTCAGCGGCCATGGCTCACGGGCCCAGCCGCTCCGCGGCATGTGGGATCTCCGCGGACCGGGGCACGAACCCGTGTCCCCTGCATCGGCAGGCGGACTCTCAACCACTGCACCACCAGGGAAGCCCCCTTTTTGATATTTTTAACAAACTTCCTAAATATCAAAATCTGAATAAAGCTTTTTAGCCTCCAGCTGACTCTGAGATACTTCAAAAGAACATCTCTGAGACATCTCAGAGAGAGATGTCAAACTAATTTTATTTGGTATGTTAAATTACTTCAAAAACATTGTCAAGTGATTGGAGATGAACCTTAGGTTATGGTGTATGCATAAATGTCATTTTTATAGATATTCCAAAATTTATATGGAATCCCTAATATCTGCTATGTCCTGATATGTTATCAATCATAATACTAGTTATTCTAAGATGTTATATCCAAGTTTCCTGCTAATTACATTGTACTCAAATCTTTAACCATGCTATTTTAAGTTTTGTCCTGATGCTTTTACAAAATGAAGATCTTCAAGAAGACTGATAAAAAGGAACTTTTTAAGAAATATAAGTTTCTGATAGCCTTTAGATAATATCACTGGACTGGGTAACATATGACAAAACTAATGGGAAACCTGATTATTTCATCCAGATCAATGGGAATTAATTACATGAGACTGAAAACATGGCAGATATGATTTATGACTTTGGGAAATATACTGACTTTAATCTTTGTTTTTCAGAAAAACCTTTTCTCTTATGCGATGACCTACAACAGGTTGATAAAGTATGCCTTTGTAAACAAAGACGAAACATTTATCTTTTTCTCTCTACCTGATCCTGCCAGAATTTTTTGTCTCCAGCAGGCTGTCCTGTGGACTTGATATTATGTTAATCATTGTTTGAATTTGTTCTTTATTTCCAAATTGTTTGTGCTCTGTGTCTCCCTGCAGCACTATGTCTTTGTCATTGCTACTAGCTGCATTACTTATATCCTATTTTATAAGATTGTTGTCTCTTGCAGTACCCAGTGTGTAACCAGGCCTCAAAACAAAACTTCTATGGCTAAACATCTTAAGAAAATAAATCACTTTTATAACATGAAATAATTGTAATAATATGATTCTAGGTATGGGAAGAAGCAACAAGGGAAAATGTCTCCTGGATCATAATTAGAGGATCCAGAGAATCTTTAATTATCAATAGGGCCTAATCCAAAAATTAGCACCTGGAGTGGCATATCAAGAATCTTTGCCTGACCTGAGATGAGCCTCCCAGCACCGTGGGACAAAATTTGATCGTGAAATGTCTCCCAAATATTGGTCAGATTCCCTACCAAGAGGAGAGGATCAGTCATCGGCGATTGCAGCCCTCCAACTTGAGCTGGTGAACGCTGAGGAAACTCAGGAAGAAGAATACCTGCCATCTAGCAGCCATCAGACTGCAGCCACTCCCTATGGTGAGCCCTGAGGACACTCAGGATGTGAAAATACAGGATATAGGCTAAGATAGGTGTGGTGCATATCAAAGAAATGATTTCAGTGAGCCCAGACTCTTGCATCTTCCCATACATAGGAAAAACGCTAAATTCCTTAACTGGTTATTTGGGGAAAGGTGAGGGGAAAATGGAATTTGAAATGTACCAAAATCGAAGGTATGTCCCAGCTCACTTTATTTATTTATTTATTTATTTATGGCTGGGTTGAGTCTTCGTTGCTGTGCGCGGGCTTTCTCTAGTTGTGGTGGGTGGGGGCTACACTTTGTTGCGGTGCGCGGGCTTCTCATTGCGGTGGCTTCTCTTGTTGCGGAGCACAGGCTCTAGGCGTGTGGGCTTCAGTAGTTGCAGCGCGTGGGCTCAGTAGTTGTGGCTCGCGGGCTCTAGAGCACAGGCTGAGTAGTTGTGGCACACGGGCTTAGTTGCTCCGCGGCATGTGGGATCCTCCCGGACCAGGGCTCGAACCTCTGTCCCCTGCATTGGCAGGAGGATTCTTAACCACTGCGCCAGCAGGGAAGCCCATACACCTGAAACATTTTAAATCAACTGTACTTCTATTGAAGTTTAAAAACAATGAAGGTACAATAAAGACATTTCAAACAACACTGAAGAAGTTTGCTATCACTAAATCCTGTATTAGTAGTCTACTGCTGCATAACAAATTATTACAAACTCATTGGCTTAAAAGAAAACATGTATTATCTCACAGTTTCTAATGAGTCTGGGTACAGGTTAGCTTGGTCCTCTGCTCAGGATCTCACCAGGCCGAAATCAAGGTGTCATCCAGGTCTGCAATCTCATCTGAGCTCCAGGTCCTCTTCTAAGCTCACTGGTTATTGGCAAAATTCAGCTCCTTGCAACCGTAGAACCGAAGACTCAACTACTAGAGTCCACGTGGCCTTCTCCACAATGTGGCAGTTTGCTTCTTCATGATAAACAGGAGAATCTCTCTGACTTCTATCTGAACCCTTTTAAAGGGCTCACCTGATTAGGCCAGATCCACCCAAAATAACCTCCCCTTTGATTATCTCAAAGCCAATTGGTTACTTGAGTCTTTAACTCACCAACCTATCTAAAATATCAAACTGGGCCCCTCATCATGGCACTCCTTTCCTTTCTTGCTTCACTTGTGTCCATAGCATCATATGAGTGCTATGTAATTTTATCATATATTTTTATTATCTCCCTTACTCCACTAGAATATACACTTCTTGAATTCATGGATGTTTATCTGTTCTACTCATTACTGTAGAACAATGCCTGGATCAGTTGATACTCCATTAATTTATTCATTTAATAAATTAAGTTCATTAAATTTAAGATCATTTAATGAATAAATTAATGAATGACACAGACCATGGAAAGCTTTGAGGAACTCAAATGTAGAAAGATGTGAAGAAAAGTATGGTAGACGAATAAATATTGTTCAGTCACACGCACACAAAGCCAAATGGTTATAGACTTTAATTACATCAGCAAATCCCATTAACCCAATATATAACATAATCACAGAAGTAAAATTCTATCATGTTCATGAGATCTGCTCACACCCAGGGGGAAGAGATTATAGAGAATGTGTACACAAGTGGGTAGGGATCTTGGGAGCCATCTTAGAATTCTGTCTACCGCAAATCCTCATGAAAGGAACTTCTAAAGGATGTACTTCAGGGTAGAAGGAAAATAATCCCAGATGGAAGATCTGAGACACAAGAAGGAAGAGTGAGCAAAGAAAATACTAAACGTATGGGTAAATCCATACAAATATCAACTATTTAAAATAACAAAATATCTGATTTGTGAAATTAATGAAATAACAATATAATTAAAATATTGGGTTACAAAAGCATATGAATTCAAAGAGAATGATTAATGTTAAAGAACTCTAAGCTCTATGTATTGTTTGAAAGAAGAATAAAGATATTGATTAAAGCTGTTAAATAAATATGCAGGGACTACCCTGGTGGTCCAGTTGTTAAGACCCCAGGCTCCCACATGTGGCACGGCCAATAAAATAAAATAAAATAAATAAATATGCAGGTTAAGGGACTTCCCTGGTAGTCCAGTGGTTAAGAATCCGCTTTCCAATGCAGGAGACACGGGTTCGATCCCTGGTTGGGGAACTAAGATCCCGCATGCCACAGGGCAACTAAGCCCGCACGCTGCAACCACAGAGTCTGTGCTCTACAACTAGAGAAGCCCATGTGCTGCAACAAAAACCCCGCACAGCCAAAAAAAAAAAAAAAAAAAAAATGCAGGTTAAAATTTTTAGAACAGAAGTAGATTGTATATTAGAGAGGGAGTTTAAAAATGGAAAAATCGGGACTTCCCTGTGTCCAGTGGTTAAGACTCCATGCTTCCACTGTAGGGGCTGCAGGTTTGATTCCCGGTTGGAGAAGTAAGATCCTGTGCACAGCGCAGCCAAAAAAAAGGAAAAATCATCCCACTGCACTCTAAGATGCTCCCAACCAACCTTCTCTCCTTTATTCAGGGTCAGACTTGTATCACAGTCTGGTGGATCTCCCTGCCTCTTCCCCACTTTCTCTCACAGCCATTTGCCCTAGCAAGTTTCTTGTACCTTTAATCCTCAATTAATTGGCATCTGTTTCTCGTATAATGTCCCTAGACTAACACAAATTCCCAATTTGTTTTATAAAATGAATCTATCCATGACAGCAAAACCAGACAATAGCAATATAAGTAAGGAAAAGTACAGTACAGGCCAATCTCATTTATGAATAAACAGTTCCAAGCAAAAACATGAGTATACTAAATTTAGCCACGTATACAAAATTAACACTCTGACAAAGTTGGTTTAAATGCAAGTTTGGTTTAATACTAGAAAATCAATTAAGGTCTAAGAAAAGAAATAAAATTTATAAAAGTTGAAAGAGAAGAAATAAATATTATTCCCAGATGGTGTGATTTTCTATGTGGAAAAACCAAAAGTCTACAGATAACTTGTCAGAATTAGATAACTTAATAAAGTTGCTTGATGTATGATTAACATACAAATTTTAAAATACCATTTGCAATAGCATAAAAAGTAAGGTATCTGGAATTAAATATAATAAAACTTGTGCAAGATCTTTATGGGTAAAATTATTCAAAATTTTATAAAGATATTAAGAAGATTTAAATAGACAAAAGTACACTTTGCTCATGTTTAGAACTCATTATCGTGAAGACTTCAATCCTCCCAAGTAGATGTAGTGCAATCCCAACAAGGTTTGTGTATGTGAAAGTTGAAAAGCTGATTCCAAACTTTATGTAGATTTAAAAGAAGCAATGCACTCTCACTCTCAGAATTCACTGACCTTATTGCATGACTCAGCACCCAGGAGCAGCTGGTTGACAGAAAGGTGGAATGGTTACCAGCTCAGTTACAGTACCAGCTGGGAGACAACACCCTATGAAGTTGGGATGCTCTCCTACAGGATGTGGCATATGCCTTAATCCAGAGGACACTATGTGGTACCGTCTCCCCCAAGGCCAGGAAACAAGAGGCACAGGTAGAAGTTTCCCCTCTTACTGGTACATCTAATACCCGCCAAAAGGAGTCTTACTCCCCATTACCACAACATGGGACTCGGTAGGTTTGGAGATCCTAGTGCCCAAGACATGAACACTTCTATCAAAGTACTAGCAGTAAAGTAGAAGCTGAAACTGTCCCCTGGCTGATCTGAGCTCTCACGCCCCTGAACCAACAGGAAGAGCAAGTGGTCACTATACTGGACAAAGAGATTGATCCTTGGAGCCAGCAAACAGAAGGCATAATCAGAGTAAGGGCTGGGAGTCAAGGAGAGGGTGGCTAGTTAGGGCAGGGGTCACAGAAGATCAGTCCACCTTGTCTAGGTTTGTTAGTCGGACTGAGGTATTCCAGAGGCTTTGGGCCACGTGACAATCCCGAGCAGCTTCAGGGGGAAGAGTTATCACACAGGAACTGTTAAAATGTTTTCCAGAAATGCCATCCAGCTCCTTTGCCAAGCACAGGTAGAGGACTGGGATTGCACCTTGTTTGCTATCCTGTAGAGACACGGGGGAAGAAGAGGAGTAAAGGACACTCAGCAGCAGAGCCCTGCCCCACCCTCCACTACCCACCTTAAAGAAGAAGCTGAGGAGCCAGAAGAGGAAGTGATATGGCCAAGAGAAATGCCTCATGATCTTCGTGTATACAACACCTGGGTCCACAGAGTTCACAGTCACACCTGAGAGGGTGAGACACATGCAGTACAAAGTGAAGTGAGAGGAGGATGTTGGGAAGAAAGGGTTAAGTGTCGTTCTGCAATGTGCAATGAGGGGAGGAGGATCCTTTCAGATCTGTCGGGTAGAGGTGACAAGAGACCTGGGGGTAGTACCAGGGAAGTCAGTGTTTAGTGACTTACATGAACGGTGATATCTGAGCCAGTAAGGAGACATAAGTATTTGAAAGTGTTGGGTGATCTTGAGGGGGAACATGATGGATGATGTTGGAGGAGAGGGAAGTTGTAGGTGATGAGAGAGTTGGAAAAGGACGAAGGGAGATATGAAGATGGGGTTGAGAGAAACATAGGGTGCACAGATGATAAATGGAGGATATTAACAGCTGGCTTGGGGGATATTGGGAGTATTATATGGCCAGAATATATTGGAATGAGATGGGAAGTGTTGGGAGGTAGTGTTGGGAGTGGAGGAGTAGGGGGTGTCAGAGGCAGTTACCTGTCCCTTGCAGTCTCTGGGCAAGCTTCCCAGTGAATGAGGCCAAAAGAAGTTTGCTGCAGTCATAGTTCTGGTTGAAGGTCAAAGGTCTACCAGCCCCTATCAGATGTTCCTCATCAATGTACCCATGTGCTTGCCGGAAGGAAGACACATTCACTACCCGGGCTGACCCTGCCCGCTGAAGGGCCCCTGGGTAGAGAGAGGACCACACACCTTCAATCCAAGTACTAGAGTAAATTCCCATGCCCACTCCCCAACCTGCTTCTCCATGAGACTCCAGGAGGACAGGGACCATCCCAGGCTTTCAGGAGAGAGTCACTGGGTCCCCAGGCAGGCGCCCAGGAGAGGCACAGCATAATGTGAACTGAGACTTCATTTTTATTAGCTGTTTTCCTAATGCTCTTCCTCTTGTTTTATTATAGTGGGTTGTTTTTTTTTTGCCTAAAGTAAAAGTGGAGTTTTGCCTTTTCTTTCACTTGCCAGCTGGAGCTAATTTAATTAATCCTTGTTTATATTTTTATCTTGCTGATGGCTAAGAAGGGGAAGGAGAGGCTCGAAATGCTGTGAAAACTGTCTTTCACACATTCATACATTCATTCTTTTACTTATTCATTCCACAGTTATTCACTAGGACCCTGTATTATGGCAGACACCACGCTAGGTGCTAAGGACATATGGGTGCTAGGTTTAGGGGGAAAAGAAATGTGTGCAGAAATACTTGGGAAGGTGTGGGTTTTTTTAAATTTTAACTATCTTCCAAAAGAGTGAAAGTAAAATTACTATCAATAGAACAGGTAGAAGTAAATTAAAAAAAAAAAGAGTTCCTAACTATACAGAAAAAAGTCTGGATTATATAAAGTATCAAAAGTTGTAGGACTTCCCTGGTGGTGAAGTGGTTAAGAATCCACCTGCCAATGCAGAGGACATGGGTTTGAGCCCTGGTCCAGGAAGAGCCCACATGCTGCAGAGCAACAAGCCCATGCGCCACAACTACTGAGCCTATGCCCTAGAGCCCGCGAGCCACAACTACTGAGCCTGTGTGCCACAACTACTGAAGCCCGCGCACCTAGAGCCAGTGCTCCGCAACAAAGAGAAGCCACCGCACTGAGAAGACCATGCATTGCAACGAAGAGTAGCCCCCTCTCACCACAACTAGAGAAGGCCTGTGCATAGCAACGAAGACCCAAAGCAGCCAAAATAAATAAATAAATAAAATTATTGAAAAAAAAATTGTAGTTGTCACATATGAGTTTACTTATTGTTTCAAAATGCTAAAACTATTTTGAGCCCCCCATTTAAATGAAGAATCACAAATGAAAACTAGAGCAGGAGGTATTTAGCCAAAATTTGTTGGAGACAAGATTATTCTTAAAGAGGACAGTGAACTCCAAACTTGCAGACGTAGTGACGTGAAGACCAAAGGGGCTCACAGCCTAGTTGGAGACTGATCTTCATGCAGTGCAGGAACAGAGATGTGTACAGGGACTAAGGGAGTCCTGTAAATGGGGACGGCTGGGGGAGGCAGAGGTGTCAGGGCAGGATCCACAGCACGAGTGATATCTGTGCTGAGTGTTGGCAGCTGAATTAAGTTAGACAGGCTAAAGAGATGGGAAAGCGTATTCCAGATAGAGGGAAATACATGTGCAAAAGCACAGCCAGAATTAAAAAACAGAGTGTGGCCCAAGAGATACAGATTGTCTGGCTGGAGACAAGGGTGTGGGTTTGGGAAAGGCAAAGGTGAGACTCTCAGCCTGCAGAGGGTCTTTTAAGGAGAGAGAAGCAGTTTAGTTTATTATATAAAGTACAGAGTTCCTTCAAAGGATTTGAAGCAAGAAAGTGATATGATGAAAGGTGATTTCTTAGAAGTGGCAGAAGGGAGAATAGATTAGAGAAGGGAAGATGGGAGAGAAGGCAGTTTAAGAAACTATTACTAAGCAAGGTACAGACAGGGTATTGTAGCATGTTATAATTTTTGGAAAGGGGGGGGAAATATTTATACTTACAAATGCATAGGGTTTGGCCTTGCTCTTTGTTCACTTTCCAGTTGGGGCTAATTTAATCACCCACTAAAGGGTACATGAGACCTAGCAATAGTAGTTGCCTCCCAGGAGGGGAACGGGTAGCTGATTTTCCAAGAGAGGAGGAGACTTTTTCTTTCTTTCTTTCTGTCTTTTTTTTTTCTACTGCATACCCTTTTGTACTTTGGACATGTCATACCTGACCAAAAAATTAATTTTCTTTTAAAGAGGCTATTAGACAAGCCAAAGAAAATGTTAGGGAGAATGTGCCTGTCACCCAATCCCTCCACTCCCTAGGAAGAATACAAACCTCCTTAATTCTAGTAGCCTAATACCACCCTCAAGAAGCTTTTGTTGAGATGACTGACTCTACTAGTCTGGCTAGAACTCAGAGCTGGGGGAAAGAGAGGTGGGATGTAGATCTTACATCCTCTTGCTGGTTGTATCTGGGGCTGACTGATTCCGTTACCAGCCTCCTAATCCTGACTGTTGCCAGGTGGGTTCCCTGCTGTGTACAGCAAAAATATGCTGGGTCATTGCTCAGCAAGCATCTGGGTGCCAAGGGAAAGGAGATGACCACGGGAGACAGTAAGCACAAAAATGCCGGGGGAATGGAAAAGTGGGGGTGGCACAGAAGGTAAGCACCCCTCCTTCCTTACCTTGGAGCAGATTTGTGAGCAGAAAGGGTCCAGTGTAGTTGGTGGCAAAGGTGAGATCAAGGCCCTCTGGGGTAAGTGTAGTGGGGAATCCTGGGAGAAGATGAAAACATAGGTGGTGGGTGATGGAGTGAGGACCCTGAGGGAGACAAAGTCTGGGGAGGACATATTGGGTTCAGTAGAAATGCCACAGGAGCATGGATGTGTTGAGATGGGGGCGATGAAGTTTGAGGCTATAACTTAAGGTAGGCTTTTTAGGATAGTGTCTGAATTACAGTGTTTCCATGGTCTGTACAGGTTAGGCTTGGAGGATGCCTGTTTTGGGGCCCCTGAGCTAGAAAGGAGGTTCCTGAAATGTGCTTAGGGGAAGCAGTCAAGGCACATACCACAGACTGCAGCATTGTTAACCAGGAGATGTATCTCATGATACTCCTGCAGAAGCCGCTGAGCGAAGCTTCGGACGGAGTTCATAGAGCTCAGGTCCACCTCACCAAGCAGGAGACGGTTGCTCTTTGACGCCGCTTGTATCTCGGCCAGGGCTCGCTGTCCACGCACCCGGCTACGGCAGGCCAGGATCACACGTGCCCCGCGGCGGGCCAGCTCCTGGGATACAGCCTTCCCGATGCCTGTGGGAGGGCAGCTTCAGAGTATGCTAGTCTGGGGAGTGACTAAAGGGCAACGTGGTGGGGGGGGGGGTGCGGGGGGAGACAAATGTTCTGACGGTGGGTGCTGGTCCTCCTCCCTGCCCTCCCTGTTGGGGCTGTTGGAGGCTGAGGCCCTTAGTGAAGTGACAGGGCAGGAGGAGCACTCACCACTGTTGGCCCCAGTCACCACTGCTATCTTCCCAGTCAAATCCGTGGAGCAGCATTGGAGGTCCCAAAGATACAACTTATGCCAGACCTGCACACTTAGTCTAAGCAGGAGGACCAGAATGAGGAGGACAGAGCCAGGACCCCAGACTGGGGTGTTGAGTAGAGACCACAGTGACATAGCAGCGAAGTCTGGTCTGCCACTGGAAGTGCTGCCCATGGGAGGGTGGGGAGGGACTAGTCAAAGCTGAGTAGGACTAGGCAAGAGGTTGGTGTGGAGCATAAGGCACAAAATTTAAGGAGGCACTCACTCGTGGGTGTGCTTGAGCATCCCGTTTGAAACTGAGAGTGAATTCCTCCTTAAATTGTTTTCCCTAGCTATCTGATTGCTTCACTCCATTGCTGGTCCAAGTCAAAGATCAAGAGAGTCCAGGTTTCCCTAAACCCTGCATAGGCTCAAATGTTTCTCCAAGTGAAACTTGGGTTTGCACTCTAAGATGAACTGACAGAGCTCCAGGGACTGGAAATTAACTTCCTCATGTCTCGAATCACTCTGCTTAAGTGGGGTCATCCCCTTCTTCCCCTACTGGAAGGAGACTCTTATAAATTCTCCAAACTGAGGCAGACCCCACTTGGAACCCTTATGTCTGCTCCTTTGTGGGGATGGGGATGCTTCTCCAGAATGCCTCTGCTGGGGAGCCACCTTGGCCCTAAAGCAGGGTCTCCTAAGGGTGTAATGGAATTATTCCCTGGAGTCAGTGTTCTATATTCTTCTAGACCACTCCAGTTCACGAGAGCACACACTTGGAAGAAACTGACAGACATCAGGCCAATACTTAAGGCAACTCAGGTGTTTATTTCTGGCAAGCAGACAGAAGGAAGGTAGGTTTCACACTGCCTGAGGTTCAGGGCTCAGAATGGGGCAGGCGCTTGGAGGGGAGTGACCACATTTTGGGGGTTGAGCTCTTCATTAACTGTGCCACGGTCACCTGGGGCTTTGGGGCACCTATGTGGGTGGAGGAGAGGTGCCACCTTCTTTGTCCTCCTTTTGAGGTTCAGCAGAGCTGAGCAGCACCTGGGTGGCTGGGTTCCACATGCTCACACCAGGAGCCAGCTCCAGTGCTTCCGGCAGCAACACGGGCTTCCGCATCACCTGGCACTTGGCCTCGAGAACTCGGGGCACGGGATGAAGCCACTTGTGAGGATCCTGGCTCTCCCCGTCCCCAGGGTCCAGGCCCTGCAGAGCTACGCGGGTGCGGCCAGCCCACAGCTCTCCCAGCAACTCGCCCTCCCCCTCCCAGCCGCTGGGCCACTTGGCACCCGGCCATAGTCTGGGGCTGGGGCTGCGGGCCACGTCGGGGCGCGCCGGGTGTGTGGCAAGAAAACGGAGCCCGGGACTAGCGAAGGGCAGCTTTGAACCAAAACCTGGCGACGGTAGGCCTAAACTTAAAGTAGGGAATTGGAGGCTGGGGCCGGGGCCCAAGGCTCGGAAAGGAACGCCAGGTGCGATAGGGAAGAACACTGACGGGGAGACGCGGACGCTGGGGGCGGAGGCTTGCGGTCCGGCTGGGGCCTCGATCTTCTCGCCCCGCTGGCGCCCGCGGTAGGCTTCCAGGGGGGACGTCTCGGAGTCTGGGACCAGAACCTCCGCCAGCGGGCGCACCCAGTGGCGCGACAGCCGCGCTGGGTCCAGGCGCGCCATCGCCGCCTTGCGGCCCATTCTGTAGTGCAGCGCGCTGGGCCGCGCATCGGCGCGCCCGGGCTGCTGCGGCTGGAACCCCCCGGAGGCGCTGAGCGTGGTGGGGCCGCCCGCAGAGGGGCCGGACACCGACACGACCGAGGGGATGCGGGGCATCTTCTCCTCCTTGAGCTCCGGCCGGTCTCCAACCGCGTACGGCTGCGGCTGGGAATAGTAGAGGTCCTCGAGCGAGAACTGAGAGCTGAGGGGCTGTGCCCTCTCGACAGAGGCCTGAGGGCTGGCTACCAAGGACAGCTCCAGAGAACGGTGGGGACTGCCGGCGGGCGCCATCTCTTTCGACGGTTGGCTGCTCGCGTTCAAGGATCCGACTGCAAACAGGTGGCCCCTCGCCTGGTCGTCCAGTTTCTCTAAAGGACCCCTGGGCCCTGTCTCCTGAAACAGGACCGGGGTGGGTAGGGGGCCCGGGGTGACTCTCAGTTCAGGAGGACGCTCCCAAGATTCCATCCGCTCCTGAGAGCCTGTATCCATCCACGATCTTCCTAAAGGGATCTGGTCCACGTTCTCTTGGTCCTGGGGAAATGCACCAGGGTTGAGGTGAGGGGTGAGTGGTGAGACGTCAGAAAGGGTAGAGAGGAGGTTGGAGCAGTCCAGTGAGGCCCTGAGGAGATCGAAGACGCGGCGGGGGCAGCGGTGACAGCTGGGAGGTAGCTGGGGGCTGAGCTTACTTCGCCTTGGAAGGTCTCCTCCAGCCCCACCGAGGTCAGCACGTGTAGCACGGGTACGGATCCCTGAGCCCAGGCATCCGTCGTGCAAGACAAGGGTTCCTCGTCCTCGCCCCATGTGGGGTCCTCTGCCACTGCAGATTCTCCCTCGTCCCTGGCCAGGAAGCGCCACTCGGTGATCTGCAGCATGGCTTCCCGGGCCTGGCTGATGGTGAATGGAATGCACTGCAGAGGCGAGAAAGGGTCTCAGCCCAGCAGGGAGGGGTCAGGGAGAGGGGAGATGGGTCTGGAGAACAAGGATCCAGGCCCACCTGTTGAGTCAGGTAGACTTGAAAGGCAGAGTCCATGACTCGGGCCAGCAGATCAGCCAAGATGTCCCCCACCACTTCCTCGCCCTCTTCGAGAGCCGTGAGCGCCATCCACTCAGCCTCAGTGAGCCGCCCAGGCACTATGTCCACCTGCGGCACCACCGGAGCCGTAGGCGGCCGCGCCTTTTCCGCCTTGGATCGGGTCACCCCGCGGTCTCGGACCTGCCTCTGTGGGAAAGGAACAAGGCAATCAGGGTGGGAAACTAAGGAGTGGAGAAGCAGTTATGGGCTAGGAGGAAGCTTCCTCAAGTGGTCTAGTAGGAAAGAAAGCCTTTAGAGAGGGATAATTTACTAAGAGACTACCATGTGACAGATGCTTTTCAGGTGTGTGACCTAGCTAATTTAATTTTCATAACAGCTCACTAGCCCATTTTACAGACAAAGAAACTGAAACCTGACAGCAGTTTACCTCCACTTGCTTGGGATTACACAGTGAACCCAGGCTATATATAGCTCTAACTGCACAGTCCTTGCTATTTGCACTAGTTCAAAGTGTTCAAAACTCTTGCAAGTTCAAGAACTTGAGAAAGAAAAGTCAATAGGACTTCCCTGGTGGTGCAGTGGTTAAGAATCCACCTGCCAATACAGGGGACATGGGTTCCATCCCTGGTCTGGGAATATCCCACATGCTGAGGAGCAACTAATCCCACAAGCCACAACTAGAGCCCACGCGCTGCAACTACTGAGCCCATGTGCTGCAACTACTGAGGCCCATACGCCTAGAGCCCATGCTCTGCAACAAGAGAAGCCACCGCAATGAGAAGCCCACGCACCACAACGAAGAGTAGCCCCTGCTCGCTGCAACTGGAGAAAAGCCCGCACGCAGCAGTGAAGACCCAACACAGCCAAAAATAAATAAAGTTATTTTAAAATGTAGGGGAAAATAGTTTAAATTGTCATATAATCTCTGGGTGAGAAACAGCTGCCTAAGCATAAAAGTAATGTAAGAAATAATAAAGAAATGGATAGATAAGTATATATATATATATATATGTCAAATTTTCCTCCGCTTATTTAAAAAAAAACATTCCTAATTAGAAGGTGATAATAGTAGTTTTCATTTACTGGCACTTAAAGTATATCAGTCACATACATGGATTCAATTCCTACATTTTTTAGACTACATACTATTTTTATCCCCATTTTACAGAATTTGCCCAGGACAACAGAGCAAGGAAGTAGTGGGGTCATATTTCATATGCCAGTCTGTCTGACTCCAGAGTTTGACTTTATCCTGCTTCCTAAACAAAAAATATGAGCAACAAATTTTAAAAAAGGATAAATATCCCCCAATACATTAAAAATGCATAAAATTTTTTAAAATCATAAGACCTCCAAGGATAATAAGCAAAGGACATAATATTTCACAAAAGTGGAACTGTTGATGACTAATAAACTTTTGAAAAGCTGTCCAACCTTCAAAAGTACCAATTCCAGTTTTATGAACACACACAAAGGCATATTCTGAAATGAAAATATATATTCTCTAAAATAGTCCCTGTGATGTCATTTATAATAGCAGAATATTGAAAACATACATCTAACAAAAAGAGAATAGGTGGCTAATTGTGTGCTACCTATATGATGGACTATTATGCAATGATTAAAGGCAGTCTTTAGGAAGAATTTACAATAGCATAGGTAAATACTTATGATGTAATGTTAACTGAAAGAAGCAGGATACAAAATTACACATCAAGTATGATCTCAGATATGTAAACCGATGTGTTGAAGAAAAGGAAAGCACAAAAATTGTAATAGTGGATATGTTTCTTTCCTACACTCTTCTCCATTTTATAAGTTCTCTACAGTGACTTTGTATCCTTTTATAATCAAGAAAAATCCACTGAAAAAGAAAAATCTAGTCCCCCCAAAATCCATATTAAGGACATAGGAATTTAGTAGCAGATTCTTGGGAGCTTTCTCATTTCCCCACAACAGTCTCCCTGAACCTGATTCCTTCTAAAATTTACCTCCCAACGTAATCTTCCCAAACCTTTGCCTCCCCATCCCCACCCTTATTGCCTCATACATGGTGTTCCCCAAAATTCATTCTCCCCCAACTCTGGTGTTTCCTAAACCTCACGCTGAACTCAAAATCCCTTAAGCCTCATTTCCTCTCTCTGCTAGAGAGAACAGTCCACTTGGCAAGCCCAGGGAATGGCCCATGGCCCAGTCCAGGCTTGGCCAGAGCAGAGCAGGTAGGGAGAGTTGGTTCCTTAGACTTCCCCACCCAGCGTATCATGTGACACCCGTGATAACGGCTTTAAACAATTGACTTTCAAGTACAGCCTCAGAATTGTTGTTTAATCCATTTCTTCCTCCTGAAATTCTCTAAATGTATCATATCTAGCAACACCTCTCCCCAATGCCTAATTCTGGTTTATCCATTCAAATGGGTACACCTCAGTATAAGAAACATTATAGATGCATTAACTGTTTCCAAAGTCACTTCTTGTTCTTGAGCTCTGCACCACCCATTTAACCCCTTTCCCTCAGGTTCCAAGTGTGAAAATGCTTGTGAGTGGGCGTGGTGCAGGTGTAGATTTTCTGCCCTAGTGCACCGACATGGCTTCCTTGGTCATCTTGAATGCCCGCATGGAGGGCGGGCGCCGGGTGGCACAGAGCTGGCCCACGGTTCAGGACACCGATCTTAACGGTCTATCCCCGCTCTGGGGCACCCTCAGCTGAGCTAAAGCTCACCGGGCCTTCGTGCGTCATCGCCGCAGCTGTAGCTCCAGCCCCGGGCATCCAGCTGCTTTCCTGTCCCGCCGCCGCTGCTGCTGCCGCCTATCGGTCGCCTCGGCAACCACGCCGCTGGCGGGCTCGCCCCGCCTACAGTTGACATGGCAGCAGCGCTGCGCGCTGCACGTTTGGGTTGCTCGCCCCACCCAACGGCCGTGCGTACGTGCGTCGTCTCTATGGTGGCGGCGGATTCGGAGGGACGGGACGCTTCTCGTGTCCGGCAAGCTGCTGGTGTGAACTCTGACCTGGTCCGGGGGCTTCGGGGAGCCAGGGCGAGGGAGGAAGGGCCTGGGGGCTACCCTGCTTCATCCCGCCTTGGCTCGGGCTCTTGGGGCCACTGAGTCCTGGGCCACCGCAATTCCTCCTCTGGGAACCCCTGTCGCCTCATGACTCAGCCCTAGGGTTCCCCTTGCCTGCTCCACAATACCCTTCCCACGCCATATGATCCCCCATCACCATCCTCGAGGCCCTCATTCACATCACTACCCAATCTCAGGGGTCTCTCCCAGTGCCTCGTGACAGCACCCACTCCCACCTCCCAGCCCCCACAGGAATCTCCGCTGCCGTCTGTCTTCCGCGCGCCTGTGATTCGGGCGTCTCTCCCCAAGGATGTTCCGCCGGGAGCGCTCCATCCCCCTTCGAGGCTCAGCCGCCGCCCTGTGCAACAACCTCAGTGTGCTGCAGCTGCCCGGCCGCAACCTCATACATTTTGGAGTAGTCCATGGACCCAGCGCCCAGCTTCTCAGCGCTGCTCCTGAGGGTGTGCCCTTGGCCCAGCGCCAACTCCAAGCTAAGGAGGGCGCTGGAGTAAGCCCCCCACTTATCACCCAGGTGAGGCGTGGAGTTAGGAGTGGTGTTACTGAACCCAACCCTAAACCAGTTCTTCCTCTCCAAACCTCAAGGAACAGGCCTTCCCTAACCATCTGAATTTCCACACTTTTGAGTCCTCATTCCCCTGCTCTGACCACTTCTTCCTACTCTGATTCATCTCCCTCTAGGTCCACTGGTGTGTCCTCCCTTTCCGAGTATTGCTGGTACTCACCTCACATCGAGGAATACAAGTAAGAAGAGGACCTTCCTGCCCTCCCCCACTAGGGTCTTCTCTACTTCTCTCCAAGGCCCCTAGACCTTACCCCATTTATTTCTAAACATTTCCAAGCTGTTCAAATGCTTAGCCCCCTCTTCCTTATTTCTCATCTTCATGCCTTCCTTGTTTTCCAGTTCTCAAGTGCCGTCTCCAGTATCTGCCCTTTTATAAGTTGTATGACCTTGGGCAATTCAGTTAACTTCTCAGAGCCCCAGTGTCCTCCTCTGTTAAATGGAGATAGAAGTAGTGCCTACCTCCCAGGGTGGTTTTGAGGATTAGATGGGCTAAGGCTAACATGAGTATGTGGAGTAATCAGCACAGAGCTCAGCAAAGGTCAGCTGCGTCATGACCCCATCCTTGCCTTGGTCTTCCAGATGTATGAGTCTGATGGCTCCGTCATGGTCTATTGGCATGCACTGGATGCTGGAGATGCCTCTCTAGGTACCTGCAGGACTGAGTGGGTTGGGTGGGGGTAGGGAGGGTTTGCTGGGGTTAGGGGAGACGCTATTTCTAATCATTTTCCCCTCTCAGTGCAGGCTGTGTTTGCCCGAGGAATTGCTGCCAGTGGCCACTTCATCTGTGTGGGTGAGGGGGCCAAGGGCAGGGCGTTGGGGGGTGCTGAGGTATAGGGGTATAGCCTTTGGCCAGGAGGATGCCAAAGATCTGAGGAAATTGTGCAGTGTTAGAGGGAAGGGTGGGAGTGAAGGGGGATCTGAGAGACTCCAAAAAGCCATGGTGGGGTTCATAGGGGCAGGGTGGGATAGGAAAAGGGTAGTGAAGGTAGGGGTGGGGCTGTTGGAGCAGTGAGAGGTGGGTTTGTTACTAAGGTTTCTGGGATGGAGGGAGTGCTGAGTGTGGTGGCTGGAGACCTGGGAGGATCAGGAAGCCATCAGTGGAGCACTGGTTCTGCAGGAATGTGGTCAGGCCGGGTACTGGTTTTTGACATCCCAGCCAAGGGTCCCAACATTGTACTGAGTGAAGAGCTGGCTGGGCACCAGACACCAGTCACAGACATTGCCACCGAGCCTGCCCAGGGACAGGTGAGTGGATTCCCCCTACTGTTCCAGTGAATCTGGGGGCCTCCCCACGTTGGGAGGCAATTCCAGCCGTGGCTCTGCCACGAAGCAGCTGGATGACTTTGGGCAAATTGCCGCACTTTCCTAGGCTTTAGCAACCTCAGTTCCAGTGATGAAGCCTGAGATACTTTACATTTACGTGGCATTTAATAGTTCACTCACACTTTACAATACTGGTGTGAATGGAAGAGTTGGGACAGATGGTTTCTGAGATACTTTCCAGCTCTGACATGTGTGGCTTCCTTCTCTGAACTTCGGTAAGTTCAGGCCCACCTCCAGTGCTATCCTCTCCAGGAAGCCTTCCCCCTATTCCAGCTCCCGCTGATCTCCCTTAGCTGAACCCTGAATTGATACTGCCCTCAGACAACTCTTGTCTCCCCAGTTGGATTGTAAACCTCTTGAAAACAGGGTATGTATCATCTAATTCCTATGTTACACCGCACCTGGCACAGAGCTGGGCCCATGGGCTATGTTGGCTGCCTGGGTTTAGGGGTTGTCAAGAGGCCCAGAGTCTAGTCATGACTGTGGCTGGCTCACTGCAAGACCTCCAGAAGGTCCTAACACTATGGCCTCAGTTTCATCATCCATCCAATGAGGACAATTATATACCCAAACACATGGTGTGTGTGTTGGGGTCAGGGTAGGGAGTGAGACTATAAAGAATACAAGGAAAGCATTTTATGCCTCCAGGGGACCCCTCCAGCCAGTGATGGCTTCACATCTTGCCCTTTCCCTGGAGAGGCAAAGATGCAAATACTGCTTCCCTTCCCCTGCTGCCCTGTATACAGGACCCAGCAGGGGAGAAAGGGAAGGGCTGATCCTGCCTTTCCCCTCAGGACTGCGTGGCTGACATGGTGACAGCAGATGACTCAGGCTTGCTGTGTGTCTGGCAGTCAGGGCCTGAATTCAAATTATTGACCCGAATTCCAGGATTCGGGTAGGTGAGGCGGAAGGGGGCTGAGGCCTTCCTGAGGTAGCTTCCGGGTGGGGAGTAGGCTTGGGTCTGGGAAATCAAAGTAGGGTATCACTCTTGCAGGGTCCCGTGCCCTTCTGTGCAGCTGTGGCAGGGGACCATAGCAGCAGGCTATGGAAACGGGCAAGTGCGTCTGTATGAAGCCAGTACAGGAACTCTACATGTCCAGATCGACGCCCACGCCCGGGCCATCTGTGCGCTGGATCTGGCTCCTGAGGTGGGCAAGGTCAGTCTCCTCCTCTGTCCCTACATACCCTTGTTCCTGGTGCTGGGATGTTGAGAGGAACTCCACAGGCTTATCTCTGCCACTCAGTGTCGGCCCCTCCTCAGGCACCTGGACTGGGCTCTACAGCCTACACCAGTCCCCTGGTCAGCACGTTCTGACTCCCACTGGTCCTCCCTGCCTTTTTTTTTATAGCTACTCTCTGCGGCTGAGGACACCTTTGTACACATCTGGAAGCTAAGCAGAAGCCCAGAGGGTGGCTACATTGAGGTGTGTCTTGTGGAATGGGAAGGGGAGTGGAATGAGGACCCAAGCATGAGGCAGCAGGCCCTGAGCAGCTCTCCTCTCTCCCAGGTGGAGCACTGTCATGGAGAGTGTGTACCCGACACCCAGGTGTGTGGTGCCCGATTCTGTGATCCTGCAGGCAGCTCCTTTGCTGTGACTGGCTATGACCTCGCCGAGATCCTGAGATTCAGCAGCATGTGAGAGAAAAGCAGCCCTCCGTTTCCCCTGTGTTATTTATAAAGTACCCGCCTCCACCCTTGTGGAGCCCTTGTCTGGTTACTCAGTATCATAGTCATACTTCACAACTAGTGAACTAAGCTCCAGGGATGAGGGGATGTGACAGGTCCAGACCAAGCCGAGAAGCAACCTGTCCTCAAGAACCAGGTGAAGGCTGATGTTAAATAACTTTAATGGTCAATGTGGGAGTCACAAGGGAGGTGCGTTCCCTCCCAGGGCTCTTCAGTGCCATCCTCAAAGCTGGTTAGTGCAGGGAGGTAGGGCAGGGTTGGTTCCAGTTTTCTCCCAGGAAGGGCTTAGGGGGTCCCAGCCAGCCCTGGGAATGAGTCCCTCAGCACCATGGCAACCACAGCTTAAAAGGGGCTTCTGCTCCCCCTCCCCAGCCTATCCCCAGTCCAGCAGAGGAAGGGGAGGCCAAGCTGGCCAAGCTGCTACAAAGAGCGCCGAATCCAGAGCCCAACTGCACACAGCTCATCTCCTCTTCTGACCAGATCCTGTTGCCAGTGCACCATCTCACACTGGGGACTGGAGCCAAGTGTCGGGTGGGCCTTTGCTGCAGAGGCCTCTGGACTGTGGGGACCGCTTCGGGGGTAGAGGGGCAACCGAGTGAGAAGCCCCAGGGGAGTGGTCTGGGGGGACAGCATCCAGGGATAACGTTCGGGGTCTCCCCCAGGGCAGGGAATGGGTCTGGGCTGGGGTTGGGGCCACTGAAGCAGGCGAGCAGGGGCCAGACAGGGCAGGCTGGTCTGTAAACACTGCTAGCCAGGGTGGGGGCGTCTCCAGCCTCGTGCCCTCCCGCTGGGCCAGGATGTCTGTCACCGCTGCGATGTCATCCAGCGGCTCAATAGCTGTGGCACCGGGAAGGGATTGAGGGGAGGGGGCTAGTCAGAGCTTAGGCCCCAGACCTACTCAGCCCTGAGCATCACCTGTCACTGTAAGAGGAAAGCCAAGCCTGGATCTCAGCTGAGATTGCATTATCCTGCAGGAGCAGCCCCTCACTTGGGCCCCCTGGAGTCACAGGTTCTGATAAGACTGGGATATGGGGTGACAGGGTAGACAGGGAGAGGAGGGTGGGCAGAAGTAGGTGAAGAAGCCAAGAAAGAGGAGGAAAATGAAAGCAGTGCCAGGCAAGTGAAGGGTCAGAGGAGGAGACAGAAATCCACATGCAGAAAGGGAGACAGAAAAGAAGAAATTACGGGGAAAAAATCCATGAAATGCATCTGGTTCTGTGGGTTTTTGTTGTGAACTTCGGTGGAGGTGGTTTTAAGAAGAGTTGGAGAAGGGAAAGGAATGCTGGGTGGGACTTGGGTCCCCAGAGCTCTGCCTTAGCCCGAAGTGTGCTTTCTCTCTGTCTCCATTATCTGGGTTCCCTTGAAGCCCCCGACCCAAATTCCCATCAGGATCCCGGAGTGCACTTTCACTCACCCATCTCATGGTACAAGGACCCCTGCTTGGCCAGTACTTGGGGTGGTTTCCGAGGAGCAGGGGTTTCAATTTTCATTATTTCATCGCAGCACTGCTTCCACTGGCCTGCAGGGAGGGCATTGATTGGGGTGGGTAGGGGGAGGACTGTGAGAGGGTCAGGCTACCCTCTCCCCTGCTACATTCCTTTCCACACATTCTTGAAACAGAGGCCTCTGGTAAAAGTAACGATCCACAGTCCCTCCTGAAGGTTCAATCCAGCCCCCCCCTCTTACTCATGTCAAAGAAAAGCTGCCACAGAGCTTCCATCCAGCTCTGCAGGGCTCCCCGACTCTCTGCCTGAAGGGTGTGTGTCACCTCATCCTCCGCATACTGGTTACTGATGCTCAGGGTGAAGGGCCGGCCCGCTGCCTGGTCCAGCTCCCCTGCCCGGACTCGAGTCTCCTGCAGGAGAAAGACAGGATCTGCTTCCACCACCTTCACCTTGGTCACAGAAGTCAGCAGTGACATCAGGCAGGCTTGGTCATCCCTGCCTTAGAAGGAGGAGCTTGTGGGGCCTTCAAGAAGCCCTCTCATTTGCCTCCTACTGACCAGAGTGGAAAGAAATAGCAGGAAAGGAAGGGGACGAGACAGGTCGTCCTTAGGAAAAGAGGAGCAGACGGAGACAGGGAAGGAGGGGTTGAGCGAGGCAGGGAAGGCAAGGAGGCAGGCAGGAACAGGAATGCCGAGGCCTGAGGTCCCTCAGTACTTTCATAAGTCGGCAGGAATGCTAGCAAAAGGGCTAGGAAACAAAGAGGGTCCTTGGACTTGGGTTGGGAGAGAAAACCAGGAAACGGTGAGGGAGATGCAGATTGAACCTGAGGGGAAAGATGGAAGGAGGATGAAAAGTCCTAAACTGGCTATAGAACCCTCTCTGAGACTTGGCAGGGTCTAAGGTTGGTGAGTAGAAGGGACGATCATTTTCCAGTGATGCTGGTTGGGGAGAATATGGTCCCAACAACCCTGGCCCTGTAGCTGGGTGTGGTGCTGTTTGGAACAGGAGGCTAGCTTTGATCCCTTTGAGGTCTGTGCCCACCCTCCTGGGGCCTGATGGAGAGGCTCCCGAACCCTGCCACCTGGGTGGCTTCACCACCAGGGATTCATCACCTTGTTGATCGCAATAGTAAACAGCGGCTCCTCCCCAGTGTCTGTGTCTTCAGGTTGCCGGTAACAGAAGAGGTTTGTGCCTTTCAAGACTCCATGCACTCGCACCCAGTCCTGCAGCTCCCCAGTTTGCTGCATAAATGACTCAAGGTTTCCTAGGGGAATCACACCCCCAACACCCTTCTTCCCAGCCCCCCACAGAGAAACTGCTCCTTTCTGCCCACCCTCCTCTTGTCTTGCCATGCCCCTCCTTCCTCCACCCAGATCTTGCTTTTTCAATAGTTCTTTGATTCCTGGGTCATCTGGCTTTCCTCTGCCTTCTCCCTGTTCCCTTCCACTCCTCAGGGCCCCTCACCTGCACCCTGAGGGTACCACTTGCAGTAGGCTGAGTCATGCAGAAAGGCTGAGCCACCAGACGGCAACACACGCTACCATAAAGGGGCAGCCAGGCGGGGTTCTCCTCTGGGGTAGGAGGAAGCGCAGGGTGAGGGTGGGGAATGTGAAGGGGACCATCCAACGGCCCCTCTTCTCACCATCCAGCATCCCCCACATACACACATACTCACCATGACTGGCGAGGGTCAGGTCATGTGTGCGGAACCCATCTTGCACTGCTGCCAGGGTGAGTGTGGTATGAGCCAAGAGGTGGTAACGAGGACCACTACAGGACAGAGAAGTGGGCAGGAGCCTAATGAGGGGCATGTTGGATGGCAGGAGCTGTAAGCTGAGCAGGTCTGCCCCATTGTTCAGGCTGCCCCACAGAAAACTAGCTTGCCTCCCCCACAGGGGTTGGAACATTTACTGCGCTCCTGCTAAGTGCCGGGGCCTGTGCTTTAAATATGTTATCCCACTGTGTTCCCACAACAGCCCTGAGGCAGCTTGAGGCTTAAAGAGGTTAAGATATCTGCCCATAAATATAGCTTAGAGTTGGAATTTGAATCTATATCTGTCTCCAAAATAAGCATTCTCTTCATTACCTGGAAGGTTTTCAAACTGCTGCTCAGAGACCCAGTGGTTCCACTAGGTGCCTCCAGGTTCCTGTAGGCAACACCACAGGACCCAGGCTACCCTGCTTCAACCAGGGGCACTCTGTTCTATCCACATAAGATGTATTTGCTGCTGCCAAAAAGTGATGACCCCAGAGCCTAGCTCTTCCTGCATTCCTACTGCTCGTCTCAGTTGGCTTGGGGTACAAGCCCTGAGGTACAAGCCAGAGTGCCTCCCAGCTATGTGACCACTGCTTATTCATATCTGTCTGCATGTCCTGGCAGCAGTGCAAAATAAGTTCTGCATGCTCAACACAGCTCAGAGGTCACCTGTGGCCAGCTGAGGGCAGTGGGGGAATACAGGGCCTTACCCAACAGCTGGGGTGGGGAGCAAGATGGGACTGCTCCCTGAGCCCCCAGCTGTCTCCAGAGATGCCCGCACACGCCTCCCCGAGGAGCGGCCCAGCGAGCTGCTGAGTTTGGTGGCAAGCCTCTTGGGGGCTCCAGCCAGGGCCCCCTCCTCTTCCACGCAGGCCCCATACAGCTCCAGCCGCAGTTCAAAGTCTGGCCCTGCCTCGGCACTATAGGAATATGGGAGGAAGAGAGGACAGGAGGATGGTCTGGGGAAGTGCTGTGGTGGAGGATGGATGTCATGCAAGTACAGGACAGCTCCACAGGGAAAGCCCATCTCCCTTCCTCCCTCTCCTCTCCCTCCCCTCCCCTGTGGCTACCTCATCCAAGGATTCGAGCAGAGTAGAGAAAGGTGGGAGCCATAGGGATGAGGTACTCATACTCACAAGAGCACGTTGTTCTGAAAGGAGATGTCTGTGAGGGTCCTGTCCACCAGGATCATCTCCGTGTCCTGAATGTGTTCCCCTATCTGCAGCAGCAAGAACACAGCCCAACGGTGCAGGTCTGGGGACAGAGAGCAAAACTGGTAAAGATGTGCCCCACAGGGACCTCCAATCTCAGGGTCACTCCCTTAAATTTGTCCCACGTGTGTGGAACTCACCGCCTTTGTTCTTGAAATATTCTGTGTCCTTCCACATGAGTGGAATCCGGAGATCTAAGGGGCAGACGGATAGGAATAGATGTTGAGATGGGGCAGGAGATCTTATCATTGGGCAAAGAATGCCAACAGCTGGGGTAGTTGTGCTTCTTACCAGAAATGCAGACCTGGCCACGGCAGGGGGAGCGCTCAGCGGGCGGCCCACTGTCAGAAGGCCTGTGGGCAAATCACAACGTCCTAGCCTGGCCTCTTGACACTATTCCCCCTGGCTCTGGTTCCCAAGGGCTCTAGGACACCCCTGGCCCAGGACCCAGCTGCCAGGTCCCAGCCAGGCTGACATGGCAGGGCTGAAGGACTGTTAGGGAGAGTTGTCAGTTGAACCCAGGAGGTTGCTGGGCTTGGGAATGTTAGAGACTCTTAGCTCACACACACAGTACAAGCTCAGGCCACCCTCCGCACAAGCACCCTTCCTGACCACCTCCCCAGACTCCTGCCAGGGAGAAGTGGGGCTTGAGGACACAGGTGCCCACAGAGAGAGACTCCCTTTTAAGGACTCTTCTCCACTAACCCCCAGGCTTGGAGGAGTTTGCAGGCTTTGTTTTTAACAACAAAGGAGGCTGCTTTTCTCCACCATCTCATCACTTCAATAAAGGAGGGTACTGGATCAGTCAGAAAATCAGGAACCCAAGTAGGGAACATTTGTGTTCCATTTACTGCAAATCTCTCTCCATCCTCCCCCTCAGCTTTGATTTCTCCTCTACCCTTCTGGCTAGATGGGCCGAACCTTCCCAGTGCCCCAAGTTCCCCAGTCCCCCCCCGCAGGGGGGACATCGGCCTTCCTCCCCTCCCCGCCCATCATTAGGACTCACCGAGCTTGTGTCCCTCTCCTAAGGTGATGGCCAGCTTATCCATACTAATTTATAATTCATTATAATGAAATTAGTGACTTAGCCTTAAACTAAATGATGTGGCATTGATGGCAATGTGTTTAGCTGCCAGGGACTTGGGGTGCACCTCAGATCACGCTGTATGGGCTGTGTGGGGACTTGGGCAGGGCAGAGCCTGTCAATGGCCGCCTCTTAAGAGACAGCAAACTCACAGTAGAAGGTGTCCCCATGCCTGCTTGCTCTTCGTTTAACTTTATGGAGCAGCCTTCCCCTGGTGTCTTCATGGGTGCACTCTGGAGGCCTCCTGGCAACCTCTCCTTGTGTCAGCCTTCATGGATGAGCTGGGATGACACTATGTCGGTGAGGGGCCTGGACCTTCTCCCCACTCAGCCTTGTGGGATCAAGCAGGTTACTTTGCCAGAAGCCAGTTTTCCAAATGACCAGTTCACCAAAAATGGTCAGTTCTCAGAACGATCAATTTGCCAAATACTTTTTCCCACATTTTAGTTTTACCAGAGCATCGCCTCAACCATTTCACTACAGATTTGTCAGATCAGCAGCCTAATGCCAGTGTAGGTTGTGTTTCACATCCAAGAGTAGAGTCCTTTTAGTGCACAATCTAATTTATGTGAGTGGGTAGGCTTTCCCTCAAATTTTTTTTTTTTTATTATTTCTTTTCCCAATCCCTGACTCTAATGAGGCAAACCCCAGGTACAATGAACTATGGTCAGTTACAGTAAATTGGTCATTTAGCAAATTGGCCATTTGGTGAACCAGCTATGAGAAAATTAGCTTTCCAGAAGCCAGCCAGCCAGACTCATCAGATCACAGGCAGGGCTTAGCAAATTAGCACTTTTGCATGACTACTCCTCAGACTGCCAGCCTTTCACCAGATACACTGGCTTTCCTGAGCCAGTGTCTTGCAACTCACTAGTGCACCTCTGGGCAGCACACTGTGGTGGTAAAACACCAAGGTGTCTTCTAGGACCCTGGTAAGTCTTCACCAGGAAGTCATCTTCAGGGTGCTCCATACTCCATACTCCATAAACACACACACTGCGCCACTACTCCCATAAAGCCTAGCTTCCCCCCTGCTCACCGCCGGCCTGTCTTCCTCAGCACCTGCGCCTCCTTGCGCCGCTGCAGCTCGCCCATGTAGCTGAGGATGCGGCTGTTGCACACTAGCAGGCTCTTGGTGGCTTCCAGAGCCTGCTCTCGCTGGGAGCAGGCCGCCAGCAGCTTGCAGGTCCCATCCCTCATCCGGATCTCATGGTCTAGCTTTCTTTGCAACTCTGTGTCCTAGCCGGAGTGGGGATAAGGATGAGAAGGAAATGTCAATTGGGGGACAGGTTGAAGCACCCTTCATTCCCAGGTGGACTGTGGTCCACGAGAAACTGACAAGAAACTTATGTTTCAGGCAACTAAAGGTCAAGGGTTGAGTCTCAACCTCAGCAGCCCACAAATAACCAGAGAGACTTTGTTAAAATTTATACTCCCTCTAGGAGTATAAATTTTTTTCAGCCTCTTTTGAGTGCAATTTGGAAAAATCTGTAAAACCTACAAATTCACATATCCTTTGATCCAGCTATCCAACATCTAGGAGTTTATCCTACAGATATAGTTACACTTGTGGGCAGAGCCATATTCATTGCAGCATCATTTTAAAACACCAAAATTAAAAGTCCTTCAATAGGGCATTGGTTAAATAAGTTATAGCACATCTATACCATGAAATATGGACTATTGCAGACATTAAAGAGTAAGATAGACATGTGCAAAAGTGAAGCAATCTTCAAAGTATATGAAGTGAGAAAAGAAAGAACAGCATGCTACCATTTGTACACGAGATATATATATATATATATATATATATATATATATATATATATATATATGCATATACATATCGATAGACATGCATAAAATAGTAGTGGCTGTGGGGCTGGGAGCCAGGAATGGAAAATCAATTTATGATACTTTATATATATGCTCCTTTACTACTGTACTATTGGAAATTGTGTTACCTTTTAAAAAGTTAAATCTTCTGAGTTAAAAAAAATAATAAATCATGAGACCCCACCTCAGAGTAGCAGAATAAGAATCTCTACGAGTGGGGCATGTGCATTTTTTGGAAAACTCCCCAAGTGACTCTGAGGTGCAGCCCAGGCTGAGAACTACCACCTAAAGGGAATGGCCACAGATAGTAAAGGCCATCCTGGCTTACCCCAAAGACTCAAGTGATGAGAGAGGACATTTAGTTGGCAAGGGGTCAGTGGAGAAGGAGCATACCGCCTACAGTGTTCATCCATGCTGCAGAGAATGCAGTACACACCCCAAATTTGGGCACCTGCCATCTGCTGGCCCTCTGAGTCTGGGAGGTAAGGACAGAGGCAAGGAATGGGGATGGGAAAACAGGTAAAGCAAGTCAGGAGTGAGTAGGCACTTAGCACAATGCCCAATGCACAGCATATGGTATGCATGGGGCGGGGTGCTTATTTTAACGATGCTACTTCAGCCCAGTAGCATTCACCCAATAACACTGGAGCATCCCTGTGCTGTCTGAAGCTCCATATTTGAGATCCAGCTGGGAGGTGAGAGATGCAGACGTTAATGGCTGCTCCGTAAGTGCCACGTCATGGCACACACACACTCACGGGAAACAGACCCTATTTGTTTCTGGCTGAGGTGATGGGGAAGGCTTCAGAGAAGAGGTGGAAGACTAACCCTATTACAGTGTACAAATCAGAAGGCAAGCCAAGTGGAGTCACAGGGTTGGAAGAGGAGGATGAGTGTGACTGCACAAAACCAAAACCTGTCTTCCCCCTCACACCAGCTCTTTTCCACACTATGTGCCCTTGCTTCTTTCCTGATGACTCCAGCCTTCAAGTCTCCAAGACCTCAGCACCCTAAATTCCTGCTTCCGGGAATTGCCTTGTCCAGCCTCCCTGCTGATTCTTCCTTCCCTACTTGAGCTGGGCCAGACTTTCATCACGTCTCACCTCATCTCATCACCCTCACTATCCACATTTCCCTTCCTGACCCTTCAGAAATAGGCCAACCGGGTACCTACGCCGCCTCCACCAGGAAGCCCTCTCAGACTACACAGCTGCCCCTACCCCCACCATGACTGCCTGCACCAGGGTCCCACCTCTGCTACGGTTTGCTGCTTGCCAACCCCTATCCCATTCTGCATCTAGCTTCTACCACAAACACCCCCAAACAGGTGAGGGGGGTGGGGCCGAGCAGCGTCCGCAGGCCACCTCCTGACTAGCCTTTTGGTCCCGGCCCTAGCACTCACGAATTCTTCCCTAGCCCTGTCCATTGCACGTGCGGCGCAACGCGGGCATTGTCCCTGGTCCGGGGAGCCGCCCCGCCCGCAGAGAGAGCCGATGACATCATCTACCAACTGCCGCGAGAGCGGCCGAGGGGCTCCGGGACGCAGGCGGTCCCTCAGTCCCTCTGTGCGATTGGCCCGGTTAGGCTCCAGGTGGTGCTAACCACAGAGACCTAGTCGCGGAGGAACGGTACCTCCGGGAGCACCGGCCTCACTCTAGAAAGGGCTCCAGGCTCCGGAGCTGCCGGAGGCCAGGGGGCCCCTCCGGGTTGCAGTTGCCCTCCAGGATGACTCCTGGCCCGGGTGCATACGGGAGGGAGATAGTGTATACATCGGAATAACTGGGGCTGCAGGGAAGTCGCTGTATCCAGCCTGGATGAGTCGGACTGGGGGTGCAGACACCCTGGCTACCACTCTACCCCCATGCACTCGGGTCCGAATCCATTCTCCCATGGCCCTCGGTGGACAGTGCCATAGAAATCTCCCACCCTTTAGGCAGAGCACCTCGGGAATCCTGACGCAGGCTCTGGATCCCGGAGCTTCACCCCCATCTCCGTACCTCAGGTATAGCTCCATGTCGCCCCCCTCCCCACCCACACACCCTCTCTTCCCAAGCCGGCAGTACTTTCACCAGACTCCCCTGGGAAAGAGCCCTAAGCTGGACTCCGCTCAGGGCCCAAGGGGCTGAAGGAGGATGAGTCATGGGCAGAAGCCCCAGCACACATTAGGCCCTCTCTGGACATCCTTTCCAGTTCCTCCCACTCCCTTCTATCTCTGACTTCCCTCTCTGCTTCTCATCACCTTATGTTCCCTTTAGAATCTCCACCAGGGCTAAGTTCAAATCCTGGCTTAGGAACTTGACTAGCCATGAGAACTTAACCTCTGGAGCCTCTGTTTGTAAACTGGGGGTGGGAGGGCGTGGTAATTTCACCTCCTACTGTTTGAGGATTAAATGGGAAAGTCTAACCCCTACCTGGGCCCAGCACTCCCACCTTCCCTTTAATTGCAGCTTAAGTTGCCTCCTCCAGAAAGTCTTCTTGAATTTACACTTCCACGACTACCTCTCTTGCTAATCCCTGAAACATCAATGGGATGGGGGTTGGGGAACTGCTGAGCTTCCTGGAGAAAGAACACAGCACCCTCAACCAACCCAAGACTGAATGAGAGATGATCAAAGTGAAATCTAAGCCCCCTCCTCTTCCCCAGAACTTGGGCAGAGCTCCTATGAAGAAAAATTACATGGAGGGGGAGGCATGCAGAATTCGAACATTTAAATACCTAGACCAGCCATGGCCAATAAGATCTTCTGCAATGATGGAAATGTTCAGCAGCCATCTAGCACATGAAATGTGGCTAGAGTAATTAAGGAACTAAATTTTTTATTTTATTTCATTTTAATTAACTAAATTTTAAAGTTAATAGCCACATGTAACTAGTAACATGGACAGTGCAGAGGACTAGGGATGGCAAATAGGTTTTATTTCATATGCCAACAGAGGACAATATGTAGTGTCAGAGTCCCAATGGGATCCTTGGGCACCTTTCTCCATTTTAGAAAAAGATGATCCTCTCCAGGCAAACAAATTAGATAAAGGTGTCCCCTCCTCACACCACCTGAAACCAGACCAGGACTCCTGCCACTATGCAGTGCCCTTATGAAGGACACAACCTGCATAATTTATGCCAAGGTTGAGCTGAGAAAGATTGTGAGGCCATGCGTGGATTTGTTGGTGAAGACTGCCATGATTGACTCGTAATGTCTATCATGATCTAGGGAGTGGGGACCCGGTTGAGGGTACAAACACATGTGCAATAAATTCCCCTTCTGAGCTGGACTCTCTACTGTCCTGCCTCTGACCTCCCTTAGCAGCAGTCACTTCCTCAGCTTCCTCTCTCTTCCCCATCTCAGTAAATGACCACATCGCCCAGTTGCTTAGCCACACACCAGAGAGTCATCCTGGAGCCCTCTCTTGGCCGCACCCACATGTCCAGTACGTCAGCAAGCCCTGTCAGATCTACCACCATCATCTGAAATCCACCCCCTTCTCCCTATCTCCACCAAGAGCGTTTAATCCATACCACCAGGTTCACTCCCCTAAGGCTATAACGACCTCCTAGCTGGTGGTCTTCTGCTATTCGTCTGGCCAACCCTTCTCCCTCCCACCCCCCACCCCTGCCTAGCCTATTCCTTTCAAACACAACAGCCATCATTTTAAAACATTAGATAAGTTGTCCCCCTGCTTAAAACCCTTCCATGAGCCAACATCACACTTAGAGTAAAATCTAAATGCCTTGTCACGGACTACAAAGCCCTGCATAATCTGGCTCGCACCCATCAGCTCGACCCCAGCTATTATGTTCCAGCCCCACTGGCTCTCCTTCTTCCACAAACATATCACCATCATCCTCATTTAAGAGCCTTTTGCCCTTACTATGCCCTCTGTCTGGAAAGCCCTTCCTCCCATCTTTACATATCTTCATATCCTTCTGGTCACAGCTCAAAGAGCTCACAGAGGCCTTCCCTGACTCCTACATCTAATGCTGCCCCCCCTACCCGATTTTTATTACACCCCCCCGTTTTCATCATAATTTCACTATGTGAGATTATTAGTTTGCATGCTTCTTGTCTGTTCCCCCAGTAGAATGGACCTTTCCTGTTTTGTTCACTGAGGTATTCCAAGATCTAGAAAGAAGCTGACATATAGTAGGTGTTCAATAAATGTGATTAAGAATAAATAAATGAGGGACATCCCCGGCAGTCCAGTGGTTAAGACTCTGCCTTCCAATGCAGGAGGTGTGGGTTCAATCCCTGGTCAGGGAACTAAGATCGCACATGCTGTGGGGTGCGGCCAAAAACTAAAAAAAAAAAAAAAAAAGGACTTCCCAGTTGGCGCAGTAGTTAAGAATCTGCCTGCCAATGCAGGGGACACGGGTTCAACCCCTGGTCTGGGAAGATCCCACATGCCGCAGAGCAACTAAGCCCGTATGCCACAACTACTGAGCCTGCGCTCTGGAGCCTGCGTGCCACAGCTACTGAAGCCTGCGTGCCTAGAGCCCACGCTCCGCAACAAGAGAAGCCACAGCAATGAGAAAAGCCTGTGCACTGCAATGATGAGTAACCCCCCGCTCGCCGCAACTAGAGAAAGCCAGTGAGCAGCAACAAAGACCCAATGCAGCCAAAAATTAATTAATTAGCTAACTAATTTTAAAAAAATAAAATAAATCTATTTAAAAAAAAGAATAAACAGCTCCCTGCCATCTTCAGGGCCACAGAATCCTGCCCTAGAGTCCTCTTCCCCTTCTCTGGTAAGACCATCTCCTTCCTGCAAACCTCTCACATTGAACTCCCCTCTTCTTCCCATACCTAAAAGGAGCCCTCAGCCCCAGAACACACATCCACACCAAACCACAGAGCTTCCAGAAATAGGTGTGAAGACCCTGTTGCCAACACAGTACTCTAATTGGCAGAACTGAACCTGGGTCCACACGGAGCACCCAACGAAGGGCTTACAGAACCGCCTATCCCTCTCCCCACTTGGAGCAGACTCTGCTCTCCCTGCTCAGCCCCAGCAGGAAAGGGCAGAGCAGAGATGGGCTGGGATGCTGTGGAGGAGGTGCACTCCAGGGGTGGGGGCGTTACCTCCAGGCTGAGCGCCATCTGCCGGATGTAGAGCATATTCAGGTCCTCCAGGATGTGCAATCTGTCCTGCATCTCTGTGCCCCCCAGGTGCCCCTTCCCTTGTTGACCCCTCAGAAGGGTGGGGCGAGCAAGCACCACGCTGCCCCACAATTCCTCCCGCTGCTCCCCTGGTCTTGAAAGAGGTGGGCAGTTCTTGGACAGAGGGCAGAGGCAGCCCCTGTCCCTCTTGCACTCCCGTTAGACCCCTCTGGCTGCTGTGACAAACTTTCCTTGCCTACCGCTGTTCCAGGGCCCTGATGGGAGCCAGGCATGGAGGGAAAGGAAAGCGAGGTGAGGATGAGCAGGGTCCCCGGAGAGGAGGCCAGCTGCAGAGGGGACTCTGGGCACAGAGTGTCCAGTCTTGCTTTGGTGGCAGCTGTTCTCCCAGCTGTGGAAGAAAAAGGCTCTTTCATTCCGACTCTGGCCCCTCCCCAGCCCCCGCCCACATCCCTGGCCTGGTGGACAGAGAATCTGTGTGCGGTAGGGTGTGAGGGGCAGGCACAACTGGAAGGGGGCAGGGAGGGGACACTTCATGCAGGTTCTACAGAGTCGTGGGGTTTGTCAGGAGGTTGCTTTCTGAAAGGGGTTCTGGCTTAGTTTGAGGAAGAAGAAGGATAACGGTGAGGACCTTATTGAGTGAGCCCAGGGAGTGGGACAGAGGGGTAAATGCGGCTCAACCCCCAGGGCCACCTCTTCCAACTTGGGGCCCCCATCCAGCCCGCCCCACCCTGGGTTCACAATTACCTCGCTTTTCCAGCAGAAGGGAGGAGACGGAGGGAGAAAGGCAGGGGTGTGCCTAGCTGCTGCTGCCCCCGCTCCCCTCTGCGGGCCCCTTCCCTTCCAGACAGGAAACCAGCCCCGATTCCCAGCCAGCTGCAGCTTTGCCACCCCCCTCCACCCCAGGCCCACGGAGTCACATACCGCTCCGCCGGGTCCCAGCGGCTCCGCCCCGGCTCCTCCGCTACGGCCCCCAAAAGGCCGGGCTTATCCCCGGCTCCTCCGCTACGGCCCCCAAAAGGCTGGGCTTATCCCGGGGGCGGCCCCAGCTCACAGGCCCCTCCTCCGGGTCCCTGGGCCTGCCCCTCACTCCCCCACACTGGCCCCAGGCGGCGTTGCTTATGCTGGACCCGACAGAGGTCCTCTCCCCGAGGCCCACTAGCTTCAAAGTCAGCGAAGGCCCGGGACACTGGGACACCGGTGTGAAAGAGCCTTTGTTCTGGGCAGGCTGTAGGGTAAAGTGCAGAAGCCAGGCCTGGAATCCCGGCAGGGAGGGGTGAGGAAGGCCCTCTCACTTAACCCTTTCCAGGCCAAGCAGGAAAGGAGAGCTGACCTTGGGGATAGCCTCTGCTGTAGCTACTCGCCCTGTCAGTCCTAGCTCAGCCCCACATCTTTCAGACCCTCCTGAGCCTCTTTAGGGAGTTACAGGTAAGGCTCAGACCTGAGCAACGTGTAGAGTGGTGGGCCGAGGAGGCAACTGTAGAGGCTGGACTCCTCTTAGGCCCCAGAAAAGGAGGCTGAAAGTTTGAGTGCGGGAAATAATCCCAAATCTTTAATAAGGAACCCCCTCACTCCCGATTCTCCCAGCCACAGAGGAGCAGCTGGGGAGGGTTTCAGCGAAGGGGGCAGACCGGCGGAGAAGTCAGGATTGATGATGGAGGCTGTCCCAGACGGTTGAGACAGGTTGTGGGTTGCGGCTGGAGCCCAGGGAAGGAGCGGGCGCCCAGGCCAGGAATCTGTTAGAGCCCGCCTGGTTGCACACCGCCCTTTGCTCCGGGATGCCGTGAAGGACCGGGGTAAGGCACATTTGGGGAATCGAGCCTAGGGCCCCTTAAATTGAAGCCAACCCGAGGTTTTTCCAGGCGGAGGCAAATCACCCCAACTGGGCCAGGTAATGTCTGGGGTGGCACGGTCCGATTAACGTGCAGACGGTCCGCGCCTGACTTTTTAAGTCAACAACTACTAGTTTGTACCAGACCCGCGGCGTCTCCGCCCCTCGGCGCGCGCGGGCGGGGCGGGAGGCCCAGGCGGCCCGGGCTGCGGGAGCCCGGGGAGGGGAAGGCAGGGACGCGGGTCTCTCACCTCCGGTGGGTCGCAGAAGAGGCTGAGTCGGAAGCGGCCGCGTTTGAACTCCATCTCCAGGGCAGAGCCCCTGGCTACGGTGACCCGGCTCCGGTGGTTTCGGGAGAACATGCTGGCGGTCCCCCGCCTTTGCCTGCCCTCTGCACTCCCCGCGCCGCCCGGCCCTGCCTTGTCTCGTAGGCTTCTGTCCCTCGCCTACCGCCAGCTAATCCGGCCGGGAATCTCCCACGGCCCGGTTCCCAAACTCCGCCCCCGGAGACGACACCTGGGCCGGGCAGGGCGCGGCACGCTCTCCCTCCACTCCAAACCCCCGCCCCCGCCAAAGGCCCTGCCCGCCGGGCCAGTCCCGGTCCCCAAGCAAGCCTGACCCGACAGCCGGGGCACCCTACACCTCGCGAGCACTGAGGCGGGGCGTCGTCCCTTCCTGCCCGGGTAGCCAGCGCCTCACCTGGGCATGGGGCGAGCCCAGAGAAGCCCCGCCCCCTGCCGCCCCCACTCGGCTAGCCAGACTCCCTGCGCGCGGAAAATCCCGGGGCCCAGGGATCGCCGAGAGGCACACAGCCCGGCCTTGGGATGGCGCCCAATCTCACCTCTAAGCAGCTTCCGAGGCGACTGTTTCAACTTCCTACAGTCCCAAATGTCCTTTCTTCGTCCCCCTACCCACTAAAGCTCCCCTCCGTCCCTAGTGGCCGCAGTTCACGTGTCTGGTAGCCCTGTTCTGTTACTTACTAACCGTGGATCCTTGGCTCTCTCACTGAACTTTCTGAGCTTCAGTTTTCTTACTTGTGCAATGGGGATACACTAATTACCTGCACTCCTCAGGTCGCTATGAGGATTACATATGAGAATGAGTGTAAAATGCCCAGCATAGTTCCTGGCACAAGACAAGCACCCCGTAAGTGCAGCTATGAAGAAAAACGACCAGGTAAAGCACCTTGTGCCCTTGGATGGGGCACCAGTGACCTCAGCTCCCTGGACCCAGACTTTAAGTGCCTTAAGAGGGTGAGGATATCTATGACCTCATATGGGCTCTCAGCTGTTTTGCTGGGTCGCTGAGACAGGGTTAGGATTCACAGCTTCTGCAGAAAAAGGGGCCACCCCCAGCCTCCTGGGACAGAAGGAAATGGCAGAGGATTAGCTTGCTGACCACACGTGAGGAGTTTTCTGGGGACTTATGAACTTACTGGGGAGAACTCGAGAGAGAGTGGGGCTCCTTCACAGCCAGAGCCGGAGAAATACCAGCTTATAGCTTTAGAGAGCCCAGGTTAGAACTGCTCTGCTATGACAAATTACTCAACATTCTTTTAGAAAACCTGACTTAAAATTACTTTGGCAAAAGGGGAAATATATGGCTTAAGGAACAATAATATCCAGGGGTCAGGCTTTAGTTGTGGCTTGACCCAGGCATTCAGCATCACAAGGATTCCATCCCTCTCCTTCATCTGGCTCTGCTTTCCTCCATGTTAGCTTCACTCTCCACAGCATAGCAAGATTGTTGCCAAAAATTCTGGGTCTATAATATTTTCAGACTTAAATTCAGCAGAAAAGGGAACATCTGTTTCCTGAAGCTCCTACACATGTCTGGGATTCACTATGGGCCATTTGGGATGATTTATCCATCTCAAACCAATCACTGTAGGCAGAGGGGTGGCCAGACCTGAACCAATCACTGTGGCTGAGGAGGATTCTATTTGCCAGTTGGCCAGGCCTAGGTCACTTCCCACTCCTGGAAACCAAATGGAACCCAGTGAGCTGGGAGAGAGATGGGGGAGGGAGATATGGTTTCTGAAAGACTGTTCCAGGTACTACTACCAGAAGGTGAGGGAATGGATGCTGGACAGGAAAAACAACAAACATCCTTGACATACAAAAGTGTACATGGAGAAGGGAGTTCTTCTGTCGTAGGAAAGGAAGATCAAAAGATTTTATAAATCTGTGGCCTCTGAGATAAACCTCAAAGAGGAGTGAGGGCATTGCTTCTGAGTTTCTTCAAATATCTATTGTCACTCCTCTAAACTGTAAGCTCCCCCAGGGAGGGAGAGTCTGTCTTGTCCACTGCTTTATGCTCAGTGCCTGGCACATAGGAAGTACTCAATAAACCATCACTTGAAGTAAGTGAACAAATGAGATGCCTAAAGAAAGCATACAGATTTGAGAGTGCTTAACTGGGATGAGCCATATTGTTGGACTAAAATTGTTCATTTCAAATGTTTGGCTTTTAGCAGCAGAATGCTTTTTTCTCCAAATGAAATCTCACCTGGAACATGTGAAATATAATCAGAGCTGCTGTGATAGAAGCAGGGGCTGGAGCCCCACATCTTGTCCTCTCCAGAGGCCCTCAGCTGCACGCAGACACACACACACACACACACACACACACACACACACACACCTGTGGGACATGGGACCTAAGGAAGTGTTTAAAAATCCCTGACAAGAGCTGGAGGAATGGAAGGCATTTGGAAAAGAAGTAGAGCTCAAATCTTGCCAGAGAATTTGCACTCGATGTGACTGAAGATTTTGGGAAAGGAGTGACACAGCCAAAGTTATATTTTAGAGATCATAGTCTGGCATCCATTTGTGTGAATCATTTGGAGGAGGTTGTGACTGGAGTTTGGGAAGCCAGCTTACACTGTTCTCAACCAATGGTAGAGAAACAAGGGCCAAAGTTTCTGTGGAGTTATTATTTTTTAATTAAATTCTTATTTGAAAACACACAGTTTTTTAAAACAATCCTTATTCTACCACTTAAAAAATAATACAAAGTAAGGAATAAATGAACAAAAGCACACTTGCCCCACCATCAGAGAAAAACACTGAGACACAGCCTGGTGCCGTGGCATGCTGAGGCCTTATACTGGCTCGTGAGAGACAATTTTGGAATTTTCTGGAATTGTGCATTCCAGCTGTTAAACACAGCTTTAATTAATAATTGAATCATAAAAACTCACAACTAAATAAATTATATTAAAGCAAAGGTGATAAAACTCAAAATTCATCACTTCCTAATTATTTTACTGCATTTTCCCATTATCCCTTGAGGTTGTTTACATCTATAGTGTCCGTATGGTTGAAATGCTATGTCACGGTGTGCTACTACATGTCTTGCCAACTCTGTGCTCAGTAATGAAATTGGCCATGGTGGGAGTTTTACACAACAGAAGTAGGCGAACACTGTAAACCAGGGCTATTTTTTTTCCCCGGGGAGATTTCATTAAATATTTAGCCACATACCACTTGTTCACTGCATAATATTTCCCAATTTTTCCTTTTCTTACATCTGTATCTCCATCTCCCCAGCTATGAAGTAGATATTTGGGAAGGGCTTATTAGCCACCCAGTATTCAAATTATCTTTCTATTTCTACACAGACCCCTACTGTGGACAACTCTGGTAGGCTGAGGCTCTACCCTCTTTCTGGCAGCTGGAGAAGGACATTCATCCTCCCTCCCACTTCTTCACAGCCCAGGGGTAGGCAGTTGGCCTAAGCCAACCAACTGGAATGCTACCAACTGGACTTTGAATCTTGAAAGAGTGAAAACAAGACCCAGGGAGAATTCATGAGGAGTGGATGGCTCTGCTAGCAGGGAAATCCTCATCAGCAGGTTCCTGTGGTGAGACTTTGGTGTGGCCTCAGCATAACCTCAGCCATATGCCCCTAATGCTTGGCCTCCCAAGGGTTCCCACCCCTTATCCAGGGAGAATACAAGATGAACCCGAAACATTTTGTAGTGTTGGGAAATAAAAAGGTGCTAAAGGAATGATGGAGATGTGTCAGAAGGACACAGAAGTCATCTTAAAGAAATGCCCACTGACCAAATCTGGGACAAATTTAAGTATCAGAATAAATAATAGATTACAACTCATTGAATGAAACAGGAATCTATACCGACACAAATAAATACATATGAAACTGAATGTAAGGAGAAAAGAAAGCTCCACTTCACCATAGAATGCCAACTAACACATGTAGATGGAATAACGGGAGTAGAATACCACTTGGCAATTATTATTTTATTTATTTATTTATTTTTTGCGGTACGCGGGCCTCTCACTGTTGTGGCCTCTCCCGTTGCGGAGCACAGGCTCCGGACGCGCAGGCTCAGCGGCCATGGCTCACGGGCCCAGCCGCTCCGCGGCATGTGGGATCTTCCCGGACCGGGGCACGAACCCGCGTCCCCTGCATCGGCAGGTGGACTCTCAACCACTGCGCCACCACCGAAGCCCGTGTACTTGTTTTTGAGGAAATACACAGTGAACTATTTAGGGGTGAAGTGGCATCATGTCTGCAACTTGCTCTCAGAATGATCAGAATAGGAATAACGATAATGGAGAGGAAGGGGAGGAAATAGTAAATGTTAATAATTGTAGAATCTGATTTAAGGAGCTAACAGAGTTCTATGTACTCTTCTTGCAACTTTTCTGTAAGTTTGAAATTATTTCCTCAAAAATTATATTTAAAAAATAAGCTAAGGGCTTCCCTTTGGAAGTGGCGCAGTGGTTGAGAGTCCACCTGCCGATGCAGGGGACACGGGTTCGTGCCCCCGTCCGGGAAGATCCCACATGCCGCGGAGCCTGCGCGTCCGGAGCCTGTGCTCCGCAACGGGAGAGGCCATAACAGTGAGAGGCCCGCGTACCACAAAAAAAAAAAAAAAAAAAAAAAAAATGCTAAGAACTTTTTCAGAAGGACAAAATTCTTCCTTTCAGCCTACAAACCTGCTCAAACCTCTCTGACACTAAACAAAGCAAAACTAAAAACAAAACAAAATAATGAAGCCCATGGCTACTTACTTACTGTCACCGCTTCCTTCCTGCTGGGCATCAGGATGTTGAGGAAACACCACTGGGTCTAGTGTCAGGAAGTCTCTGTTTGATGCTGGCTCTGCCACTCCCTAACTGTGGCTCTGGCCAAATCATTTAACCTCTCTAAGCCTCAGTTTCCTCATGAGGGAACAACAGTATCTCCCACATGGAGCTGCCATGGGGATCAAGGGAGGGAAGGGATATGAAAGCAGGTTATAAACTCTAATACGTTTGACAAATACTAACTGCAGGTGATCCCTCACTTCAACTCCTAGTGATACAGAACTATTGCCTTCACTCCCTGCTAGAATGCATACTCTGCTTGGAGCTCAACCTAGCCTTCGCAGAACTGTACACGGTTCATCATAGCCTTTGTCTGCTGATAATCTCTGCCCTTGGGTACCTTTATTGCCTCTTTTGATCTCTTCCCAACCCTGCCTGCCCCTCTGCCTGCCTGTTCAGGACTGGTGTCCACTTGGGTTTGTTCCTGGTCCTTTCCTCTTCATCTGCTTGATCATTCTGGAATGTCTCATCTATTGCCATCCCTTGAAGGAGACCTCCACTTTTATGCTGATGACGATGCCCCAAATCACACCTTCTGCATTGGCTTCTCCTTCAGTATTCCATCTCCATCTGGGCATTCCCACATGCACTTTATTTTATTTTATTTTTGTTAACTTTTATTACAGTATAGTTGCTTTACAGTGTTAGGTTAGTTGCTGCTGTGCAGCAAAGTGAATCTGTTATACGTATATATATATATATCTCCACTCTTTTTTAGATTTTCTTCCCATTTAGGTCACCACAGAGCACTGAATAGAGTTCCCTGTGCTATACAGTAGGTTCTCATTATTCATCTATTTTACACATAGTAGTGTATACATGTCAATCCCAATCTCCCAATTTATCCCACCCCTCCTTTCCCCCTTGGTAACCATAAGTTTATTCTCTATATCTGTGACTCTATTTCTGCTTTGCAAAAAAGTTCATCTGTATTATTTTTTCTAGATTCCACATATAAGCAATGTTATACGATATTTGTTTTTCTCTTTCTGACTTACTTCACTCTGTGTGATAATCTCTATGTCCATCCACGTCTCTGCAAACGGCATTGTTTCGTTCCTTTTTATGGCTGAGTAATATTCCATTGTATATATGTACCACATCTTCTTTATCCATTCCTCTGTCGATGGACATTTAGGTTGCTCTCATATCCTGGCTATTGTAAATAGTGCTGCAATGAGTATCAGGGTGCATGCATCCTTTCGAATTCTGGTTTTCTCCAGATATATGCCCAGGAGTAGGATTGTTGGATCATATCGTAGCTCTATTTTTAGTTTTTTAAGGAACCTCCATATTGTTCTCCTTAGTGGCTGTACCAATTTACATTGCCACTAATTGTGAAAGAGGGTTCCCTTTTCTCCACACCCCTTCCAGCATTTACTGTTTGTAGATTTTTTGATGATGGCCTTTCTGACAGGTGTGAGGTGATACCTCATTGTAGTTTTGATTTCCCACATGCACTTTAAATTCACCTTGGATAACACTAAATGATTTTCTTCTTACTTGCTTCTCTTCCTATGTTCTAATCTTTATTTAAAACACTATGGGGACTTCCCTGGTGGCGCAGTGGTTAAGAATCCACCTGCCAATGCAGGGGACACGGGTTTGAGCCCTGGTCCGGGAAGATCCTCCATGCCATGGTGCACGAGCCACAACTACTGAGCCTGTGTGCCACAACTACTGAAGCCCGCGTACCTAGAGCCCATGCTCCGCAACAAGAGAAGCCACCACAATGAGAAGCCCGCGCACCACAACAAAGAGTGACCCCCGCTCGCCGCAACTAGAGAAAGCCCGTGAGCAGCAACGAAGAACCAACGCATCCAAAAATAAATAAATAAATTTATTTTTAAAAAACAAAACACTATGTTCTCTCTAATACTTGGGCTAGAAATATAGAAGTCATTTTAAAATTTTTATTTATTTATTTATTTATTTTAGCTGAGCTGGGTCTTAGTTGTGGCATGTGGACTTCTTAGTTGTGCCATGCGGACTCTTTTTTTTTTTTTTTTTAATATTTACTTATTTATTTGGCTGCGCTGGGCCTTAGTTGCGGCATGTGAACTCCTAGTTCCTGCATGTGGGATCTGGTTCCCTGACCAGGGATCGAACCTGGGCCCCTTGCATTGGGAGGGCAGAGTCTTACCTGCTGGACTACCAAAGAAGTCCCTAGAAGTCATTTATTATTGCTGCTGTTTGCTTTTTGAACATCTACTATGTGCCAGATACTACCCTAGGTACTTTGCATTCTTGATTTGCTTTATTCCTTGAAAGAATCCTATGCAGGAGACACTACTTCATTCTATTTTGCAGAGCTGGAATATGAGGTTCAGAGAGCTTAAATAACTGTGAACCCAAGGTTACATAGCCAGTAAACTGTAATTTGATAATAGGCTTCTCCGACTCCAAAGTTCATTCTCTTAATCTTAATCACTATACTACACTGACTTCTTCCTGAATTCTCATATATAATTGTTCATCAGTTCCTTTAAATTTCATCAATGAAATGTCTCTTGAATCAGTTCTTCCCTTACTATGTTCACTATTGCTACCTTGTTCAGACATGTATCCCATATATATTATATACAGTGCTTTTTTCTAATTATAAATGTGATATATAGGCTGTAAGAAAATTCATTACAAAAAATACTAAGCGATATATATATATTTTTTTTTTGCGGTACGCAGGCCTCTCACTGCTGTGGCCTCTCCTGCTGCAGAGCACAGGCTCCGGACGCGCAGGCTCAGCGGCCATGGCTCACGGGCCCAGCCGCTCCGCGGCATGTGGGATCTTCCCAGACTGGGGCACGAACCCGTGTCCCCTGCATCGGCAGGCGGACTCTCAACCACTGCACCACCAGGGAAGCCCTAAGCAATATTTTTAAGTGAAGAGAGAGAGAGAGAGAGAGAGAGAGAGAGAGAGAGAGAGAAGGAAATTTATAGAATTTAGAGAGAGAAAGGAAAGGAAAGGAAAGGAAAGGAAAGGAAAGGAAAGGAAAGGAAATTCACTACAGATCTAGATAGTGAAATTTCCCCAACCCCAGCTTCCAAAGATAATCACCGTTAATGGTGTAGTATACATTCCTTAATGTTTTCTCTGTGAATGTAGTAGCATATTATGCCTTTTTAAATGGGATCACCGCAGGACTTCCTTGGTGGCACAGTGGTTAAGAATCCGCCTGCCAATGCAGGGGTCACAAGTCTGACTCCTGGTCCCAGAAGATCCCACATGCTGCAGAGCAACTAAGCCGGGGCGCCACAATTACTGAGCCTGCATGCCACAACTACTGAAGCCCGCGTGCCTAGAGTCCACGCTCCGCAACTAGGGAAAGCCCTTGGGCAGCGACGAAGACCCAGTGTAGCCAAAAATAAACCAATTAATTAATTTTAAAAAATTAAAAAATAAATGGGATCACCTCATCTTGAAACTTGCCTTTCCTATTTCATATGTCAGCACATACAGATCTACCTTGTTCCTTTTTTTTTTTTTTTTTTTTGCGGTACGCGGGCCTCTCACTGTTGTGGCCTCTCCCGTTGTGGAGCCCAGGCTCCGGACGCTCAGGCTCAGCGGCCATGGCTCACGGGCCAAGCCGCTCCGCTGCATGTGGGATCTTCCCGGACCGGGGCACGAACCCGTGTCCCCTGCATCGGCAGGCGGACTCTCAACCACTGCGCCACCAGGGAAGCCCTGTTCCTTTTTTTTTAATTAGGTAAAACATACATGTTTTAGACAAAGTACAATAGGCACAAAAGGGTATATTATGAAGAATAAGTCTCCCTTCACCCTCGTTCTCCCAACTATCCATTGGAATTGCTGCCACCAGTTTCTTGGGTAGCCTTCTGGGGCCTCATTTCTTTTAATGGCAGCATAGCTTCCCACTGTATGGATGTATCAAATCCCTGTACCAAATTATTTTGGTTTTTCTTTAGAGGCACACTTAGATTGTTTCCAATGCTACTACCAACTTGGATATAAATTCCATGTCAATCTTATCAATTACTTACCAGCTCTTAGCTTTTGTGTTCCAGATTGGATAGATGCACCATAATTCATTTATCCATTTCTCTAATGATATAGAATTTAGGCTTAAATGTCATTTGCCCTGCTGGTAGGGCACTTGTGCTGTTAAGTAAGCCCTTCTGCCATTTTGCCGGCAATACAGTTTCTTACGTACTCCACCAAATTGTAAGCTCCTCAAAGGCAGAGAGAAGTGTTCATATTCATCTTTGTATTCTCATAGCCTAGCCCCGAATTTGGTTTGCAATATACGTTCATCACGCTTGAGTGTAATAATAATTGAATTGCCCGCGCTGAGTTCTGACCTCGATTGCGTGGATGCGGAGCCAGCAGAAAGCCGTGGCCCTCTGACCGCTCCAGGGCTCAAAGAGCCCGGAACCCTTGTTGGAAGGGGCGTTGTTTCTCCCGGAGGATTTTTTTAAACCGCAAAGCTTGCCCCGCACAAGCATGGTTGCTACGCACCGGAAGTGCCCGGCTATTTGCTGGGATAAGTTGTTCCGTGGGGCGGAAAAGGTATGTCTGCTTGTGTTCCGACTATTTTCAGCCTCTTTTCCTTGCAGGACCCCATGAGTAAGCTGTGGCGGCGCGGGAGCACCTCTGGGGCTATGGAGGCCCCTGAGCCGGGTAAGCGCGGATCGATAAAGCAACTTAGGCCTTCGCAGAAAAGGAGTCCCTTTCTTGCTCCTCCGAGCTTCTTGGGTACTTCGCCACAGGTGGGAAGGAGAAAGGCGGGGCTGTTGTTATGGTAACAGCGAATACCGCGGGAAGAGTAGGACCCCTCAGGGGTATTGGGTTCTTCTGGGATTTCCCTGACCTGCTCCTGATGTACACCGTTGACAGACTCTCCTTCTGCAGGGGAAGCCCTGGAGTTGAGTTTGGCGAGTGCCCACGGCCACGGAGTGCACAAGAAAAAGCACAAGAAGCACAAGAAGAAACACAAGAAGAAACACTACCAGGAAGAGGAGGCTGGGCCCACGCAGCCGTCTCCTGCCAAGCCCCAGCTCAAACTCAAAATCAAGTTGGGCGGGCAGGTCCTGGGCACCAAAAGGTGAGGCCAAGAGAGCCGAGGTTTTACTTGGGGGACTTCAGGAGCAGGTAGAGATAGAAGCAGAAGCTGGCTGCGCTTTTCAGAAGACAGAGAATGGACGCTGTGATTTCAGGGCCCAGGTTAAAGCAGCAAGAACCCAAGAGGGTGTAGGGAAGGCTGGATGTACTGAGCAGGAGGAGACAATTGCTCAGCTTACAGAGTGGTTGCTTCTCCGCAGTGTTCCTACCTTCACTGTGATCCCTGAGGGTCCTCGCTCACCCTCTCCCCTTATGGTTGTGGACAATGAAGAGGAACCTGTGGAAGGAGTCCCCCTTGAGCAGTACCGTGCCTGGCTGGGTGAGAAGGGTCTGGAGGTGGGGAAACTGGGTTTCTCATTATACCTGGTTAAGGGAAGAGGGTTCGTTCTGAGGAAGGTGAGAATTTTGCGTGTCCCAGTATTAACTTGGCCAAATTAGGGTTCCCCCTCTGAACAATTCCACTTTTAGCTCTCCAACTTTCCTTTCCAGATGAAGACAGTAATCTGTCCCCCTCCCCACTGCGGGACTTGTCCGGGGCCTTAGGGGGTCAGGAGGAAGAGGAAGAACAAAGGTGGCTGGATGCCTTGGAGAAGGGGGAGCTGGATGACAATGGAGATCTCAAGAAGGAGATCAATGAACGGCTGCTCACTGCTCGACAGGTAAGTTAGTTCATTCTTTATTTGCTTGCCAAATTTATATTGAGAACTTTCCATGTCCCAAGAACTTTGCTAGGCAGCAGGGATATCAGCAGTGGAGAAAAGACAGACAAGGTTTCCGTTCTTATGGAGCTGGTATTCTTGTGCAGTAAATAATTTCGAAAAACTGTAAGGTTTATAACAAAAATAGGGTGATGAAATAGAAAGAAGTAGAAAAGAAACAACATTAGATAGGGTAGTCTGGAAAGACCTCTCTAAAGAGATAACATTTACAATACCAGAGGAGCTTACCCGGCAGAGAGACCAGCAGGGGCAAAGACCCTGAGAGCGGAACATGCCTAATCATGGTCAAGGAGAAGAATAAGTGTGACTACCACAAAAGGGTGTTTACAGAGAAGTAATGTATTTGATTTATATTTCAGTAGACTTCTTTGGTTTCTTAGTGGTGGTAAGGGATAGAAGCAAGACCAAGTAGGAAGCTGTTGAAGTAGGTAAGAGATGGTGGTGGCTTGAACCAAGGTGGAATGGTAGAGATGGAGAAAATCAGATGGATTCTGGATATATTTAGGAAACAGACACTTGTTGGGGGAAGGAGAGGAATCAAGGATAACTGTTAGTTTTTGGCTTGAGCAGTTATCCAATTGATGCTATCCATTGATATTAAAAGATTTAAAACAACAACAAAAAAGCCTCCAGAGAGCTGGTACAGAGTTTTGGTACACAAGGCAGGAAGGTAACATTACTAATACTTTTCCCCTTGAGAGTCAAGGATCTAAAGCTGGAAGTCTGGAGACCTGAGAGGAGGCAGTATTAAGGGCTCCTGGAGAGGGTGCTCATTTCACCCCTTCTCTCAAGGCCTGTTCTCCTCAAGACCCTGCTTTCCATGTCCCATCTTCCCCTTCCCCCGTTCAGGCAGACGTCACTTCTGTTTTGACATCTCTTCCGTCTCTCCCTAGCGAGCTCTGCTGCAGAAGGCTCGAAGTCAGCCTTCCCCGATTCTGTCACTACCTGTGGCCGGGGGGTGCCCAGCCCCCGCTCTCACCGAGGAGATGCTGTTGAAGCGTGAGGAGCGGGCACGGAAGAGGCGGCTGCAGGCGGCTCGGCGGGCGGAGGAGCACAAGAACCAGACTATTGAGCGCCTCACCAAGACTGTGGCGCCCAGCGGGCGGGGAGGCCGAGGGGCCGCGCGGGGCGAGAGGCGTGGAGGGCGGGCCGCGGCCCCGGCCCCCATGGTGCGCTACAGCAGCGGGGCACAAGGTTCCACCCTTTCCTTCCCACCTGGCGTCCCCGCCCCCGCGCCGGTGTCTCAGCGGCCGTCCCCATCTGCCCCTGCGCCTCGGTGCTCTGTCCCCGGCTGTCCACATCCGCGCCGCTATGCCTGCTCCCGCACAGGCCAGGCACTCTGCAGCCTTCAGTGCTACCGCATCAACCTGCAGATGCGGCTCGGTGGGCCTGAGGGCCCCGGATCCCCACTTCTGGCTTCTTAAGGCCCTCACCCAATCTGGACTCTGTGCCTTCTCCTCTGTCCCCGGTTTTCAGTGTCTTCCCCACCCTATTAAATTTCATCCAGTGCCTTGACTTGTACAGAACTGGGGTAATGGGGTATGGGTAGGCCAATTCCGCGTACACACATCTTGCCCCCACCGGAGCTTGCGTCGAGGCCTGGGAAACGTCCACCAGGCCCAAGAACAGTAGCCAGCCCCCGCCCAGACTCCAGCCGACATTTGTGACCCTGCCTCTTCCTGGCGTGGTTAAGCGTTTGGCGTCATCTGGAAAATAGGACTCAAGCCAATCAGCGGGAACTTTGCTGTTCTGGACGGCCGTTCATTGGTTGATAACGCAAACCCGTTCTGTTGTCCATATTGGCTGTTGTCACTGTCAGTCAGGGCCATGGGTCGAACCTTACCCCACTCTTTGTCTGTGCAAGCTCTTGTTGTCTGGGAGAGTGGCGGAGGCGCTGCTGTAGATTGGTCACAGGGAGAAGCCTGTGATCTTTCCTATTGGCCCGTGTGTCGGAGGGTGATGTGGATTGGTAGGACGGAACAACCTGGGTGCTAGTTGGCAGAGCTCTGGCTGGATGGAAGGTCCGGTTGCGAAGTGATGGTGGAGGCAGCGAAGATGGGCCGGGCAGGGACCATGGCGGTGGCGGCAGAAGTGGCAGGGGCGGGGTGGCTGGCGGTAGAGGAGACTGTGGTCTTCAGGGGGCTGTAGGCAGAGGCATGGCTCGGGCCAGCGGCGGGAACGGCAGCGAGGAGGACTGGGGGGCACTTCGGGTGCCGCAACAGCAGGTATCCCAACAGCTCCAAAAGCCTATCACGACAGCCATTTATTTCTCGTTCCCCTTTCCTTGTCCCTGCCTTTTGGGGGGTGGGGGAGGAACTCACGGAGACAAAGGTACTGCGAAGTTCCTAGATATGTTCCTTGCACCCTTTGTCTAAACTTTGTAATGTACTGTAGATGCAGTTGACTTGTGCCTGCAGCTTCATAGACCCCCATCCCGTGGCTGCAGTGGAAGCTTGCAGTGGCTCTCCAGTGACCAGAGACATAGCGAGGCCCCAGGGAGGCTCCCTCTGTTTTGCAACTGTTATTTGTGATGTTTTTCTGTGTGCCTATTGTCACAACCGAGTCTGGCAGCGTCTACTCTTGAGGGAGCAATTTGGAGAAGAGCTGGAACCCAGACTCGCGCCTTGGATGCCATCCGTTAGCATCCGCAGCAATCCCATCTGGTTGGGAGCCCTGCTCTGGGTCTCACACTGACCCTCCTCTACCCTAGGAAGCCTGAGACCCAGGGGTGGAAAGATCCAGCTTGGGAGTGGGGATTGGCAGACCATGGGGAATGATGATGAAAACAGCTTTAGGAATTACCTTAAACTCCTTACCCATTGTCTGAGACTTTGAGATAGCTCAGACTGTCTTCTGGCTTCTGCCAAAATACTCCCTTAACAGAAAACACCCTGGGGAGCCAGACCTGAGTATGAGAGAAGTCTCTTATATGCAGAGCTGAAATCTGCCTCTTTGTATGTCCACACCTTGCATCTTAATCTTGGTCTCTAGACTGATTCTTGCTATTCCAAATCCTCTTCCATGCTGGCAGCCCTTCAGATATTTGAACACTCCTCTCAGCATCACTCTTCCCTCTCCCCATAGATTTCTATGAGCTAAACTTGGTTCACAGGGTGGGATTGTGTATGTGTATGCAGGGGCTGGGGATGGACAGTGCCTTGGGCTGGAACCTCCCTTGGTTCTAAGTGCCTCCTTGCTCCCAGCTTCGAGAGCTGTGCCCAGGAGTGAACAACCAGCCTTACCTCTGTGAGAGTGGTCACTGCTGCGGGGAGACTGGCTGCTGCACCTACTACTATGAGCTCTGGTGTGAGTCTTCAAGAGGGCTCTTCTTGGGTCCTTCTGCCCACCCGCCTTTGGACCTCAGCCTTCAAGGACCCTTCTCTGCCTGGGAGGTATCTAAGACTCTCCCTCCTCACTTCCTGCAGGGTTCTGGCTGCTCTGGACTGTCCTCATTCTCTTTAGCTGCTGTTGTGCCTTCCGCCATCGACGAGCTAAACTCCGGCTGCAGCAACAGCAGCGGCAGCGTGAGATCAACTTGTTGGCCTACCACGGGGCATGCCATGGGGCTGGCCCTGTCCCTCCCGGTTCACTGCTTGATCTTCGTGAGTGACTTGAGGCTCTGGGCTCACTACCAGTGGTCCCTCCCAAAACAGGACCCTGATTCATCCCACACTCCCTTTTCAAACTTTTCAAAGCACACTTTTTGCTAACAGGAAAGAGACCACCACCACCCCCCCCCCCGCCTTGTTGCCTTCCACCAACCATGCCATTCTCTCCTGCAGGCCTCCTCAGCACCTTCAAACCCCCAGCCTATGAGGATGTGGTTCACCGCCCAGGCACACCGCCACCTCCTTACACTGCAGCCTCAGGCTGCCCCTCGACTGCTTCCAGTGAATGCACCTGCTGCTCCTCTGCTTCTAGCTGCCCTGCCCACCAAGAGGGAACAAATGTGGAAGATGTTTCCTCCCACCAGAGTGACCCTCCTCATCAGGAGGGTGAGCCTGGGGCAGGGGTGAGCCCTGCCCCCACACCACCCTTCTGCCGCTATCGCCGCTTGACTGGGGACTCAGGTATTGAGCTCTGCCCTTGTCCTGACTCCAGTGAGGGGGAGCCAGTCAAGGAGGCTAGGGCTAGTGCCACCCCACCAGATGTGGAGGACCAGTCCCCTGTGCACGGCCCCTAGATCCTGTACCCCAGGTCTCCTTTGGGGCTGGCTTCCAATGAAGGGGACATCCCATAAGCAATTTGGGGAGGGTGGGTGGTTTACTTGCCCACCAGAAACAGCCCTGCTCCCAACTCCCTGAGTTCTCCTCGGCCTCTCCCTGCCCTCCTAGAATCGGTCTGAAAGGGCTGGAGTCCTGAGGAGAAGGGCAGTGTTTGGAGGACTGTGCTAGCTCTATCTCCTAAGACATACACAGGAGCCTTTGATCTCATTAAAGAGATGTGAACCAGCTGCTTGTGGATTTGGGTGGACTAGTGCTCAACTTACTGCATTGCACTTGATTGGAGGGGACCTCCAATCCACCTACTCTGAAGGACAGCAGGCAGCCCTAAGGCCTGGACTGAGCTAAGACCTCTTGGTAAGGCAAAGTTGGCAAAAGCAATAGAGTTTGACATGGCTTTCCCATTTATTTATAAAAATAGACTCTGAATTCACATTCACTCCAGGGCTATGTGGGATGTCAGTAAGGAGACACCTGAGATGAGCTGAGGAGGGTTTGAAGCACTGGTACTTGAGGGCTAGGGGCAGAAGTGAGAGACCTTGTCCCTCGACTCCAGAGTGGCATAAGGGGCCTGGCTCCCCTCCCATGTTCCCCCTTCAATAGTCTTCAGCCATGGCCAGTAGGACAAGGCTGGTCCAGCCCTGGAAAGGGCGGCAGCCCATGCCTCGCCCATCCTGGTCACTGTATTGCTCCCACAGGAAGCCCGTGGCCTGGTACTGCCGCCTCACATTGCTCACCAGATTGGTACGGAGCTCTCTGTGGAGCTTGGCAGCACGGGCCTGGTAGGGACCCTTCAGATGCCCATAGTAGTGAAGAGCCCCCAATGCCAGGTAGTTGACATTGAGCCACACAGCACCTCGCCAGTAGGGAGGATCATGCTCTGAATTGCGCTGGCTGTAAAAGGGGCTGGTTGCTGCAAGGGAGCGCAAACCAAAGGGGCTCCAGAGCTGGCGGCTATCAGCTACAACATCCAGCAGGGGTCCAAGGCGGGATGAGTTGGGGTCCAGTAGCCTCAGCAGGAAGGGGAAAAGACTGACATAGCCCAAGGCATCCACATACTGTAAGCGAGGGTTGGGCCGGCCCACCACTCGCACCAGGCCCTGAGGGGGTCTAGGCTTCAGCTGCACTGCTTTTGTGTGATTCCCAAAGTCTGCAAAAACTCCTAGCTCTGGGGCCCAATGCAGCTCATCCAGGCTCTCCTCTGCTTCCAGGGAGGCAGCCAGTGGGCCCAGCTCTGCAGCTGCCTCAGCCTCTCCCAGCCGCTCCGCTAGCCGCATCAGCACACGGGCACCCAGTGCCACCCAGCACCGCAGGTCCAGGTGCCGCTCAGTGGATGAAGGGTGTGAAGCCCGGGGATAGTCATCCAACCCTGAAGGCAGCGTCTTGGGGTTCAGTAGGGTTGGCAAGGCTGGGTCCCGGCCCCGCCAGCGGTAAGACAGTGGCACTGGCCCTGCCTGGCTCTGATGAAGCCAGGAGAACCAGGCACGCAGGCGGGGGAAGGCCCTGTGGAGGAAGGCGTAGTCGGCAGGGTCACCACCCTCTAGCATGTGGGCTATAGGCAAAAGCAGAGTTGGGGGGTTGGCGTGGGCTGTCCGTTGCACCAGGAACTCTGAGGGCACCCGGGCTCTGGCCTCATCCCCCAGCACCTGCTCCCGCCCAATCCAGCCGTCAGCATTTAGCAGCCCCAGCCAGTGGCCTATGGCCTCCCGGGTGAGCCGGGGATCCCACCGTTGGATCACCAGCTGGTGAAAGCCCTCGTCCCACAGGAAACCTCGCGGGAAGAATGACCGGGAGGGCACTGCTGTGAAAAGAGGGACAGGTGGAAAGAGGACTGGGTCCACCTTCTGCTTAGACCCCTCAACCTCCATGTCTGGCAACACCAGACCCTGTCCATAGAAGTAGCCAATACCACCAAGAAGACCACTGAGGGCAACCTGACCCAAAGCCTGCTCCTCAGGGCTCAGGCCCTTCTCCTTCAGCCGGAAGGTCTTCTCAAAGCGCTCTCTAAAGGCTTCAGCATGGCTTTCCAGGGCCTGGGTCAGCAGGCTGCCTGCCAGCTGCTCTAGGGCTTGGCTTCCTCCTGCCTGGGCACTGCCTGATTCAAACAGCAACTCCACAGAAAAGGGGACTTTCACTGTCACCTGTTGTATCAAAAATTGCCCTTGTCCCTGTCCTTGCCCACTTGGGCCTCTGTCCTCCCACTTCAGAGATCCTGGCAAGCCGAGGTAGCGTTCAGGGGAAGCCCCTGGGGGCCGATGCTGAAACCAGTTATTTAGGCGGCTCTTCACCATCTCTGTCAGCAAGGGAAGTCCTGGGTTGGAGGACCAGAAGACATTGTAGCTTGAAAGGAAAAAGATAAACAGGAAATATTACTCAGGAGGAAGTGGTGGGGATTATAAAGCGAAAACATGAGGTGATCAGGAGTCAGGATGGGAGAGTCTTGGCAATGCAGGGAACATGGTGAAAAGAGGGTAGAATGGGGGAGATGGAAATCAGGCTAAGTCAGCATCCATACCACCACCCCACACTCTCTTCCCCCAGTTACCTGCCATACTTGGGGGCTGTATCTCCTGGACTGGTTGGTGGCATAAGTGTAAAGCGGAAGTCACCAAGTTCACTGGTGTGTCCACTGATGAACTTCACCTGCCCCTTAGCTCCAACCTCTGGCACTAGGACTTCTTTGCCATCTGTTACCACATAGAAGAACAAGGACACCAAAGGGAGAGCAGAGGTACCTGAGGCCTGGGAGACCAATGAGGACATAAAAACACAGCATTAGGTTAGCAGTCTCTCCCCTGAGAATCAGCCTTAGGGAAAGGGACACCAGGTGAGAGCAACATAGTAAACAACATACATCTAGCAGTGTTGAGGGTCACTGAAAGTAAGCACCAGTGGGATGAGATAAAGAGCTCTGCACAGGGTTCTCTGGGAAATAATAGTACTTTTGTCCCATGTACTATGCTAAGAACTCTACGTATTATTTCCTTTAATTCTTACAATTCTGTGAGTTAGGTACTTTTTTATTTCCATTTTACAGACAAGAAAACCAAGGCTTAGAGATAGTAAAAAGAGATGGTCATACAGGCAAGTGTTTAAGGCAGGCAGCAGATTCAAACCAGGCAGCCAGGCTCAGAGCCCCTGCTATTAACCCCCACTTTATCCTGCATTTGCACGCAGCAAAGGAAGGGTGGAGGAAGTCTGGGCTAGGGGAAGGGTGTCCTGAGGGCCCTGACCTGAGGCTCTACAGTCACTCTCCAGCTCCAGTTCCCTCCGTGTTGACCCCCAGGCCTCTTGACGAACTCAGTGGTGAGCCTTAAGGCCCCATCCTGGATGTGTTGCCGCCCGAAGGAGAGACCGTCGTGGAACTCCCAGCCATAGGGACCCACGCCGTCCCCCTGCTCACACGTGTGCCTGAGCTTAGGGGTCCCCGGGGTGGTGCCTTGCTGCGCCCACATCAGTCCTGGGGGTAGAATGGCCAGGTAAGTCAAAGAGAGAGCAGGGGACCTGTCCCTCTGGGTCGCCGAGAACTTCAGGGTCATCCCTCTTAATAACTCTCCTGATCCACTCCTCACCACCCTTGATCTGGCGCGAAGCTGGGGCGCTCAGATTAAGTGCCCGCCTGCCTGCCCGCCCCGCGTCCAGGTTACCGGTGAGGAGGGGCTGCGGACTGCGGGTCTTCATGCCGAAGTAAACGTGAGGACGGTAGGTGCCCCAGAAGAGGTCCGGGGCCACGGCGGGGCTGGAAGAGTCGGGAGGCAACGCCGGGGGCGCGGAGTGCAGCGTGACAGCCCGCCGCGCACGGTGCCATGCCAGCAGCCAGCATCCCGACAGGCCCAGGGCCACAGACAGGACCACGACGGCCAGAGCGGCTCCCGCAGCCGCGCCCCGGGGCCTGCCGCCCCGGCCTTCCCGTCGCGCGGGGCCGCCCCGAGCCGCCCTCTCAGCGGTCCGCGCTCCGTCTGCCGGCGCTCCGCGGCGCCGCCGCTCGCCCCGAGCCATCCTTGCACGGAAATCGGCGTCGTGGGGACCCGGAGAGATGGCCACAAAGCCCGGGTCCCTGCTCGCCTCCTGGGCTCGCGCGCAGCGCCTGGAACACCACTGATGTGTCAGCCGCACCCACCGGCCCGTACCTCCCCCTCTGCTTCCGCAGGAAGTCCCGCCCCTCCACGTCAGGTTAAGCCCCACAGCAAAACAGCGCGGCGTGGCGTAGGGCTGGTCCCTGGGGTCGGCCCTCTGGGCCGCGTCCACTGGATCGGCGTTTATTCAGCGTTCTCACGCAGTTGACAGGCTAGTAGGAAAAACCAATCACATTTGTCTTTTTTTTTCTTTTAATAACTACTGTATATTAAGAGCATGAGACGCTGTCCTAAGTGTTTTACATTTAACCGCTCCCCATATCGCCCCAATCAGGTGCCTGAAAACCGTGGCCTAGAAAGTTAAAGTAACTTGGCCCTCGCTACAGAGCCAGGAAGCGGCTACCCTGGAACCCAGGTGTATCTGAATCATATTGTCCACACCTATGCCTTCTTTCCTAGTGAAATGGAGTGGATCCAAGAGGACCTGTGATTTTAGATGTCATACCTCCACTCAGTCTAGGATTCCTTATCTAGATAAACCCTAAAAGGACCATAATGGTGGTAGCTGTACTTTTTTTTCTTTTTCCTTTTCTACAACCCAGGAAGCAAAGGCGCTTAGAGGAAAGATTGCTTATGTCCAGGTCATGGAAGGCTGTAGGAAAGAGGTAGCATCTGCACCTGATGTTGTCCTAGAAGAGCCAAGATTACATTTGATGATGGTTCAGAAATACAACTTAGGGCTTCCCTGGTGGCGCAGTGGTTGAGAGTCCGCCTGCCGATGCAGGGGATACGAGTTCGTGCCCCGGTCCGGGAAGATCCCACATGCCGCGGAGCGGCTAGGCCCGTGAGCCATGGCTGCTGAGCTTGCACGTCCGGAGCCTGTGCTCCGCAACGGGAGAGGCCACAACAGTTAGAGGCCCGCGTACCGCAAAAAAAAAAAAAAAAGAAAAAAGAAATGCAACTTAGATTCATAGTTACTTCTCTCCAACAGCTCAGCATAAAAGGTGTTTTCATAAAGTACAAATCTCTATCATCCTCTAAAAAAACCCTACTCCACACCCTTATGCTAGTCTAGCTATAATCACACCTCCCATCCAAACTCTAATTATACAAAACTACTACTTTATGCTGCACACCCACTTCTTCTTTCACTATAATCTGACTTCTGGCCCCACCCTCCACTGGTAGACTTTTTACTCATTTAACAATCACCTTCTGACCAAACCCAATGGTCAGTCCTTTCTTGCTACCACTGCACCTGGTCCACACCTATTCAATATATTGTAGCACTTAGTATACACACCTGAGTTTCACCATTCATCTTTGTATCTCAGTACTAATCAGTTGAAGTCACAAGGTTGATGCTAAATACTGGTAAATTCAACAAAAGTTTATTGCACACTCTTTATCAGGCACTATGCAAGGTGCGGGGGACACAGAGAAAACAGCCCCAACCTCAAGTTCAAAATCTATAAGCACAGTGCCAGCACTCAATCCGTGTTTACAGCAGTGTTTGAACCATCCCTGTTTTTACAGATGAGTAGTTAATCTGGCCAAGGATAATAGCCAGTTAACCATGGACCTGAAGAACTCAAATCTAGGTTGTATCCTTTCGTCAATGAAGAGGCCTATAACACACAGCCTCTTAGATGCTATGCTGTGCTCACTCAATATTCTAGGCAGTTTACAGATATCAGTTTATTGATTGATTGATTGATCTTTGGCCACGCTGCATGCAGGGATCTTAGTTCTCTGACCAGGTATTGAACCCGTGCCCCCTGCAGTGGAAGAGCAGAGTCTTAACCACTGGACCACCAGGGAAGTCCCAGATATCAATTCATTTAATCTCTCAACAGTTCTATGAGGTAGGTACTATTATCCCCATTTTACGAATGAAGAAACAGGCACTGAGAGACTAAGTAATGTGTCCAAAGTTACATAGCTACTTAAGGGAAAACCTAGGATTTCAATCCCAGGCATTCTGGCTTTTTACTACACTATACTGTCTCCTGATAGTTTTCTTTCCTTTAAGGGAGAGGGGGGAAAACCAGTCCTTTGAAGATATCACCGTCTTAAGAGAGAAGCAGTAATGGGGTAGGAGGAAATATATTTGGTGAAGTACACAGCAGCCAGTGTCCAGAGATTCTTGATTGCCTAGCTGAATATTCTGAAGTTTTTCTCTAAACCAGTGGCTATTTTTTCCTACAACCTGCAGTAAGAAATAATTCTATACTGCAACCAAGTACATGCAGATAGACACACATACACATACTTTATATAATACCTATATCTATATTCATGATACGCTTAAAACAAGTTTCTTAAAGAATACTTCCCAGTCCATGTGCCATCTACTGATACTTTTTATTCTATTTGTTTTTAAAAGGCTGATTTGACCCCCTAAATTCACTTCATGATCCACATTAATGGGTGGTAACCTAGTATGAAAAACTTTAGGCAGGGTGCCTAAAAAGGACTTTAGGCACTGTTCTCTGAAACAAGTTGTAATAATAAAACCAATGATATGCTTTGGAAAGATAAAAGTAAGCAGCAGCAAAAACGGTTAGCAAAAAGGAGACCAGGTTGGAGAATGCAACAATAATACAGGAGAGTGAATGGAAATGTAGAGAACATTTCAGGAGCTTTTGTTTAAGACAGAATATTATGAACTTACTGACTGGATATTCAGGGAGCGGGCAGAACCAGAGATAATGCTGTGGTTTCCAGCTCAAGTGGCTGAGCAGATGAAGTGCCTTTTAAAGGAATGAGGAAGTCAGGGGAGGAGGCAAGTACAGATGACCCTTAAACAATGGGAGTGGGGATGGGCGTTAGGGGCCCAACCGCTCCACAGAGTTAAGAATGGGGGGATAACTTTACAGTCAGCACCCACAGTTCCACAACCGCAGATTCAAACAACCACAGATCGTGTAGTACTTGTACTATGTATTTATTTGAAAAACAGGCATGTAAAAGGACCTCTGCAATTCAAACCTGCATTGTTCAAGGGTCAACTTTAGAGAGTATGTAAGATTATCGGGTTAGGGTTAGACAAAGAGTGTTGGTGGAATTTGGAGAAAATTGGTAGTAAGTACCCTGACTATAGCACAGAATCTGAGATTAGAGCCAAACAGAAATGTAGCGTTTAACCCAAGAGGGTAGTTCAAGTCATGACAGAATATGAGATGCCCCAAAAATAAAAGAGAGAAGAGAAAGAAGGAGAGTAGTATGCCTTTATGGTTAAAAGAAGAAAAAGGACCTGAGTGGAAAAGAAGTTACACAAGGGAGGGAATTAAGAGTGGCGGGTGCTACTGAAATGGAAAAATGAGGACTGAGATAACAGCATTTCTAATAAGAGTAAGAGGTACCTTGAGTAGTGTTGGAAGAAGCCAAATTCAAAAGGGTTAAGCAGTGAGTGATGGTAAGAAAGTGAAATAAAATTCAAATTTGTCCAGACCCCTCCCCATCTTGTCTCGTCCCAGAAACACTGGTTGGATTTGTAGTCACAGGGCTCTTTCTTTTCTCTTTTGCGCTCTGTGGTCTTCTAGATAGTGATTTGAGTAATTAAGTCAAGCTCTTCTTAGATGTGTCCTTAGCAGTCTTAGGTGAAAACCTGCTTGTTGGTCTCTTCCGCGCTGTCAGCGCCCGGTACTGGCGCCCGGCTTGTCCCCGCTTCCCGCCGCAGCCCTGGCCTGGATGTGGGAGGCGAAGGCAGTGAGCATTTCCTGGGCGGTGAGGTGCGCGCCGCGCATAATCAGGCGATGCCCGTCTCCTGGGGAAGAAACAAACGAGTAAGGCACCGGGAGGACGGCGGGGCCAGCGCCGAGATCTAGCGACTCCCTCCCGACTCCCAACCAGACCCACCGAACAGCACGTCCACGCAGGGCTCGGAGCCGTCGTGTCTCACGTCCGCCATCACCGAGCAGTTGAGGTTGGTGCAGCGAACTTTCTCGCTGCTCACGGCCTGGAGGAAGGTCCTGCGGTGAGAAAACGGCGTGAGCGGCCGGCAGAGGGGGCTAGACCCCCGGCGGGAGGAAGGCGCGCCCCTCGCGTCCGCACTCCTTCCCCCTCGTACCTTGTCGACTCCACGTTCTTCTCGAAAGGGCAGAATTGAACCCGAACCTGCTTGACACAGCGGAGTCCGAGCCGGGCCAAGGCCGCTGCCATGGTGACCCTCACCCCGGAAGGACTCGTGCGGGCGGAAGTGTCGCTAGTACGAGACGCTGTGGACTGCTACGCGCTTCCGCAGTCCCCCGACCTCCGTCTCGTGCGGCTTCTCTGACACGGTCGGTGGTGCTGGTCCCCAGGCCGCCGCCCTGGGCTCCCCAGCCGAGAAGAGGAGGAAGGCCAGGAGGGAGACAGATAATTTCGGCACAGGGTATGGGGCGCCCAAAGTACACGGTCAGTAAACACAACGTGTCATTAATAGCCCCCTTTATCACGGTGAAGACAATAAATAGTGCAAAAGCCGTTTGCACCTGGCTCCGATAACACGTCTTTTGCAGCCTTTACTCCTCTGTACCCTGCTGTGCCAGATCTACGTTAATACCGTCTTAAGTGCTGGTCCCTTCCAAGGAGAGGGCACCACCACGGCAGGGATTATAAACCTACCAGAGGGTAAACTCCACTCGGGTAGTTTAAGATTAAACACATGGAACTCTGGAGTAGCGAAGCTTACACGTGAAGGTCCTACAGCCCAATATTCTTAAATGACTAAAAATAGTGATGGGGAGAGGAGTGCAGGGTACTATTATATAGTATACACTGTGGGACTGATTCAGGTGTATAAATTCCTATTCCACCTCTGTGGTTCCTGATGAATTAACTTTGTAGTAGTGTCCCGAACTTTTAGTGTTTAGCCTGGCTCCTGGGAGTTAAGAGGAAGTGGCATCTAGGCTCCCTGCTTTCTATTGCTTTTCCTCTTTCCCTTTCCCCTGGGATCCAACCCTAAAGCCTTACTCCCAGCATCTAGCCCCTTACTGCTAGTGTCTAGCTCTGAGATGTCTTCACTGATGGGGGACTAAGCCCAAGCCTCCCAAGGATGCTGACCTCCAGGTTTCTAAGTCCAAGCTCTGTGTAGCTTGTGGTTCTCAGGTATGCTTTCTTCCAAGCTCCCAATTAGGCTTTTTTAATATGCATTTCTAAATGTCTGGGCTTTTTCAGACAGAGACAGGGAGTTCTAACGGGCTCTGATTAGGGTCCTTAGGATTCAGAACTGGTCCTCAGGCAGGAAAGAAAAGGTAAGTGCCTGCGGGGATGCTGGTGCTGCCTCAGGGCAAGCCAGGCCTGCTGATTTCCTACCAGGTAAGCCTCAGGACTAGGTCCTTCTCCCCACAGTGTGCTTAGCAGCTGAGCTGTCTGGGCTGGGAGTGCTCCAGGTCGAAGAGGGGGCTCCAAGCTCTCCAGGCTGTTGAGGCTGCTGCTGGGCAATTCCATGGTCTGGACCTCATTACATGCACCTGGTAAGGCAGGAGTGGAAGGCAGGTGGCTGGCGGTGTGTGTGTGTGTGTGGGAGGGGGGCACACGCAGAAGCCAGATCAATGATGAGGATGGGGGATGCGTCACATAAAGTTATGAGCTAGGGGCAAAGAGAGCCTGGAGTTGGGGAGGGAGAGTGACTCACAGCAACAGGGAGGCCCCCTGTGGACTTGAGTCTTGGGCAGGGGCTGCTGCAACAGACACAGCAGGGCCCCATCCAGCCGCTGGAAGATGCTGAGCGTGAACAGAGTCTGGCGAAGTTCTGGGGACAGGCCCCACTGCTCCTCCTCCAGCAACTCCCTGACCACTCCAAAGTCTTGTCTGAGCTGCAGCGCCCCCTGCAGGCTGAAGGCCAAGGTACAGTGTGGCCCCCTGACCCTCCTGCCTCTCGGAACGGCTCTGCCCCACCCATCCCCTCTCTTTTTTTCAGTTCCATTCATCCCCCTGCCACGGCCTCCTTTTCTCCCCACCTGAACCGGATCCCGTGGGTGAGGATGTGGTCAAGCCAGGCACCCAGGATGGCAGTCAGCACCAGGCTGAGGGCAGGGGCCTGGGCTTGCTGTGGCAGTCCTTGCAGTCCTTGCAACACAGGCTCCAGTACCCTGCGGACCACCAACCCAGCATACTCACTAGGAATGCTGGGAAGTTCTGGAGTGAGAGAAGAGAAAGGACAGGATATGAGGCTAGGGAGATCCATCAAGCCCCTAATGGAGCATCTCGGGGAAGAGGGTAGGATTTCAGGGTGAGGGGACACAGAAGGTGAGGACAGGATGGAGACAGAGGAGTGGAGCCAGGATTTGGAGGGGCCAGGACACTGTTACCCCCTGAGAAGCCTGGAAGGGAACGCTGGCATGAGGACTTACCAGGACAGAGGCGATGCCGCCAGTACCGACCCCGTGGCATGTGGAGTTCGAAGTCCTGTGTGGCTCGTTTATGACATTCTTGAAAAAAGAAACTTAGTGACTCTTCAGGCAGGAGCTGTGGGGATAAGGAGAAAGTAAAAGGGGCTTATCTCTGAGGGACTTGTCAAGTTATATGCTCTTCTAAATCTGAGGTGTTTAACCTGGCATCCATAAAGCCCCAGAACAGAATTGTATGGGCTTGGGCATTTTCTGAGGAGAGATACTATGGCTTTTATTGGATTTTCCAAGAGGTCTGGACCGAGAAAAGATTATGGACAGTTGCCCTAAGATTACCCTGCTCTCCTCAGCTTGGTTCAGAGGATGGAAATCCTCCATGTTAATTTTGTTCCATAGGAACGTTAATAGGAAAAAAAAAGGGAGACACCCTCACCACCGCCAGTGTTCAAAAGCAGATGCTAGAGAGAGGTCTTCATGATCTGCAGACAGGCAGAGGCTGAAGAAAGAAAAGGGAATTGTACGATCTTCTGTCTGTCATCTATAAAAGGAAGGCAAGAACTGTGTGTAGACCAGGAGCAATGAATATAACTTTCTAAGATTCAGGAACCTTTGGAATGTCCTCACACTGAATATTCTTTATAGCCACTTCCATTTCTCCAGAGCATTGTAACCCACAAAGCAAGAAAAGGCCCATGTGCTGGTTTGGTTTCTTTGGTTTGATAGGTTTTGTTTTTGGAGGGGGAGAAGACAGCAAAAAGGAGGAGTCTCTACAGCCCATCTAAGAGAAGAACTCAATAAGAGGGGTGTGTAGTGGCAGGTCTAAGGAAAAGGTGACTGTATGCCTGAGAACCTGAAGAGAGGAAAGGACCTGGCAGGGGCCAGACTTGGTGGGAGAGAGCCCATGTGGCTCCTGATACATGGGCTCTCTCCCACCAAGTCTAAATCTAAACTCTTCTTCCCTTATCCCAAACACCAGAACCCCCTTCTTCCTTATATATAACAAAGAAATTACCCTTTCGTCAACTGACATTTGTTAGGAAATTCTGCACTCAACACTCGGAAAATACAAGGTCACACTATGGGACAGTTTTTTCTGTGGGACATTACAGTCCTGCTGAGGAGAAAACTCACATCTGATTCTTCTTTTTCGTCCCAGTGCTGTATGTGGTAGAATGCCCAGAGCGGATGCCCAGTAGTGCAGTCATCAGGCAGAGAAGCAAGGCATGAAACTGCTTTGGACAGTGTTTGGTTCACATGATGAGCACAGTGTTCCTGCCCCTTTTGCTCTGTTCTCACTGCAACTACCAAGAGCTGGACCCTTCTCATATTATGTCTCCCCACCTCCCTTCTATCCTGACCACTATAGCTGGATCAAACTCTATCACTGTCTTCACTGTTCCCCTCCTGCTCTTACAATGGCTCCCTATCACTTATGAGATACAGTCCAAAATCTGTGAGCTGGTGTTCAGTGCCCTCCACAACTTGATGACAACCTACTCCTTCATAATTCTCCACCCCCACCCTTGAGATGCACATGCGAGGGCAAGTGTATGCTTATGTACACACACACACACACACACACACACACACACACACACACACACACAACACACACACACACACACACACACAGCTTCTGCTTTGGTCAGACCATCTCGCCAGTACTCCCCCAAGGAACTATGAACTACCCACATCCAGTAACCCCTGCTGCTCCTCTGAGGCTGCCCAGCCACCAGCTTGAGCCATAGACCCTGTAAGGAACTTCTGTTACCATGTGTCCACCAAGGCCTTCCCTTCCCAGAGCTCCCACAACCGTCACTGTCCACCCTACTCATGAAAAGCCTGTTCTGGGACATGTTGAGTTGAAAGAGGCAGCAGTAAATTGAGGTATAAATGCCCAACGGGCAGATGCAGATGGTGGATTAGGGCTAAACTGGGGGCGGGGGGGTGGGGTGGTCTACAGCACCAAGGCACTGTGGAATGCAGAGAGAAAAGGAGGAGCGGGACAGGGACTGAACTCTACAGCCATGCCCCTATTCAGAGCAACGAGTAGACATTTGGGCAGGAAGAGAACAAAAAGCAGAGAGACATCATCCATAGTAGGAACAGATACTGTGTAAAATGGGGAAAAGCTAGACGTATAATAGTTTAATTCATAAATTTAGAAGAAAATAAGAAAATATTAGAAGAAACAGCCAAGAGTGGATGGAAGTTACCAGTGTGGAACAAGGATCAGAAATCGAAGTTGGGGAGGGGCAATTAAAGTGCTATTTTTTCATTAGAAGCCTTCTAAAATAATACTTTATTTCAGTTTTAATAAAAGTACAAATTACGCTTTTAGAAAACAGGAGAAACATATCAAAAACTAGTAAATAAAAGGAAAAGTCAATCATTTATCTTGCTGTTTCTCTACAAATTATACCTCAAAGTAACCAAGTAATTTATGAGGGCAAGTTTCACTTTATAAGAGTAATCCAACTAATAATGAAGAAGGAATGATAGAATTGGAATGTCACCACCTTGCACCCTCTAATGAAATAACGGATATAGACAATGATCAACAATCATCAGTGGCTGTTAACATCACAAAATGAGAGCCTGACACGGGAGCTGGGGTGGGATATATAAGTGAAGTAAAATTGACCATGAGTTGACGAGTATTAAAGCCTCAGTGGTAGGAATATGGGGGTCCATTATACTCTTCTCTCTACTTTTGTATTTTTTTGAAATTTTCCATAATAAAGAGAGGACAAGAAGTGAAGAGCAAGAAAAGATAAATTTAGTGGCGATTCCAAGCACTGAGTTGTTCTACCACCACCACAACCTCCCCACCAACCCCAAAGCTGGCCCCTGTCAGGTCTCCTGCTCTCCTTACCTGGATCTGTGCAGTCAGCTTCTGGATCTCCAGGCCCAGCTGCTGCTCCACCTCCAGGGCCAAGCTTTCCTCTGAGGCCAGGCTAGACAAAGCTTCTGCCTCATATAATAAAGGCTTTGGCAGAAACAGGGAGTGAGATCCGAGCCCAGCCCGGGATGCTCCCCTCCCCATTCCCTAGCTACTCACAGGTAAATCCTTCTGGATCAGGAGCAGGAAGGAACCTGGGGCCCACGCTGCCAGATGCTGCTGAGTTCTGCCCCAAAACCAGAGCAAGATGGTCTGCAGGGTACAGAGCCCCAGGGCAAGGGGGGCAGGACCTGGGGAGAGGAGGGACAGAGTATCTGAAGGGCCACAGAACACCTTTGGGAGGAGGCAGGCTTCAGAACAGATTAAGGAATAAGGAGATGTCCAGCTGTTCTCTTATCCCCCCATCCCCAATACCTTGTCTCACCTGGAGGCCGGCAGAGGAGCAGTCCTGACCTGGGTTCTCGAAGGGCATCCAAGAGAGGAGGGAAGAGCTGTTGCAAAAGTTCAGTGGTATGAGAGGATGAGGGAAGGCTGCTCTGATTTCCACTAGCAGATGCCAAGGCCTGGCAGAAGCCTGAAGATGAGGGGGTATGGTTTGATAAGGAAGGAGCAGTCTGGGGCTTGTGTCACTGCCATTGCCCCTTCCTTCTCACCTTGATCCCAGCTCCAGATAAGAGACTGATGAATTAGGTTGTGACACAAAGAAGCCAGCTCCTTCTCACACTCCTGAGGCAGTGATGCTAGTGGGAGAAATGACTGGAGCCTGAAAACAGGGTCCCTCTTTGCCCAACACTGCCCCCACTCAATGATGGGGGAAGAGGGGAGGCTTCCCCCAAGACTCAAGGCTGGCATGGAAAGCAAGACTTTGCCTTGAAAGCCCAGAAGCTATAGCCTGAATCCCCGGGGGTGGGGTGGGGTGGGGTGGGGTATGTTCATTCTAAAGAGCCTGTTTTTGTAGTCAGGTGGCAAGTGAGTGAGGTGAATACAGAAGAGATCCCAGCCTTCCCAAACACCCACCCAGGCCCATCACTCACCCTGACCCAGTGCCTGACTCAGCTGTTGTGCCGCTGCCCTGGGGTCCCTCCAGGGTCCTAGACTTAGGTCCAGACTCTGAGCACAGGCTGCCCACAGCATGGTCCAGTACTGGCTCCACAGGGCCCCAGCCCCTCCAAGCCCCAGTCCACTGCTGGCTGAACCCGTCACGCCCCCCATCAGGCCCAGTAGCCCTGGCAGCAGCTCCCGCTCCTCTTGGCACCGCCTGCGGAGCTGGTCCCTCAAGTCAGATCCCCTGAGCGCCTCATCCAGCCAACCTGCCACCTGGCAACCCCGCTCCCCCGTCAGGAGGCGGAGCACACGGGCCGGGGGATAAGGGCGCGCTGCCCCTGGAACGTAGCTCAAGGCTTTTCCCTGCAGCTGGTGGTAGGCGGGAAGTGCCAGCAGCAGGTCGGCGATTTGGGACGATAGGCCCGGGCTGGCGGGCGCCTGGCCCAGAGCCCGAAGCTGCATCTCGATAGTAGCATCCAGGCGCTGGGCGGCTAGTCCGACGGATCGTGCCAGGAGTAGCGGCTCGGGTGTCTCCTGAAGGCCGTTTCGCAGGACCGCGCCTCCGGAAGAGTGCCCCAACAGGTCGCTGCACAGCTGAGGCAAGTGGCTGGGGGATGGAGCGCCGGGACTCAGGATCCTCAGGAGGCGCACGGTCGCCTGTAGGTAGCGGGCGCAGTCCTGTGCGTGGAGGAGCTCCTGCCGCTCGTGGTGCAGCCGAAGCAACATCGCCCGGAGACGCTGCAGCGCTGGAGGGGTTGGGCCGCCAGCTGCCGGCTCCCGCCCCCAGTCCACAGCGCCAGCCTCACGGTGCTCTCCTGCGTCCGCCGGCACCGCACACCACGGCTGCCCTCTCGGAGCTCCGCCGGGCCGTGGGTCCAGGCAGGGGATGCTTCGGGCAACCGGCAGCCGCAGCCAGCCACGAACGTCCCGGCGGAGAGCGCCTGCCCGCTTTCTCTGCCACTGCTCCTCCTCAGCGCCCCCGGCCTGCGCCCGTAACGGCGGCACGGTAGCCAGCGGAGGCAGAAGGCCACCAGAGCGAGACGCTTGGGCCATGGGACAGCTTGTCCGGAACGAAGCTAACGATTCCCACCTCCCCGTACTGCCCAACGCCTGCCGTAGCCGGGGCTCCGCCCCATCCCCGGAGCCGTCGTCTCCGGCCCGGGAGCCGCCGGGACCGTCATGCACTCTCTCGCGCTCCGTAAGCGGAGGCTTCTGCCCCCAACAAAGATGGCTGCCTACTCTGTCCTACTCTGCCCTTCGGCCGGTGTCGAATGCCACTTTCACTTTCGGGTCACTGTTGACGGGGATGGCACCGATTCCGAAGACTGTGGGGCTGGTCAAGCTAGGTAAGCAGGTGAGACAAGACCGGAGGGGGTCCAGGAAGACTGGGGCAGCCCCAATTAGATCTGTTTTCAGTAGGATTTTGTGCTTCACGTGATGGGCAGAGGGCTCCAGCTCACCTACCCCGAGGCCCCCAGACGCGCCGCCGCCTTCCTTTCCTATAGTCTGTCCTCTGCGGCCCGGCTGCCCGCTGGGGGGTCGCTGCTGTCCCCAAACTCTGCAAGGAATTCGGTCTCTTGGAGATCCAGGGGTTAGGACTCCGCGCTTTCACTGCCGAGGGTAGGGATCAGTACCTGGTCTGGGAACTAAGATTCCGCAAGCCTCGCGGCGCGGCCAAAAAAACAAAAAACATAACTCTTAGCCGCTCTTCGGCCCGTTCCCTTTACGGTCACGCCTCTTTTCAACCTTCCGTGTTGAGCCCTGCCCGTCCCGGCCCGGCGCCGCGCGGGGCTGCACCAGGGCTTTGGAAGAGGCGTAACTGTGGGCCCTACTGCCAAGAAACACAACGCAAGTGGAGGGGGCGGGGACGACTCAACGGTGATAAATGCTTGAAGTGGGCAGGATCGGGCAGACGAGGGTCTCTTAGTTGAGGATTGGGGAGTGGGTAGGAGTTGCTTGGGGAAAGATATTATGAACAGAGGGAACAGTGTGAGCAAAGACACTAAAGCAAGGAAACGTTAAGAGTACGTCACTGAAGTGAGACCTTAGTTATGGGTTTGAGAGAAGAGGCGAGCAAGAGGGCAGCAAGTGGTTTGAACGTCCTGGTCTGGCACATGGATTTGGATGTCCTGAAGGAGGTGGTAGGGTTATAGAGGGAGGGAGAGGATCAGATTTGGGCGCACTGGAAAGCTATACTTCCAACTGCTACCTGGTTATCTCTAAAACCAAACTCAACAAGTCCAGAAGTTAATTCATCATCTTTGCAAATTTGTTGCGTTTTCTCTCATCTTAATCTTGGTTAATAACACAAACTTCCATCCAGTTGCTTAATTCAGAAATCTGAGAATCATTCTACATATTCTTCCCCTTTTCTTTACCTCACCTGTGTAGTCAGTCACAAAATCTACTTCTGAAGTGTCTCTTCTATCAAATCCATTATTTCCATTCCTACTTCTGCTGCCACTACCTTAGTTCAAGAACTCAATCTTTCTGGCCTGAACAGTTCTAATGACCTGCTAACTAAACATTTCACCCCTAGACTCATCTCTTTCCCCAGTACAATTTCATTTGAGCATTTCGCTTCCCAGATTAGATCCACTTCCACCACCAACAGGACAAAGTGCAAACTCACTGGATCACACAGTGTTCTTCAGGCACAGCTCCTGGCTGCAGCTCTATTACAATAGCCTCCTCACCCATCTGTCTGCCTTTGCTCATTCAGCACACACCTTACTGAGCACCAACTATGTACTGAACACTGTTTTAGGCACTGGGAAGAAAGCAGTAAACCAAACAGACAAAAATTCCTATGGTCAGTGAATTAGCAGTGTCTAGTGGGGGCAGCCACTCAACAAATAAATGATATAGTATGTCAAATATGAGAAGTGCAAAGAAAAGTAAAGCAAGAAGGAGGATAGCGAACACTGAATGGAACTGAGAGGTTTTGCTTTTTAAAGGGAGTGGTCAGAGAAGTCCTCCCTCAGAAGATTTAAGCAGGGATCTGAAGGGGATGAAGGAGTGAGCCATTCACTGCGGAAAGAGCATTCCAAGCAGATGAAATAACAAACACAAAAGCCCTGAAATGGGAGCACACTTGGTGTATTGTAGGAACTTCAAAGGAGACCACTGCAGTTGGAGGAGGGCAAGAGGGTAGGAGATGATTTCATAAAGAGATTTGGTGGTCAGATCATGTGTGGCCAGGTAGTGAATTAAGAGAGTAGTATAGACCGTGTTTTGGGGAGAGATAGAAGGTCAAGGCAGTCCTTTTTTTGTTTTGTTTTGTTTTGTTTTTTTGCAGTACGCGGTCCTCTCAGTGTTGTGGCCTCTCCCGTTGCGGAGCACAGGCTCCAGACGCGCAGGCTCAGCGGCCATGGCTCACGGGCCCAGCCGCTCCGCGGCATGTGGGATCTTCCCGGATCGGGGCACGAACCCACGTGCCCTTCATCGGCAGGCGGACTCTCAACCACTGTGCCACTAGGGAAGCCCTTTTTGTTTGTTTTTAAAGATGGCTTACACTAACTAAGGAAACAATCCTCATTAGAACCACAGAATGTACAGGCCAAGCCTTGAAGAGTCTTGCCTCATTTTGTGAATGAGGAAGCTGAGGTCCAGAGAGGTTAAATGACTTGTCCAAAATCAAACAGCCCAGTAGTGGCAGAGCCAGAACTAAGATGCAAGCAGCTGTGCTCCAGGACAGTGTTCTCTCCGGTTCTATGCTACCTGGCTAATTAAGAGAGCAATAAAAAGCAATGAATAATAAGGTTTTAAATTATATAACATAGGCTATGTTAATGCAGCTTGGTTGAGTGAGGGCAGAGATAACTGGAAACGAAAGGGTCTGGGAAGGCTTTGTGGGGAGATGGAATTTGAACTCTTGAAGGTGAGGCAAGTTGTGAGAAAGAAGCTCAGAGCCAGGAGGGATTTGAGGACAGCTGGGGGAAGACCCCAAGGCTGGAAGAAGCCTGGTGGCAGAGGGAGGACAGCGGCTAAGTAGGAGAGGATTGCAAGGGAAAACTGGAAAGGTCAGCCAGGGAGCTTTTTGGAAGGCTCCAAATCCCAGGCTAGACTCAATCCTGCCTGTGGCCCTGGCAGTGGGAGATTACTGGAAAATTCTGAGTAGGGGCATAATTGCTGAGAGCTTGGTTTGGGGGAGAAACAGATAAAGTGCCGGGGAGAGGCCAGCCAGGAACTGTGGCACTCATTTAGGCGTTGAGGTAGCTCCAGGGTGGACTATATGGGGGTGTTCATATTCAAGGATATAGCAGGGGACACCGCTGGAAGAGCAGGTAAGAGGGCTCCATTTCAGGGGCATCAGTGTGGCTGACCTAATGGCAGGATGTCAGAGAAGCCTGGACTGAATGCCACCCTCAGCTCTTGGGAAGGCAGGTGATACATGTGAAAGTCAGGAGCAGCATGTTTTGAGGTGCTGAGCAGGGAGAGGTCGGCCAGTAAGGTTTTCCAGGCTGGGTGGCTGGTTACTGGTTGCCGCGGTGGAGCGGTCAACCCAGCCAAGCTCCTTGCTGTCTCCCAGAGTTCCCCACAACACCAACCTAATGTCCCCTCCCCACCCCCTCCCAAGACATAGTGGATTTTTTTCGATGGCTTGTGGAGAATGATCCCCAGGGCCTGCGTCGGATCCGTGTGGGTGGGAGCGGCAGGCGGCTGCAGCTGTGGCACCGTGGTGGGGAGTGCAGGGGCCGGGCCCAGGGATTAAGGCTGGTACCCTGGTTGGGGGTGGGGGGGGCTGGCTTTCAGATGCTCCTCTCTCTCACGTTCTTCCTTTCCCTTCTCTTTCTCCCTCCTGACAGACTCCCTCCGGACCATTTCTGTTATGAGGGGGAAACTACTGGACAGAATGACAAGGCCAAGGAGGCTGAGAGACTGGGCACCTCCTGTGGTCTCCAAAAGTCCTTCCTATACCCTCCACGAGGGTCTAAGCCCTGCCCTCAAAGCCCTTCTGCCTCAGAATCCTGCCTCAGTGACTCAGACAACCTGCTTCAGGTGGCCATGCCGCAGAGGCTCCTGCTGACTGAAGAGGTGAGACTCTAGTTCTCCCAGTCTCCAGATTCCCATGTCTATATTCTCTCCTAATCTGGAGCTTTCAAGATTCGTTCATACTGCTTACCTCCCTTTCACTTTCTCTTTTCCTGCCGCCTGCCCTTTCTCTTCCAGGAAGCCAACCGCCTGGCTGAGGAGCTGGTGTCCGAGCAGGAGCGCATGAAACGGAAAGCAGAGAAGAAACGACTCAAAAAGAAGGGAGCTGGAGGGCAGAAGGAGTAGGGGCCCAGAGGGACTTGGGGGAGGGAAGAAGAGAGAACTCTAGATGGCCAGGGGCCCCCACGGGGCTCAGGGACTGGAGGGTCTCCTGGAGGCCATTTGGTGCCGTGGTTCTAGAGTCACACTATGCTGTCTGGGCTGGAATCTGCCTCCTTACTATGAGCCCTCTGCCTGATGACCGTCTTACCTGCTTTTTCACCTGTAAAATGAGGATGACAACAAAACCTACCTCATAGAGCTGCAAGGATTAAATGAGATAGTGTATGCAAAGCTCTTAGTACGGTACCATATATATTGTCCACATGAAGAACTGGTCTCAGGATACAACTTGTGTGTGTGTGTGTGTGTGTGTGTGTGCGGGTGTTTAAGTATAGTGCTCAAAATACATCTTCCTCTTCCTCGTCATTGTCATTAGAGCGTCATGACAAAAGGATCGGAAGCGAAGGGAGCGTTTGGAGCAGGATGGCGGGGAGTCCAATGTGAATGTCTACAGGCAGGTACCAAGAGCACCAGGTACCAGGAGGGGGGGCTGGAAAAGCAAGCAATCCCAACACTGCACCTATTCACCTTCCTGCCTCACCTTCCAGGCTGAGGCATTGCAGATGGGGATGAGAGCCCCCCGTCCAGCTCTGGGAACCCAGCTCAGGGACAGTGTTGCGAGGAAGAGGTAAGAGCCCCCTTCCTTCCCTTTACGGTCTCTGCCCACCCTCTCCTCCCACTACTCTAGGACATACCTCATCCCTGCCCCTCCTTAACTTCCCTTTCTGCTCACAGGACTCACTGGATCTATCTAGTACCTTTGTGTCTCTGGCTTTGTGCAAGGTTGTGGATTGGCCCCCCAGTGCCTGCAGAGAAAAGGGACTGAGTCAGGAGCCCCAAGGCAGGAGCTTGGGTCCCCAAGAGAAGATGAGTTAGGAGGAAGGAAGCACTCCAAAAGAAGAGAGCTCCAGGCAGAGTCATAAGGCAGAGATGAGGGCAGAAGAACCTCAGCTGGAACCAGTGGAAGGGGTGCCAGAGGGCTCTGGGAAGTTATGCAATCTAAGGGTAGAGGGCAGTGATCAGTAGAAGGAGTTCTCTGGCCCTAGGATTAAGAGACCTGGGATCCAGCTCCATCACTGTCACCCTGACCCAGGGTAGTTTCCTCTGCAAGAAAGTAGGGCTGATGCCATCTTGCAGACCTGTCACGAGGATTACATGAGTTGCCTGACACAAACTGTTTAAACAAAGGAGAAGGATTTGGGAAGGCTGAGGCCTTGAGTCCTGCTTGACTTTGCTTCCCATCTCTAGAACTGCTGGCAGCTGCCTTACAACAGAGCCAGGAGTGAGATTCTTTCTCTCTCCTTCCTCACCCATCCCTCCCTGCGATAGCCCCATCTGAACCTTCCTACCCTCTCTCCTCCCCAGAGTTTGGTACCAGCTTTGCCCAAAATGGTTTCCACTACAAGGCCGTGGTCCTCTTCACCCAGGCCTCGAAGCTCAACCCTGGGACCACCGGTAGGTGGGGGAGTTGGCCTCTATGCTGGGATGTCAGGGCAAGGCCGGGTGCCGAGGGAGGACCTGGACTTTTGGCCACTTTGTCTTTATCAGGTTATTTGGAAATCACTCATTCTGCCATGAACGGCCGGGTCAGCCGGTGTGGGCCCTGGCTGATGCCCAGGTAGCCCTTACTTTGTAGCCTGGCTGGCCCTGGGGCCTCTTTCACCTGGGCAAAGGCTTGATGGGACTGCAGGTAATGGGTCTGAGGTTGGAAGCTGAAGAGGAATTTGAGTGGGATCGGGTGGGGATCAGGTCTACATTGACATTTTCTAGTTAAGCTACTACCACAATGTCACAATGTTAGTGGTACTCGGAACTGGAGCCAGTTTGGGAAAGGGGGCAGTTTTAAGTTCCCTTACCCCACTGACGCCTAAACTTTCCTCTTTCTCATTCCTCTGGGACCGAAGCGTTTCGAAGAGGCAGCTGCTGTGTTCCAGGAGACTCTGAGAGGCGGATCCTAGCCTGACGCAGTCTGGGAGCTCCACTCCTGCCTTCTACAACTCGCTCTGGTAAAGGGACCAGACCCACTCTCATGCTGAGGGGGAAACAGAGAGAACTGGCCGGGATTGCAACACCAAATGCTGCTGCTTTCTGCCTCAGGCAAATAAGGGGGATGGGCAGGAATGCATGGGATGAGGGGGGCACAGGCAGCACTGCTGGAAGGAGTATCAGGTGCCCCTCCCTCTTCTCTCTCAGCAGGACCAGCGAGGAGGAAGCCCTGGGCCGCCTCTGTCAACTGGATTCCCCTATGCATTTCCCCATGTTGAGCTGGGGCCTTCAGGTCTCCTTTCCCTCAGTTGCCCTGGAAGCACTGCTCCGAGGGCCCCTGGCCTTCTGTCTCCACCCTTGCATTATCCCCCACATCACCTGAGCCCCTCCAGCTGGTCCCTCCCCCATACTCAGAGCAGAAGACCCTGTCCTCTCCATTTCCAGGACTCCTCAAAGGGCTGGGGCATCCTGGGACTTGGGCCCCAGCACCTACCTCACACCAGATGAAGGAGGACCTGTCCCTAATAAGGCAAGGCCATGTGTGCATCCCACAGGGATGAAGGACACTGTGTGGTAGCAGTTCACTGCACATTTTGAGACCTGTACTCTAATACCACGGTTGGGAACATCCCTGGCAGTCATGCCTCTTGCCACAGAGACCTTCTGATGAGAGAAAGGAGCCCTACATCCACTGAAATAGGCTTTCTTTGGTTCTTAAGCAGATGGCTTCTTCTAGGAGCAGTAAGGAAAAATAAAATCTCCCAAGGCTCAAGAAGGGATCTGTACAAAAGTTCAGGTTTTCAGACTATAACAGACCTGGCAGTGGGGGCATTTGAGGCTTGCCCTGCTTCTTGGCCCTGGGGGACTCACTCACCGGCCAGATCTCTGCTCAGGATGGGGTCACAGTAATGAATAAGGCCCAAGTCTTGCCCTTCAGATTGACAGATGCTCACTTCTTCCTAATCCCAGTTCTTGCCCGGTTTTCTCAAGCCTGAGCTCCTCATGCCCTGTTTCCTGTCCACACTTCCATGCATATTCTGACCTCTCCTTTGCCCAGTGGTCTGATGCTCACCTCCTCCCACTGCTAGAAGATTCACCAAGGGTTTGTATTTACCAGCTTACCAGCTTCTGCCTGGAGCTGGCAGAGCCCATACATCTCCACGTACCTGTACTGCTGGCTCCCCCACTGGTGGGGCCTTAGCAGGAACCCAGGCTTCTGCTACTTTGGTCATGGTCTTTCTCCACTCCAGCACTGGGCATTGTAACCAGCCTTTGCCCCATGTGAATTTACATACTTTTTTCCACCCAGGGTCACTGCCCCTAAAGAAGGCTAAAATCCTCTACTTTCTGTATAAGAATCATGACCTCCTTCTGGTTTCTCCTCTAAGATCCTGGCAGCTGCTCCTGGCTGGTTCCTCCCTAGCTCTGCCTGGGACTCTCAGCTCATTTAAACATGGATCTGCAGGGGACTTTTAGGCCTCCAGAATGCCTTTCCTAGAGGAGCCATTTATCAGGATGAATGACTCTTGCTGCCCTATGGGTCTTATTCAACACCATTCGCACCTAGAGATAGGAGATGCTGAAGCACCTCTTTATTTAAGGCTGCCCCAAGTTCTTCTATTGTTTATGGTTTCAGGACGCCTCAATACTGTGTGACAGACTGAAGTCTGCCGTTACCAGCTGGGTCACCTTCGGCAGATTTCTTAACACCTGTGCTTCAGTTTCCTCATCTGTAAAATGTGGGCAATCCCTACCTCACAGGTCTGTCGTGAGGGCTGAAAGAGAAAGTGTGAGAACCTACCTACCGAAAGCCTGGTACATAATGGGTGTTAAATAAACTGATTTTTATCTGCAATTGTCCTACATATTCATGATTCCAACACTGGGAAGAGGAGTATGAGTGAATTGCTGCTTATTTCACAAAATACAGAGTTTGTGGGACTGTGGTTCTCAAAGTGTGGTCCCTGGGCCACCAGCATCAGTGTCACCTGGGAATTTTTTACAAATACAAATTCTCAGGCCCCCTCTAGACCTTCTAAATCAGAAGCTGAAAGAGTGGGCCCAACAGTTTGTGTTTCAATAAGCCCTCCCGGTGATCCTGAGGCACCTGACGTTTGGGAAGCTCTGCTCTAGGACCTAGCAGAGGAGACACCCATCCAGGAGGCCATTTTGGTGGGACAGGTTTGAGTTTTGTTTATCCAAGACTTGATCATAAGAGGTGGTAGCACTGGGCTAGAATTTAGGAAGCCCTAAGTAGCAGAGGGTTATGGCTCAGAGCCAGTTAACTTGACTGAACCCTACCTTCCTGACTAGAATTATTTGCCCTGGGAGTGCTTTGCTCATGCCCGGCTGGCCGGGGGGTGGGGTTCGGGAGAGGTAGTTGTGTTTGTTTAAGGGGTGATTATATTACAGTGCCTCCATACCAGGCCTGCTCATGTGGCCCTCTTGTCCTGGACTGGGGCTAGGAAGGTGGGACTTACATGCTTTGGGGACTCCACTAGGGCTCCTGGCCCCTCAAAGAAGGGCCACCCACCACTACTGTATGGCGTCTTTGCTTTCAGGCTGAGCTGCTCCTTGCTCTTCCAGCCCCTCAAAGAAATGTCCCCGCCCCAGTACCTCTTAGACTGTCCTGGACTCGAATCTTTCCCAAGAGCCATAGGACTCCTGACACCTTGCCTCCACTTTGTCCCACACTCACACTGCTGACTGGTAGGGTTCTGACCCAGCAGCCTGAGGTCTGAGTCCCCAAGGCTGGAAAGCAGAATAACCAAACATCCTGGTTTTCCTGGGACTGAGGGATTTCCAAGGCTGTGGAGCTTTCAGTGGTAAAACTGGGAAAGCCCTGGGCAAACAGGAATGAATTAGTCACCCCGATCTAAAGGTTCCAGAGAGGCAGTCTTTAGAAGAGGATGAAGGGAATACAGATGGAGCCCTGAACAGGAACCAGGGGAGGTATGTGTGTGTTGTATATGTGTACTGTAGAGGCAACACAGGTGCAAAGAATACTTTTTGTATATAATAGGTGACAGATTCTTAGCTCTGTACTAGTAGTCATTATCTGTTCCTGTCAATGATGTCATTTTCCTTCCAGTGGCCCAGGGTTTCAAGGTTGTCTTTGACTCCTCCAATCTTTGGTCACTGGAGAAATTACACTGATTCCTGTTTCATAACAACCTTCCTCCCGACTCCAAGTCTGGCCCTGAATTCTCTCTGCTCTTACTTTTTGCAGTGGCCAGAGCTACACTCCTTCATCAGGTCTGCGCCAGTCACCCTGCACATGCAGCCAGATGCGCCTGCCCTAAACATTGCTCTTATACCTCTCCTCCCTAAAACCTCCAAGAACCATGACCTGCTCTGTCTACAGTACAATGCCTAAATTCCTACCTTTGGCTCTTCCCTCTCTCTGCTCTGTGAACACTTCTTTCGGTTAGTAGTCCCAGCCCCCACTTACAAGGTTCACGACATGATCATGGGCTTCTGTGATTTCATTCTCCTTATCCTTACAATGAAATTAAAGTCTCATCTCATGGGATTTATTGTAAAGATTAATCCATGCAAAGCATTTGGAACTGTGTCTGAAAATGCCAGGTTCCTTTCTGCCTTCCAGCCTCGTTCACTTCCCTGAAATATCCTTTTCTGGGACTTCTACCTGCAGCTGAGGCCCTAGCTGACACATACCCCTCCCCCACCCCCAGCGCTGGGTGGATTATTCCCAGAGCATCCTGAGGGTGGGATTGTGGCACCTGAGCATGGGAAGGTCTGGGGAGGGAGGAAGGACTGATGAGGAGGGACTCCTAAAGATGAACAGGGATGACCAGGCATGGGGGAAGACTTGCATCACGGGGAGTGTTCCTTTTCCCTCCCCATCACATGCAGGAGGATGATTCATTACCAGCGTTAGAAATTAATCTCAGAAATATCTGTTGGAGGAGGTGGGCTGGGCTCTCTACCCTGCAAGCAGCTACTCTAAGCTCTGCCTCAGCAAGTAGGACCAATCCTTCCCACCCTCCCGCCACCACCATCATCCTGGTGGTGACATTTTCCGCCCAAGTGCGGGGTGGGATGGAGGTCCCAGAAGCAGGGGTATGTCCCCTCTCCCAGAGCTCATCACTTTGCCTGTGTCTCAGTGTAGGATTCTCTCTGTGGGGGCGAGGAGAAGGGTCAGGACTCTATTAACAAATGACCTCAGGGTGGGGAAAAAGGAGAGTCAGGCAGGACGCTGTCACTCTGGGGCCAGTCTATTAGTTAGGTGCAAGGTCTCCCAGGTGGCAGCTGATCAAACGCCGGGTGGAGACCTGGAACTAAGGCGGCCAGTAGAGGAGGAGTACGCGCCCGCAGCTACCAGAGTCCCATGCCCTTCCCCTCATCCCGCAGTATCCAGAGCATAGAGCTGACCAGCACCAGCTCTGAAGGCTGGTTGGATGCCTGGGTCCACATCCTGACCTAGAGGTTGTTCTTTTGTAAAATGGGCATAATTATATCACCTACCTTATAGGGTTGCTTGAGGGTTAAAGGAAACATCGGATTTAAAGCGCTCAGCACGGTGCCAAGCACGGAATCTTCGCAATAATCAGCAGATTTTGCTCTTACTGCGGGGAGCGTCAGGATTGAGGCGTGCTGCGGCGGAGTCTCAACTTTATTCTCAACAATTGGGAAAGGTGGGCGTCTGGACTGTGAGCCGAAAGGGGCCCGGGTCGACACCCTCCCTTTACCCCGGAACCCAGACAGGACGCGGAGGCGCGGAGTCCAGGGCCCCAGAGCCCTAGAGGTAGCTTTGCCTTCAATCTTCCACCTGTATCTCCTCGTCTGACAATCGGGGCCCAGAGTCAGGCCGGGCGGGGCCCGGGCAGAGGCCTGGGGCGCCGTCAGGCAGCGCGAGGCGGCACTGGATTTCGGGGGACAGCGAGCGCAGCGAGGCCAGGTCGGCGCGCATCTCCTCCACGTCGCGCTTGAGCTTGGCTCGCCGGTTCTGGAACCACGTGACGACCTGCGCGTTAGCCAAGCCGAGCCTCGCCGCCAGCCCGTCTCGCTCGGACGGTGCCAGGTACTTCTGGAAGACAAAGCGCCGCTCCAGCTCCAGCACCTGCTGCGCGGTGAACGCCGTGCGTGACTTCCGCCGTCTGCGGCCGGCCCGACCAGGGCCCAGCGCGCCTGGGGCCGCGCGGCCTGCGGGGACAGGGCGGGGGTCAGCCTTCTTCTAGCTTGCGGGAATCAGGCTTCGGTCCGGGAGGAAAAGCGGGGGTGGGGTCAAGCCAGCGAGGGGGGCGTTGGTGCGGAGCGAAAAGACGGACGGGAGCCAGAACCGCCGCCCCTTCCCGAACTTTGCGAGGGGGGAGGGTGGTATTTCAGCCCGGGAGTGGGGCACAAAGTGGAACCGGCCACTGGGGTACTGGAGGCAGGAGGCTGAGGGTATCTTGCGGGGACCGGGGAGTGGGAGGAGGGCGGGACAAGCCAGAGAACTGGTGCACGGTCAGGCGGTCTAGGGCGGGGCCTTTGAGGCCTTCCGGAGCCCCTGGTGGAGCGGGCTTGCAGGTCTGGGCCAGCACCAGAGGCAGGGGCCGACCATGGTCAGAGTAGGGGCATTCAGCTGGAATGGTGAGTGCAAGAGAACCTGCACCGTGCCCTTCTTTAAACTCGTGGGTGTTGGGCACTCTCGGCTTATTCTTTTTGGGTGACACGGGCGCCCCCTCCTCGAGCCCAAAAGGGAGAGAGTGGGGGTACAAAGGGCGAGGAAAGGCGGAGTCCAGAGTCCCGCGGCCCTTGAGGCTCCAAGGAACTTCTGCTCCTTGCGCCCTCTCGAGAGGAGAGCGGCTTGGAGCGGAGCTCGGTCACCCGGAGAGGCCCGAGCCTCGCCTCCCTGCACTTTCTGCGCCGCCCTTGCCCTAGCTCACTCATTTACAGCCTCCGGGCCAGGCCTTTTGTCTCCTCTCTGGCCTTTCTCTGTCGCGATTGCCCCGCACAGTTCTCGACAGACTGGCCCTTCCCCTCGGCGCTGGCGGCCTCCAGGAGCGGGCGCGGAGCCTGGGAACTAACGGAGGGGAGGGGAGAAGAGGGAGAGGCAAGCCCCAGCACGTGGGCTGAGGGCAGGGTGCGGATTAGGGTGGCGGCCAGGGTGAACGAAGGTTCGAGACCGGGAACCTGGAGGAAAGAAATGGGGAAAAGGCCAAGTCACAGTGAGCGACCTCGCCGGCGCTATACCTTCAGAGGGCTGCGGAGCGTGCCCGTCAAGTACGCGGAAAGTTTTACTAGTCAGCTCCTCCAGCGCGCACAGCGGCGACGTGGGACCTTGGTTCGACTCTGGAAGCTGCGACGCAGAGGGTCCTCGGGGAACCATGTGCGGGCCTAGGATGTCTGCGATGCTGAAGGGTGTCCGGGGTGTCCGGGGCTCGGATCCCGAGCTCATGGCCAGCCGGGCTGTGGCGGTCCCGCCGCCCGCCGCGCTCGGCTCCGCAGCTGCCTGGGCCCCAGCGCGGCGCCCGATCTGGGCCCCCAGCCTCGGACCCGCCCCCCGCGCTGGCCCGAGCCTCGAGTGCCCCTCCTCCTGCGCCCCCACCCCCCAACCCGGCCGGGTCCGCGGTGGGTCTGGAGCTGGTAGACGTTCCCGCAGCGGTATTTCTACAGGGTGGGGAGGTGTGGAGAGAAACCGGAGGAACAACCCGCCAGGCCGGGCCGCAGGGCTGCTCTGCGCTGCCGGACGCGGCGCAGTGCACACTCGGGCTGGACCCTTCCTGGGCGGCCCCCAGATTCTGTATACCACAGACTCCCCGCCTAGCCGCAGCTCTGGCTCATAAACTCGTCGGCAATAAAATTGCTTTCCCTGGCCCCAACGGCTGGGGAGTTGCAAAATTCCGAAAAGGGAGAGCAGAACTGGCAGTGGTAGGATACGCAGTCTCACCTAGTAAGGACCTCTGTCTCCTGACCTGGCCCCCTCGTTCCGCCCCATCCCTGCGGAACGCTCTTAAAGAGGTCGGGCGGCTGGAAGTTATTAGCGCGGTGCTGGGGGCTGGGGGACTTGCAACTTGGAAGGACCTGGCCAGGCAGAGCGATTGTAACCGGGAATCCTGGGGATGCCATGGGGAAGCAAGTGCAGGTGAGTGGACTCTGCCGGCTCTCTGGCTGGACCCAAGGCTGTCCCGCTAGGGCTCAGAGGCCCTGAGGAAGTCAAAACACATGGAGAAGGGGCCGGAGACCTGGGCCTCAGGAGAGAGGACACAGCAAACCAGAGCTAGTGTTACTGCCCAGGAGGGGTCTTTGCCAGTGAAGCCTGGGCTTCCCGGTTACTCTTTCCATCTATCAGTCGATCTGTCTTTGTTTTCTTATTAAGCTCCTGTAGTTGGAGTAGAGGTCCTTCAGCCTGGAGAGGCCCAGAAACCACCCAGCATCTACAACAGTGGAGGCGGCCACTGGTCACTGCCCAGGAGCGTCAGGGTCACTCGCTATAGAAGAGTGACTTGAAGGGCAGACTTCATATACCCAACCAGATCCTGGGACAGAACCCCTACCAACCCAGGGGCAAATTCTAAGACCTGGGATATTCATTCCTATCTTATCCGGGTTCTGTCTTTCTCACTTCTCTCCCACAGCTAGTCCTGGGCTTATACCACAGCCCTCCTTTGTAGGAAGAAGACAACTCTGGGATAGCACTGCTCACCAGTGGAGGCCCAACAGGGCAAGGGTTTTGTTCACGTCTCACATCCCAGAGGCAGAGAAGCCCCACCACTCCTGAGGAACTCACCACTCCTAAGGAACTCGCTGCTATGATCTCTTCTGTTTTTTTCAAACAGTGCCATGAAGAAGTGGACAAGTCCCTCCTGGACTGTGCATTATGTCACCTTCTCTGTAGACTTCTGTACCTCCGACTGTTTGTGCAGTGATACTCTGAGTCCACCTGTCTATTCTCTGGGGCAAGTGGAGCCTGCAGTTGGGGTGCCCTGAACAGAGCTTGGGAGATCCAAGACACCTGGGTCAAAGACTCCTTGACAAGGACAGGAAAACACTTTGATAATGGGGGTCAGGGAACCTCATGTAACCTGAGGCAGTGACATAGCCCACACCCAACAAAGGGTATTCTTGGTAAAGGGCTCCCTCCCAAGTCACCCCCCATCCCCTAAGACTCACACAGACACTCACATAGTACCTTCATGGCAGCCTAAGCAATAAACTCAGCCCAGTGGGCCACTGTTGGATCAGAGAGCAGACGGTGGAAAGCTGAGATGCCAGGACCTTGTTAATTGGTTATTAATGGTGGCAGGTGGAGGAGGGCCAGGAGAGATCCTCTTAGCTGGAGGCCTCAGCCCTCTGAACCATCCTGGGGGTTTCCCTTAATCTGCAATTAAAGAAGGTCTCAGGAGGCTGCAGGAACTGCCTAGCCTATGTCCCAGGCCTGTCACCAAACAGACACTCCAGCCTTCACTCATGCATCTTCTTATGTAGCTTTTAGGTCATCTCTTCTGCTCTCAATTACTCCTGTGTGTCAGTGTGGGGCTCTCCTGAAGGGCCTTTGCTTTCCTCCCCTTCTGTCTCTCCAACATTTTCCCCCTTGCAACCGGGCTTAGGAATGGGGTTGGACAATGGGGTTGGGCAGTCCCCAGATGTGGGTTTGGGGGAGGAGAGGGAAGGAGAGACTAGTAAAGGGAAGAGGCCACTTACAGCAGAGCCCAGCTAAGGTCATCTCAGCAGCCAGGGACTTGTCCAGACAATTGTGGGGCCACAGGAGGGGACTTTTCCCAGCAAAGCCCCTGGAACCTGAGCTGGGGAGAAACCAGATCCTCCGAGGGGGGTAGGAGGAAGGGAATGATTAATGAGGGAGATTAAGAGATTAAACCTGGGTCCTGGGCTGAGGAGCAGGGCGCTTAGCTGTCTCATAGGCTTCCCCCAACCCCAGCTTGGCAGTGCTGCTGCTTTCCAGTGCACCTCTTCCCACCATACCTCCCACCCCCATGGTCCAGCCCTCTCTGACTTGAGTCCTCCCCAGAGCCATCCAAAGACGTGAGCATACATTGCTGCCTGCCACCCCCCCTTTTGCAACAGACTCTCCCCATTGTCCCTTCAGACATTTGGGGGTCCTCTGCTCCCTCCTCTAGCAGAGATCCCCTCTTTCTCACTTTCCCTCCAGAAGGCACCTCCATTCCCACTTAAGGGTGCCTTCTCACCCACCCCCAACACCCTCTTTCAGAATTCCCTTTCCTCATCACCCCCATCTTATTTCACATTCCCTGACAGTGCACCTCTGGCCCACCTTGCCCTCCTCAGCCTCTCAGCTTGCAGATTCCTCTACCCAGGCCTGCCCCAGGTGTACCCCCTCTTCTTGGCATCCATATCTGCTCAACAAATGACCTTCAGTCCCCTGGATTTCCCACCCCACGCATTTCTCTGAATTCTGTGAGTGTAAAGGGGGGCGGAATCCCCAGAATAACCTCCTTGGGTTGGTGGACGGCCGAGGACAGTCCCAAGAGATGTGCTTGTCCTCCCCCCCCCCCCCAGGGGAAATCCCTTAACCAGAGTGAGAGGGAAGTGGGCATTTTAGAGAAGAAACTCCAGGCAGAGGAGCTGGGGTGGGGAGTCCATACATCTCACACACTTCTGGGATGGTTTTCTCTTTCAGAAAACGTTAATGCAGATATAACCGATTCAGACATAAATTTTAGTTTTCTCACTTTTAGGGCCTCAGGTCTGTGAGTTCTTTTAGGCCTTTACGCTGGCTCACAAAAAGCTCTGTGCAATTGCCACCAAGCTGGGAGTGTGCAGGCTGGGGTGCGGGAGCGGCGGGATGCTCAGACACTCCCCCACACCCCTACACTGGTGTACCCCTTGGGACCCATTGTTCCAGGGAAGTCCCTTTTCCCTACCTCCTCACCCCCGCCCACCCCCAAGTCCTGGGAGAGACTGGCCAGGCTGAGAGAGACGGGTCCTCCTCTGTGCCAAAGGCCAGAGCAAATCTTGGTGCCCCTTCCCTCAGGTGAGTGTGGACCACGAAAGGGGTTTGGTGAGAAAGGGCATGAGGGGCAAGGGCGAGCTTGGCCCTGCAGGTGAGGACCGACGCCTCCACCCGGGCGCCCCGCGAGGTCCCGGGCGCCCCGCGAGGTCCCGGGCGCCTGAGGGCGGGCTGCGTGCTGGGAAGGCCCTGCGGCCGCTTCTCTGAGCACGGCGCCGGCGTTCTAGGTCACCAAGCCCAAGAGAACCGTGGGCTTGATTTGCCCGCTGTGGCGCAGATCGAGACCCGAGTGACCCCGAGGGTCGGGATCTGCGTGGGGCAGGCCGGGGAGGGAAGTAATGGACCCACAGATGGAGGGAGAACGGCGCGGTTGCCCGCAGCGGGTCTGCATCAGCCACTTCGGGAGACGCACGGCAGCAGCAGCTACCGCCACCACTGCCACCCCGGCTGACAGACAACAAAAAAGGCCCCACTGAGCTGGGGACGAGGAGGGGAGCCGCGCCAACCCAGATCCAGGCCTGAGCGCCTTCTGCTGCTTCTTGGCCGCTAGCCATGTGTCATCAAAGGCCTCATCCCAAGGCTTGGTTCTCAGGTCTCCCGTCTCCAGCAGCCTTACCTTCTGACTGGGCCTGCTAGATGTCAAGCTGCCGCCAAGCCCCTACTGGACTCCTCTGTAGGGGCGTTTCCATTCTCCTTACCTCCACTACCGCCCCCCGCCCCGCCCCCGGAAATGCCCTTTCACACACAAATGCCTTGAGAACAGTCTAAGTGCTGCGTGCTTGAGTGGGCCTGGGAGTACCCAAGCTTAAATTCAGGGAGAAGAGAATGGGGAACCCTGGGATAGATATAATTCATCAGAAACCTCCAGATACATGCTGGTATAGAGGCAGGCCAAAGACACTGAAAAAAGCCCTGATTCTGGCTGAGGGAAGGTTTTCTGTAGGAGGTGACACTTAGGCTTTCAAGGACAGCTGGTGGGGGTGGGGGGTGGGGGTTGGCGCGTTCCAGGCCTGAGGTCTGAAACATGTGAGGCTCGGGAATCTTGGAGATGGTGCCAGGAAGGAACTGGGCCTGGGCCAGTGGCCCTGCAGTGTCCCTACCCTGGTCCCTGCTGCCTGCCCAGAGGTCACCAGGGGTTCTGCCTTGCTGTCTGCAGTCTCTCCACATGTGCCTTTCTCTTGGCCTACAAGCTTCATCCATGGGGAGGGAAGCCCACGCCTACTGTGCCCTGGGAGAGAGCTCAGGTTTTTGCCCCTGAGTCTCTGGCTCTTTTAGCCAGTTCAGGCCACCTTCACTATGGCCCTCCCCTGAGCCCTCTGCCACCCAATCTCCATCTGGGGAAGCTCAGGCACCTTCAGCCCTCACAAGCTATACCCAATGAGCCCCTTGAATTCATGAGTCAGACTTTGGCCAGCGCCAGATTTAGGCTTTAAAATAAGGTTTAACATTTATGCTGCCTATGCCATCCAGTTTGTCCCAGATTCCACAGCAGCCCATTAGCTTCCTTCAGGAGCTCCTTGCTTTGGCCTCCAGTCCCCTCCTCTGTTACTGTCTGGCTCAAACAGACAAGGAATGCTTGCTGAATTACTCAGTGGAGTTCTCGCCTTGTTGCTTCCCTCTTGTTCCTAAAAAGTGCCTCTCCTGAGCACCAGTTCCCTCTTTTCAACTACCCTCTCCACACCCTGGCTTCACCTAGCCCAGGTCCCTGAAGGCCCACTGAATCTCATATGGACAGCGAGGTTTCCAGCTGTGACTATCCCCATGTGTTCTTGCATCCCACTTTTTTTAAGGCTCCTCCCATAGTGCAATTCTTTGTATTTTCTTTCAAATATCACTCTTCTTCAGTCCTGCAGTGGCCACTGTCAAACCCTAGCCCCATTCTCACCACTATTGAATTAGGATACCTCCAACTCAGGCCTTCATTATATGTGGCAACATTCAAGGACGGTGAGAGCTCCCCTTCCCTTCACCAAAAAGAGCTGGTATGAATGACCTGGTTTCACTTAGGTCACCTTCAGAGTTTTACATATGTAGGGTCCTCTACTGCTTTCCTTTGGCAATTCACTGAGGGAACACCAACATAGAGAGGCCCTCCTTCTTGATGAAACTCAAGAGGGAAGCAGGACACAAGACAAAGCATGAGTGTGTGGCAGGAAAAAAAGGAAAAATTTGCTTTTTTAAAAATTTTTATTTCAAAAAATAAAGCCAAGGTTAATTTCACATAAATATCTGGGGAGGGAAGGGCAGAGGGATAGGTGGGGGCTTGGCCCCTACCTCCTCTTCTCTTTCACACTGTATTGTAAAAGCAAAGGGGATGGCTAAGGAGAGAATAAAGGGAAGAAGCAGTCAGTGGGAACATTCTTACCCAAGAGGCCCCCTCAGTCTGCCCCTGCCCTGGAGACTGCCTTGGCACTGGCTCACCTTGCCGAACCAGCGGGAGAGCCATATCTGCTTCATGGTCATGTGATCAGGGAGAACTTCATTGTCAAAAAGGAGCTGCACCTAGAAGGGAGACAGGGGCACAGTTTCAAGAAGTATCCTCTTGCACAGGTCAAGAACTACCCTGGTCTACCCTATACTCTGTTCCTCCTTTCTTAGCCGCCCTCCCCAAAAAACTTACTATGGGATACTCACATGTTGGGGATTTAGCATCAAGCGGTGACAGAGCACCCTCCGGAGATGGCGAACTTCAGCTCTAACAGAACATCGGACATATTTGTTCTGGGGGTGGGGAGGGAAAGGAAGAGAACAGGTGTGTGAGGGAAGGGCCATGGGGAGGTGAGTCTCCTTAAAGAGGCCCTCCCCTCAGCCCCTCTCACCTGCAGGATGCTTTTATTCTTGTCTTTGCCAGAACTGGGGGGGGGGGGGGAAACAGACACAGGTTAGGGAGCTCTATCTTTCCCCTGTCCCTTGCCCAGACCATGATATACTCTCTTCAAGTGAACAGACACTCCCTTACTGCTCGCCCTCTCCCTGAGCCCCTCCCTGCCTCTGGGTCATTGTCACTGTCACTTCAGATAGCCCATGACCTGTCCTTCACCTCAGCCGCTCCAGGCATAGGCTCAGCTGCTCATCATAGCGATAGTAGTGGGCTTTTGAGTGGTCGAAGCTGCTGAAGGGGAGGCCAAGGTTGCTCAGGGCTGGCTCTGAGAAAGACAGAGTAATGAGGAGAGTGGCACATGTTCCATATGCCTTTTTCCCCGGGGAGCAAAACTGGGCAGGAGGAATGCTCTGGGGGTTTTACCTTACCCTCCTGTTACCAAGAGACATACCTTCCCCACTGGGCTGGGTGACCCGGTCCAAGCCTCGGGACTGGTAGAATTCTCGGATCCGTTTCTCTTCACCTAGAAGGGAGTGGAGTACAGGAAGTAAAATATAAGCCCTCCCTCATTCTTTGTCCCTCTAGCTGTCAACCTCTTTACCAAAGCCCTTGTCATCTCAAGCTGTCACCGAGCATCAGTCCTCTAGAGGCCCCTCAAAGTCAGGTTGGGTACTCACTGTCTTGCAAGCCTGGCACTAGCTTGTACACGATGTCCTGCATGACCCGGTCCAGTTTGAGGTTGAGCAGTGGCTGTGTCTCGTGGATCTTGATGTTGCACATGGGGCAGTACTTGCTGGTTTGGAGGTACTTCACAATACAACTCTTGCAGACTGCAAGAAGAGAAAAGCAAACTCTCAGGCCCTCTGGAAATCGGGCTCATGGGCTGGGTGGGTCGCCTGGGTGGTTGGGGCAAGCAGCCTAGAGGCTGGCAGCCGGCTTAGTGGGAAGTGGGGCCTGGAAGAAACAGCCAGGGTCCTGGGCACTCACACGTATGAAGACACTCTGTTATGGTGGTGGCATCCACGAAGTACCCTGCGCACAGGCAACAGACGATGTGCTCATTCAAGTCTTTGATCTTTACTCGGACCTCCTCCTGCGGACACACCCTCCGTCAACGATCACTCTCCCAACCCCAACCCGTGCGCCTTCACAACTTGGAAGTCGCCTCTCATCAGACCCCACGGCCAACACCGCACCCTGCGCCGTCAGCCGATTAGCTCCCGGGGATTGACACTCCCCCTCCGCCCAGCAGAGGGCTCCGCGCACAGCGGGGTCTCCCTCCAAGCCAACTCGCCCCACCTTCCTTTCCCAGGGGAGACTACAAAGCGTGAGCGGCACAATGCGCAGGCGTCCTAGCCTGGAGTTTGGCAACCCGACCGCAATCGCGCAGGCGCATTGGGCACCCTGTCTCTGCGCAGGCGCACTGGCGCCCGGCCAGCCACCGCCCGTCCTGTAGCCGGCCGCAGTTCGCACCGCTAGCCGACCACAGTGGTAACCTTGCCGCCCCTGCACCTCGTTCCGTAGCGGGTCCATCTTGTACACTGACTGGAGCTGGTTCCGAAGCCTCATCGCGATCGCAATCTGGCCCCCCTGAGGAGACGCCATCTTAAAGGCTGATCCCGGCCGGCCACTTCCGGTGCCGCCTGCGGGGCGGGACTTGTCGCCTCGCAACGAAGGCTTAGGTCTTTTCGGATTGGCTGACCCTCTGTAAGGCCCCGCCCATGTCCCTTTCTCGCCGTGTGCTCACCTGAGCCCCACTGGCCCCTCCCCCTCCTCAATCTGTAATTAGGGAGTCGGGGGGTGCCTGGGAAGGGGTCCTATCTCTTTGAGCTCCTGTAGTAATCATCATAATAGACCCGACATGACCTCGGGACTAACTTTTGGAGCCTGCAAAAGACGGCCGCCTTCAACTCCCAAAGGCCCGGCGGTCTCCTCCCGCCACCGCTCAGGGTCGTCGATCTCCTGTGATGATGTCCCTGCTAAAGAAGCCCCTCCAGGGCCCTCTACTTGTGTCGCCCTCCGCGGCTGACGCGTCCGCATTACGGAGCTTCATCCCGATGGTGGGCCTGGTCCCGGCTTCACAGAGGGGATTTCTCGGAGCTTTGCGGAATCTCGTAGAGGGTGGAGGGGAAGGAGGGACCCCCAGGGACTTGGTAGTGATCGTACCCCCGCCCCCACACTCTCCCCTGCCGCCGAGGATGGGGGAGCAGGCCCTGGTTAATGATGATGATTCAATCATCGGCGCCTGCGGAGGCCTGGGACAGACTAATGCAGAGCAGATGCCCAAGAAGGAGGGGAGGACGGCTAGGACACTACCACACATGGACACGCTGGGGCAGCGAACTCCTGCGGTAGCATAGGCCCAGTCCCGTACTTGGGGAAGACGCAGGGGCCCTAGAGCTGGTACACCGACGTCCATAGTTACTTTTTAAAAAGTGGGATTAAAAAAAACAAAAACAAAATAAAGATAAAATTACTGTGGAGTATTAACATCAGGTGCAATTGGAGACTCAAGAAGGGAGAGATACCAGTGGAGACCCCGAAAGACTTTCTGGAGGAATTGGGTCTTTGTGTGGGCACAATTTAGAGATTGGGGGTGGGGTGGGGAAAGGAGTGTGGTGGAAATAGAAAAGAAAGGCAAAGTGGGGGGAACGGAGTGAACGGAGAGGGACTGGACTGAGGCCCAGGTGTAGATCTGAGCGTAGTGATAGAAGAAACAGAGCCTTGTGGAGTTGGGACTTTAGCCTGAGGGCAATAGGGAGCTAAAAGACGTTTTGGAAGAGGGTGAATTATCCTATGAAAGAAACATATTTGTTCATTTATCTTCAGAGTGAATTAGTGGTAAGGAGTTATGAGATTGGTGATATTTTAATCAACTACTTCTCGCTACAGCCACTGCTTACCTCTCTGTTCGAAGACGGCATTATCTCTTCTCTGGATGATTGCAGTGGCTTTTTGCCTGCTTTCCTTGCTTGTACCTTTACCCCTCTTTAGCCTATTCTAAACATAGCAGCTCACAGTGATTCCGGTAAAACATGAATAAAATAAGGATACGTGGGGGCTTCCCTGGTGGCGCGGTGGTTGAGGGTCCGCCTGCCGATGCAGGGGACACGGGTTCGTGCCCTGGTCCGGGAGGATCCCACATGCCGCGGGGCGGCTAGGCCCGTGGGCCATGGCCCCTGAGCCTGCGCGTCTGGAGCCTGTGCTCCGCAACGGGAGAGGCAACGGCAGTGAGAGGCCTGCGTACCGGGGGCGGGGGCGGGGGCGGGGGCGGGGGGGGGGGGGGAAGGATACGTGGAAAGTTTTTTTGAGTTGATGGATGTTTATTATCTTGATTGTGTTGATGGTTTCATGTGTGTATACATGTCAGTGTATCAAATTGTACACTTTAAATATGTACATTTTATTGTATGTCAGTTTTGCCTTAAGAAAGTTGCTTAAAATAAAATTTAAAAATGAGGTTTCTTACTTTTCTGTTTAAAACCTTCCAATAGCTTCTCTTTTCAATTAGAATAAAAGTCCAAGTCTTACAATGGCCTTCAAGGCCTTGCATGGTCTTTCGCAGTCCCTCAGTCTCTCAAGACACACTGGACCCCCTCACCATTTGTTCCACAGATACACCAGGATATACTCTCGTGTCCCCAACTTGAAATGCTCAGATATCCAAATGGCCCTTTTTTTCCTTCAGGTCTTTACTCCATGAGGTCTTCTGTGATCAATCTAGATAAATCATAATCCCCCACTCTTACACTTCTTCTTCCTCCTTCCTTGCTTTAGTTTTCTTCTTAGCATTGTTATTATTAAGTTTATTGTATATATTTCCTTTTCACCTGCCTCCCCCACTAGAATGTAAGGTGCTCAATGGCAGGAATTTTTGTTGTATTTACAACTATATTTCGTGGTGGTGATGATGGCCTAGACTAGGCTTTCATCTGTGGAAATGGAAAGGAAGGACTGTGTATGAAACATTTCAAAGAAAAGAATAATAGGAGGAAGTGAATAAGGAGCTTGAGGGAAAGAATTTCCTCCAGCCTGTTGGACTTAAGGTGGCTAGAGTGAAAGCAGGTGGAGCTTGCTAGAAAACTAGAATGGTGGGGTGGAACACAGCAAGTGTCAGAACCAGGGACTGAGGTCTTAGAGTTTTCTGGGTAGCTGTAATAGATGGAACTATTGGAATGGATGAAATCTGAGCAGAGGTAGAGATGGGTAAAGCTGAAGTCTGAGCTCTGAAGAATGCTCACAGTCTTTGGTGGAAGAAGAGAAGTCGGTGGAGGAAAAACATAAGCAGTGACTGTGAATGTCCAAAGATGTAGAATAATATGATATTATGGAAGCCAAAAGAATGGACATTTCAAGAAAAAGTTGATGGTCAGCAAAGTAAAACATGTCAGAGGAGTCCTGGATAACAGACACTGGACACGGGAGCTCTCTGAGAAAGGGTCCATGTAGTGAAGCCAGCTTGCGGTGGGTTAAAAGAATAAATAATGGGGAAATGGAGGCAATGGGTATGGGCAGTAAAAGGGAAAAGGAAACACATAATTTCTCTTGAGAAGTTGGGCGAAGACTTTGTCCAGATAGTAGAGACTTAAGACAGTTGGGGGTAGGAAGGACTAAATTGATAAGAAAAATGATGATACAGGAGTGGGGACATGGCACCAACAGCAGGACGGAAGACAAGATTCAGGAGGATGGGCTGGGAATGTGGCCTCTCCCTTTGAAGCTGCAGGTTTGAAGGCCTGAACAGAAACTAGCAGGAACCATCTTGCTAGAGAATCAGGGAACTAGCAAGGTAGAGGCAAGCCGAGAAATTCCTAGGACTGTGGCTGACAGAATTTTTTTTTTTTTTAATCCCCAGAAGATGTGTATATACTACCAGGTTTGTGACCATTCTCCTCCAAGGATCAGTTGGGTAATCTCTGGGTGGCCGTGCCATCTGTGCTGACCTCAAAAGGCAGGATGTAAAAAAAAAAAGGCAGGATGTAGAGTAAGCAGGTATACAGGTCTGCACAATGCTACCTTTTTCACCTGCATTGATTCACTCATTGATTCATTCAAGAAGGATTTATTCCGCTTGATTGGAGACACACTAGTGCTCACTGTCTCCTGAGGCCCACCCCTGGAGTGGGAAAGGGGACTGACAAACTCCTAACCTGCAGGCCAGTCCCCTTGAGAGACTTTATTTACTTTACTGTCTCCCTAGGCTCTCTGTTCTCATCCAGGGAAATCCAGCCCATTGCTATCTCTGAAGGGTTTGCCTGAACAGTAGAGGTTTCATGCTCTCTAGTAGCCCCAACCCCTCTACTGCTGAGAAAAGATGCTTGGAGTTCTGTGAAGGCTAAGGGGAGGTGGTGATATGTTTCCTTCACCAAGACAAAAACAGCTGCCACAGTAGCAGTACCCGCCCCCACCCCCCCCCACCCCCCCGCCGCGCCCTCAGCCCCAGCAACCCTTTCAGAAGGGATTGTTGGCAGGGTGGGGGAATAGCTGGAGAATTGGATGATGGAGGTGGACAAGACTGGGGGAGGATGTCACCTATTATTGATGCCCACTGCCTCCCTCCCCCATCATTCACCCCCTTCAGATTGAGGTTTTCTGAGAACACTGAGGGGCTGGTGGCTTTGTGTGACGAGAAAGCCTACTCCCTTCTTTCTCTTCCTTATCTTCCTGCCCAGATGCCCAAATGTCATTCCTGGTTCCCTGGAGAGAAAAGACCCCTTACCGTGCCCTAAGCGCCAGGCTGCCAGCCCATCTGCTAGGGAGAAAGGAGGGGCAGAGTTTTCCCCAGGAGATCCTGGAGAATCAACTGGAAGATCCGTGCTCCCAGGGAGACCCATCTACTAGACTTAGAAGGCATTTCGGCTCACACGGGTAACTGGCAGCCTGTAGGGAAGCACCAGAGTGGGCTGCAGCGGAGGGGCTAGAGCTGGCACAGTGGGGTGGGGTACTTTGGCCACCAAGTGCCGAGGCAGGCCAAGCTACTCATCGTGCCCACCCTCTGAGGGATGGTAAGAACATCCCCCTCCAGGCGCCCAGTCTCACCGGCTCAGAGGCGCCAGGAACCAGCCCCCCCAACCCCGGGGTCCGGGGCGGGCCGGGGAAGGTAATGTAATTCCGACCCAGCTAACCCGATTATGGCGGCCTGCACCGGGCTGGGTGGCGGCAGGGGCGGGTCTAAGGCACAGGGGCCCGGCCGGCCCCGGGTCCCATCCCGGGGAAGGATGCAGAGTTCACACGCTCCCAGCTCCTGGGTCCTCGGCAAGAGGTCACAAGGTCACCGAGCGGCTTCTGTCTTTCCCCACCTCCCTTCTCTGACACGCTCCAGGCACAGTTTCCTGGGCTTGGGTGGAGTGAAGCAGCTTTGCGAAATGAGGCGGTTAGGATCCTCCGAAGACTTCTGTGAGGTCCCAAGTGTCGCCTGTGGCGATTTCGTCCTCCCGCCTTTGCGGGGGTGGGAGGGAGTGTGTGAGAATAGACTTCCTAGGCGCAGAGTGGAGGGGCAGAGTCCCGCGTTGGTGGTTCCCTGTTGGGGGCAGAACGCCAGCCCCAAGCCCCACTGACCTGAGTTGGCTCCGGTGGAGCCACGGGTCCGCTTTACACCGATTTCAGAAAATCGAAATTCTAAGAAACACTGGGCACCCATTACGGGCGCTCCCGAATGCAGCTAGGGCCCCTATGGGAGAGGCCGGGAGGAGCACCAGGATCACTGGCCCAGAGTAGTTGCTCCCCGCCCTAGCCCACCGGACGCCCTGCCACCGCCTTCCCACACCTGTCCTCTTCCCGGGCCTCCAACTCGCCGGCCCCGTTCCCCAGCCGCTTCCCATCTCAGCCAGAAAGCCACAACGAGATTTGGTCTTCGAGAGCATTTAGGCGGGGGCCAAAACGAATTCGGGAGTCGTCAGGCAGGACCCATCGGGAGGCGAAGAGTGGGGGCTGTGGGAGGAGGCACCTGCAAGGAAGCCGGTGAGGCCGAGGAAACCCCAAAGGCGGAGGCCAGCGAGGATGGAGTTGCCTTGCGCATCTCGGCTGACTCAGCGCGTAGCGGCCCAAGCACTGGCCCCTCCCGTGCAAGTTCATAACACCCTCGCCACCTTCCCCCCTCCAACACCCCCACCATTCCCGCCGGCCAGTCTTCCCCGCGCTCAGAGCAAACAGGCGTCTCTTCCCCTTTAACAGGCCCGGCCCCGCCCCTGCCCTACCCCCAGCCCCCACTGCCCACCCGAGGCTGATCTGTCAGTCACTGCCCCAGCCCGAGCCGGCCAACCCTCTCCACCCCGGACTCGGGCAGAGGCCCTGGCAGTCCAGCGTCCATCTGCTCTTCAGAGTCAGCAAGGGCGCTCCTGGGGCCCCAGTGGGTCGCGCTCCCCCGGGATGCGAGTCCCTGCGCCGACGCCCGGCAGAGGCCGGCACGGGCGCGGTTACTCCCCGTACACAGGGATGAAGATGTCCTGGGGGCCCCGGCGCCTCTCCACGGCCAGCCCCGCTAACCCCTGAGGCCACCGCCCCAAACGCTCCGCTGCTGGGCTCCCAGAGCTGTTTGGGGCGCCCTCCCCAACTGCCAAGCCTCCTGCGGTCCTCCTTGACGCGGACCCATGGAGCCGGCGGTGCTGGCCTCGCACAACCTCCCGCACCACGAGCCAATCAGCTTCGGAATCGATCAGATCCTGAGCTGCCCGGAACCCCCCGGGAGCGGCCTAGGCCCGGGTCGAGCGGGCCAGGGCCATGGGGAGAGTGTGGCGTTCTCGGGTGGATTTCACGGAGCCACAAGCTACGGCCCCGCGGGCTCGCTGGCCCCGCTACCAGGCAGCTCTGGCGTGGGCCCGGGCGGCGTGATCCGCGTCCCGGCGCACCGCCCGCTGCCAGTGCAGCCGCCCGCTGGAGGCGCGCCTGCTGTTCCTGGACCCTCGGGTTTGGGCGGCGCCGGGGGCCTAGCGGGACTCACCTTCCCTTGGATGGACAGCGGCCGCCGCTATGCCAAGGACCGGCTCACTGGTGAGGTTGCCCGATCCCTCCAGCGTCATGCCCCACACTGACCCGGTATCCTCATCTTTGATCCTTCTGCTCCAACTCAAGGTCCCCTTTCGTACCCTCCGCCCCTAATCCCAGGGGATCCTCCCTCAATTGGTATCTCTGGGTCCCGCTGCTGAGAGGCGCTGGGGAGGTAGCTGCCGTCGATGCCCGCGCCCTCCTCTGCAGTTCACTGTCCACACCGCGGGAAGGGCAGGGTGAAGTTACGGGGGACGTCTCTCCCTCACCCAAGTGGGAGGGCCATTTCCGAGGCCTTTTCTTGTCTAGAAGCCTCTACTGGTGCGGGGTCGAGCTTGGGGCACCGTAGGGACCGGGCGCGGGAGCTCTGCAGCATTGGCAGCCGCGCTGTCTTCTCAGTGACACCTCGGGCCGCCCCGAAAACCCTGCCTTGCTCTTTCTTCCTCCCTGTAGCGGCGCTCTCGCCCTTCTCCGGGACGCGCCGTATAGGTCACCCCTACCAAAACCGGACCCCCCCAAAGCGGAAGAAGCCGCGCACATCCTTCTCCCGCTCGCAGGTGCTGGAGCTGGAGCGACGCTTCCTGCGCCAGAAGTACCTGGCCTCGGCCGAGAGGGCGGCGCTGGCCAAGGCCCTGCGCATGACCGACGCGCAGGTCAAGACGTGGTTCCAGAACCGGCGCACCAAGTGGCGGTGAGGCGCGGGGCGGGCGAGGGACCGGGCCGGGCCAAGTGGCGGTGAGGCGTGGGGCGGGCGAGGGCCGGCCTCGCTGACCCCGCGTCTCCGCTCGCCCAGGCGCCAGACGGCCGAGGAGCGCGAGGCAGAGCGGCACCGTGCGGGCCGACTGCTTCTGCACCTCCAGCAGGACGCACTACCGCGGCCGCTACGGCCGCCGCTGCCCCCGGACCCGCTCTGCCTGCACAACTCGTCGCTCTTCGCGCTGCAGAACCTGCAGCCCTGGGCCGAGGACAACAAGGTGGCTTCCGTGTCCGGGCTCGCCTCAGTGGTGTGAGCGACGCCTGCCCGACTGGCCGAGCGCTCTTTTCCGGACTGAGGCGCCGCGTGGAACCCCGGGCCCGGGGCCTTGGAGCGCACGGCCGCCCACCCCGTGGTTCCGTAGCAGTGGAGCGTGTGAGGAGGAGGTGGCCTCGAGGCTATCGTCAAGAGCTCCTCGGCCACTGCCGTCTCCCAGGCCAGCGTTGTGCTGTTGCCCTGCGCGCTTAATCGTGACCTTTCCCGCCATTTTTCACTTGACTGTTGCACCGCGGCTGGAACCCGAGGCGCTGAGGGGGCGGGACCTGAAGTATGATAGCCAATGAGATGCGGGGAGGGGGGCGGGCTGGCCAATGGCTGCTCTCTTGAGGGACTCCGGATTCTTCCGTGGGTGTGTTGGAGCTGGGGTTCTGTGTGGCTGGAGTAGGTTTACAGGCCCGGCTGGAATCAGGAGGCTGCAGCCCGCACAGGCCGGGTCTGTAGCAAAGGTGTGAAGGAAGGAAGGAAGACGTCAACGACAGAGGAGTAATGGAGGAGGTGCTGGAAAGCGAGTCTGACTGACCGCGACAGGAACCAGAGGGTTATCTACGCTGGGCGTCTCATCCTTCAACTGTAAAATAATCGCTAAGGACTTTGAGCCCCATGTTGTCTGTGTGTTTAACCGGCTGACTACGTCCTCTCACTTGAGCCTTACAAGTGGGTGGCAGGCGAGACGGATACTTACACACTCAATGGAAAAGAAAATCTGGGAACACTAATCTGGCTCTGGTGTCTCTCGGGGACAGAGAGGGAAGAGGAGGAAGCAATGGACAAAGTTAATGGGCCCAATGGAGTTAGGGTGAGCAGAATTTGGCAAATAATTAGGAAGTGATAGGCCTAAAAATAATCAAAGATAATTCCCAGGTTGGAAATGTAAAGGATCAAGAAATCAATGGTGTTGTGGATGATGAAAGGGAAATTGGGAAGATAGAACCAAGATTAACTCTGCAGGCAAAACTAAATGCTAGACCTAGAGAGAATAAATTCTGGAAAAATGCCTTTTGGGGGAGGTCAGCAGACATCCACATAGAGGTAGGAAATAGATGCAATGATGAGAACAGACAGAATCTCCAAGGGAGGAAACTGAGGCAAAAAGCAAAGTTCTAAGGATTAAAGGTTCCTTTCCATCAATTTCTATAAATACATTTACAATGTGCAAGATGATTGAGGATATCAAAATTAATAGTCCAAAGGAAGAAAAGGGAACGTAGTACCCAGCTGAAAAGAGAAAAGCATGATGTCCTTGAAGTTGTTAGAAAAACTTGTGAGTGGGCCAGGGGCTGCTGGGAAGCTTGTTGACGGAAAGTTAAGAGTTTGGGTATGGCTGCAGTAGCCTTGAGGTTTAAGAAGAGCAGGATTTAAGTTGTATGAGAACAAAAGGGAAGACTTTGTCTGATTCTTATAGCACAGCCTTTCTTTCTCCCCTGGAGGCAAGAGCAGTGTGATAGAGGGAGGTAAGCTTTAGGCAGGGTTAGAGGCCAACTGTAGTCAAACTACTCATGTTCCATGTTAGTGACAGCTAGGTTAGTCATAGTACAAGTCTTGACTAGAGGTGGGAACCAGGCAAGAGGATGTCACTGTTGGAGTTGACTCTTATTCTTTCCTACTAACTCATCTCTAACTCATGGATATTGCAAATGCCGCAGAACCAAACTCAAATTTGACACCATATAAAAAGAACTTTTATAGACCAAAAGGGAACACAAGGATGGGTTTGGCATAAGTTGGGTATATGAAAGGCATGTTAGTTCCTCTCCAATAAATAGAAGAAAGCTAAGGAAAGGGTCCTACTCTGTTTAGACTGATTCGCTCCACTCCCAGCCCACCATTTCTTGGAACTCAGGTTCCAGTATTTGATCCTTAACTTTGGGCTTCTAAATCTGGCTGGCTGCCTAGGTGCTAGCCTGAAGGAAGATCTAATGTAATGAGATGAGCTCAGCTTCACTCCGCAGGCAGGTCACTGCAGGACACAGGCATCTCCAAGCTCTTGGGTGGAGGAAGATTCACTCCCTGTTGAAGAATCTGCCATTTCTTCCCTCAGCTGGTTCAGGAAGTCTTTGCTCTCACTAGGGGGCAAGTTACTCAGGAAGTATGGAGGGGCCAATTCCACCAGCCTGACAGAGACAGTTATAATTAGATGATTTCTGTATCCTCTTTTATAATGCATGTTGTTAAACTTCTTACTACCCCTTCCACAAACCCTGTCTCCTCAAATCATATATTACTACAAACCACTAAGACCCCCTCCTCTTCTTAGGGTCTCTAAATCCCTAGCTTTAATTTTGGCCCCAGGAAGAGGAATGGGTAGTATAAGAGGGTTGTCAGGGAACTCACATCTGTGGTTGAATCTCAGAAACAATGGAAAGGCAGTTGTCTTTGGAAATGGAGAAATTGTGGTAAAGCACCCAGGGCGGGGGTCTGGCAGGAGCCCTGCGGCTTCTGTAGCAGCAGTATGGGGAGAGCTGGGCCACATGCTTATGGGTTAGGAGCAGGTAATTTCCAGTTCCATCTGTGTCTCGGGCCACCTCATTGAAAGACAAAGATATTGAAGGAATAAGTGAGAGTGAAGTGTCAGTCAGTAGAAGAAAGAAAAGGGAGTTGAGAAAGAATTATTAGCAAGGGTGGTGACAGTATTAAAAGTAAAGCATACCTCTAGGTGTTATAGCCCTACCATACTACGATACTGTATGGCATCTCCATAGCCCCTTGTATCCAAAACCTCAAAGGAAAAGTTTCTCCTGGTCCTAAAGAATCCTTTGTATGGCCACCTGGACCCCAATTTCAGAGGTGACATACACCAATCTTTGCTTCCTCTACTTTCTGCTCCTTTTATGACCCTCACCCCAACTCTTTCCCCTAACCTTAAGGAAGTATCCTGACACCAGTGCTTTCTGAAGGGCTCTGCGATTCTGCTCAGAGCCAAAGGCTGGTTGAGACAGGGGAAGTTCAATCCGTTGCATGAGTTCTAGGAGTTCTCCCCGAAGTTTATGGGCTTGGCACAATGCTGCCCAGTTTAGACCCCGAGCCTGGCACCAAGCCTTGTCTGCTCCACCTAGGAATAGAAAGGGACCAGCTATAGCTAAAGCCCTTGAGACCCCCAAAAGAACCCAACCCTTGGCCAAAGGGCTTCCTTTTCCTGGGAATAGAGATCTGTCAGCTGGTTGCACACCACTTCCTCTCTTTGGAAAATCTGGATTCTGTAAGAGGATGCAGATTGGACCACTCACTCTGTATAAAGGCTTCATACACCTGGATCAGAGAGCTGTGATCACCATCCACGTGTTCTAGTGCCCGACGCAGGGCAGCTTCTTCTGCACAGAGTGGAGGACGAGTAAACCCAGGGGCAGCTGGAGGCAGAAGAGAGGAAGTTCATTTTGGGGAATGAGAAAGGACAGCAGTGCACCGAAGAGGTAGAAGTGTCACTTTGGGAACTTTATTCAAAAGACTTCTAGAGACTATGCAGTTTATTAGACATTGAAGATAAATAAATGAAAAAGTCTCTGCCCTCAAGAAGCTTGGGAGAGATCAACAAGTAAGCAAACTTGATAAGCCCAATAGGTGTGCAGGCCAGTATCTGAAGTTTGAGTAGGAATTAGTTCAGTGGAGAAAGGGCAGAGGGAGTATTCTAGACCACGGGGATAGCATGTTTGGAGAACTGCAAGCACCTAGTATATGAGTGGAGGGGATGGCATGTGTGGCAGGGTGGCAGGAGATTAAGCCGGAGTGGTAGGTATGGGCTAGGTTAAGAGAGGCTGGATGTGCTATGCAAATGAGTTTACATTCTGTTTGGAAGGTAGAGAATAGCTGATGAAGAGTTTTTAAAAGTCCACGTGTTTGGAAGAAGTTCACATGATTAGTTAGGAGGCTACTAAAGGAATCCAGCTGAGTAGTGATGAGGTAACACTGGCATTGACTGTGAGTATGGAGACGAACAGGTAAATTTTTTAAAAATTAGGAAAAGTGAAAAATAATAATGAAAAAACCTGCAGGAAGTTTAGTCTAGAATGATGATAGTGGAGCTGCAGAGATGATTGTATGATTTTGTGGTGGTGGTGATGGTGGTGGTGGTGGTGGTGGTGGTGGTGGTGAGGGGGTAGTTTAAAAAAGTGCTCAGGCTTGGGCTTCCCTGGTGGCACAGTGGTTAAGAATCTGCCTGCCAATGCAGGGGACATGGGTTCAAGCCCTGGTCTGGGAAGATCCCACATGCCGCGGAGCGGCTGGACCCGTGAGCCATGGCTGCTAAGCCTGCGCGTCCGGAGCCTGTGCTCCTCAAGAAAAGAAGCCACCGCAATGAGAAGCCCACGCACTGCGACGAAGCCCGTGCGCAGCAACGAAGACCTGACACAGCCAATAAATAAATAAGTAAAATAAATTTATTTTTAAAAAAGTGCTCAGGCTCAACAAAAACGACAACAAAAGTGCTTGAGTTCAGTTCTGGGTTGAAGTATTATGGACAATTCTGATAGAAACATCCATCAGGAGTTAGATATATAAATCCAAGATTCAGAAGAATGATATTGTGGCATTTCAGACGATGGGGGTGAATGAACTTGCTCAGAGAGTTCAGGGAATGGGAAGACAAGAGGGGCAAGGACAGAACCCTGAGGTCCAACTTAACAGTGAAGGAGCAGAGGATGAAGCAGAGGAGGAAGAGCTCAAGAGATTAGGGAGTGGCCAGAGGGGTAGGGTGAAAACCACAAGGAGCGGGTCACAGAGGCTTAGGGAGGGGCAATTTTAAGGTGGGAATGGTTGGTGTTCTATGTGTCAAAAGAAAGTCATGAACAGGGGCTCAAAAGTGTTCATTGGGTTAGGTCTCTAGGAGGCCACTGGTGAGCTGAAGGCTGTGTCAGTGTTGTGGTGGGCCTGAAGCTGGAATGCAGCGGGCGAGGAATACCCTAGACTGAACAGGATAGAGATTATTCTGTATAGCCGAAGGGGAGTGTAGGGTTGAGGAAGAGGGGTGCAGTTTTAGTAATAACAGGTAGGAGAGATTTAAGCATATTGAGGGGCAAGAACCAACAGAGAGATCGGAGAGGGATAAGTGGTGAAGCCTAGTTCCTTAGGCACTGTGAGTGCTGGGAGCTAGAGCAAAGTGGAATGGGCTGGTTTTAGGAGCACCAGAACACCAAAGGGAAGGCTGAAGTGGCCATAAGAGCCAGAGAGAGAAGCGATTTATACCAGTGAGCATGGCGGCCAGGGTGAGCATCTCATCCACACAGTCAAACTCGCACGAGGCCAGCAGGGCTTTGGCCAGATCAGGGGCCAGGGGAAATTCTGATAGGATGACTCCCAGGTCTGATAGGTCCCCATTATCATCCAGGGCTGCCAGATAGTCTAAATCTTCCAGGGCCTGCATCAGTGCTTCTGGAGCTGGAGAGGGAACAAGGCTTACAGGGCAGGGGGTCTCAGAGCCTGGACAGCAGGACTTGGGCAGGAGGGGTGCTCACCAGGCCGGTCCAGGAAGTGACACTCCCCTGGCTCTGCAATTTGTCTCCTCTTTAGTAGTAATATCAGGGGGCTCAGATTCTCCTCACACACCCTGGGTTGGGGCAGCGGGGGAGCCTCTAGTTCTAGGAAGGACTTAGGATACAGGCAGAGGCAGGATCCTGAGGGGAGAAAGACCTGGGAAAGAAGACCACTGTAGATTTCTCAGGGCTCATGGGTTGGGGACTCTTTTCGTGTTTGATTTCATTGAGGGCAAAGGCTCTTACCTGGTAGGATCCCTGTTGCCCGCAGTCGTCTTGCCTCTGCCTGACACTTGCTGATTGGTCTCAACACTTGGGATTCTGCTCGGATCTGAGGACTGTAAACCTGTCACCACCCCCCAACCAAGGCCAAGACAGATGAGAGAGGGCTATTTCTATCTTTAGCCCCCACGTCCCCTCACCTCTCTTTCACTCACACTTCGAAGCTCCAGTCCTGAGTCAATGACATGTCGGATGGAAGGGAGGGAGAAGGAGAAGTCGGCCAGCCAGTGAGTGACCACAACCTTTCGGGCACCCGATTCTATGTCCTCATACACAGCCTGAACAGCTTGTCCGCAGCCTGGGTGAAGGGGCAGCACCCGTGGTGGAGGCCCTTGGTTCTCCAAGGACCCCCCATCCCTGGACAAGGACTCACAGCACAGGGAAATTTCCTGAGAAAAGGGGTGGGGTGTTAGGGTAGTTCTCACCTTTGTGGGTCACAGACCCCTTTGAAAAACTGATGAAACACTATGGCCCTTCACTCTGAAAAAATGCACATACTCACAAAGTTGGGGTGTTATAATTTCAGGAGCTCACTGAACCACAAATCCCTGCATTGTATGGAATCAAAAAGAGGGTGGTAGACCTTTTTACCCTGAAACCCCAGAGTTTTTCCTCAGGACTCCAATGGAGAGTACGTACTAGAACTCCAATGTTCCTAACAAGCATTGCTCACATTCCCCCCCGGGACAGGAAGGGACAGACATGAGACATGAGTACCTCCTTTTGCATCCCATGTTTTACCTCCTCACTGGGCAGGTACACTAGCACATCTCCTGGAGCCTCCTTCCGACACAATTCAAGCACAGCTTGGCAGGCAGCTTCCACTCTATCAGTAGGGACAGTGTCCCTGTAGACGGGAGTGGAACACCTGCCAGTCTCTCCAAGTACATGTACAACAGGAGGATTGCCCCAGAAGGCCTGGAGCTTAGGTTCGAGGGCTGGATCAGTAACTACAACCACTCTGGGGTCCCCTGGAAGGTTTCCCAGCCTGGCATCTCGCAGGAGCCCCTGGAGCAAATCTGAGGCCACTGACCGCTCCTGAGCCTCATCCAGCACCAGCACACCCCACGCTCCAGTGCCCCGGGTCGAGGCCACCTCCTGCAGAAGCAGCCTGTCCCAGCAGAACCTGTTGACATTGGCAGTGGGCAGAGGAGTCAGTGTAGACAATGACCAGCCCCAGAAGTCCAGAGGAGCTTCTCCCCAGGGGGCCTAGATTCTGATAGTAAAGATCAGAAAAAGACCCTGTGACTGACTTCCTGAGCCCATGGACCATTACCTGTGACCCACAACCCCACTGGTGACACTGTTCACAAGCTGTACTCCAGTTAGGAAAGTGAGACTTTCATGATGAGGGTGAGGTTGAATGTCTGAGGTCCCTGGCTGGGGTTAAAGGGCTGAATTCAGCAGTTGCATCATGCATGATTTAAAGGGTGAGCTAGGCTGAGAGAGGGAATGGTGAGATATCAGAAGACTGGGCTTGTTTCTACTGGATGAGGGGAAGATCTGGGGTCAGGCCTGCAGGGGGCCACACCTGAGCAGGGTGTCAGGCCCAGTGCAGTCCTCTTGGGGGATGCTGTATCCAACCTCATGACCCAGGGTCAGGTCCATTTCATCAGCAACTTGCAGGGCCAAGCTCAGGGCTGCCAGAGGGTAGGGCTGAGTCACAGTTACCCGGCCCTTCTGGAAACCCCTGGCCAGCACAAACTCTGCACACCACTGTGGGATCTGGGGTAAGGGTAGGGAAGGACAATCAGTCAGTAAGATATAGAACTCCAGTCAAAAGTGCTGGGGGAGCTGTGGCCAGTTTAATCTCTTATTTGGGGAGTCCCCTGGTCCTTCACCAGCTACCCTGGGGCCAGCCTGCCTCCTTTTACCCACCTCCCTTATTACTCCACACAGCTCCGCCCTGCCCCCCACCCCCCTCCCCCGCCTCCCTTGTCCCGGGAAGAGCCAGTTCCCTAGCCCCTCCGTTTGTCCACTCCCAGAATCTTCCCCAACCTGGGTGCTCTTGCCAGAGCCAGGCTCTCCAGACACCAGCACCACTCCACTGGGGCTACTCTCCAACTGCTCCAAGAAGATAAAGCGAGCAGCCCAGATAGGCAAGGATCGGCGCTGCTCAAGCAGCTCGTAGTAGCGGGAAGAGAAGGGGAGCCCGTCAAAGGGGTTCACAGCCAGTTCAGAATCCCCAGGGTTTGGGCCAGACTCTTCTTCCAGCCCGAGAACCTGAGAGGCCATGGTGGCTGTCTAGCAGGACCTACAGAAGGCAGGGCAGACATCAAGGCCTCGTATTTGGTGACTGACACCATCTGCCCACCTCAGCCCTGATCCCTAACCTGTACCCTCAAGTGATAATGCCCCGGGGTCCATCCTTCCCAGTATTTCTCGCCTGCCAGGAAAACAGTGGAGAGTTGAGTCTCCACGTAAGGGACTATCAAAAGTGGACTATTACCCTGTAGTCAGATAGTAAAAATCCTTTGACTAACACAGGGGTCCTCAGGGGCAGCAAGAATTCTATGAGACGTGGTAATCTGTGGGAAGGTCCCCAAGGGAACAGAATGAAGAATCAGAGGAGCGGGGTAGGAATCAGGGAGCAGGGCCACAAGGATCCTGGATTCAAACCTGCTTGCAGCTCTGAGACGTGTCAGGATGGCAGCCAGTTCCAGACCCACACAGCAAGTCACCAATAACCCTGACCTGCTGTGAGGTACAAAGGTAAATTCCGGCTCCACCCACACCCTGGGGTGTGCCTCAACAGTCCTAAAGACTGTTTTGGGGTGGGGCCATGTGCTCCACCTTATTTAATCTGGTCAGCGGCCTATGGAAAATAGGCTCAAGCCACCACACTGAGCATGTGTGAACTCTGCAGACTTTGTGTACTGTGCTCATTAGTGAAAGGCATCCTGGGACTTGCAGTTTTACAGCTTTTTCCTCACATACCTGGGCTGAACACCCAAGCTAGGGTCCAGTTGCTTCTGGGCCTTCAGCTCAGTTACACTTCCTTAATATCACGCATTTCTTGACATGAGAAGGTGATTGCAGACAGTTCCATTCTGACCACCCCCACAAACCCACAAGGAAGCCCTCATCCCTGATCCCTACAACCAAGGGAAAAGGAACTTGCTATGGGGCTTCTGAGACCCAGAGAGGCAACAGAGACCGTGAGTGAAAACCCTGAATTTAATGTGATATTGGGGGGAGCCCCATCCCTCCCTTTTTACCACCCACCCATCCGGCCTGTTGTGAGTTGGGTGAGGGCTGCCCCCAGTCTCCGTCCTGCGGCTCTGGGTGCCATCCTGTACTCAGTCAGCCTCCTGGGCCTGCCTCTCTGTGAATCTCCTGTGGGACATAAGGAGAAGACACTGTATGGGTTTTGTCGTATACAATCGGCCCCTTCCTACCCGCTGTTCTCTAAGCTCCTCACCTTCTTGCGTATTCATACAGCGCCTGCTTGCGCTCCTGCAGATTCTCCTGCCGGGCCCAGGAGGACTTGGCAAATGTTAGGGCTGTGGGCTGAGGGGTCGCCGGGCCAGAGCTGGGGAACTGAGGTGATCACAATGTCAGAGGGCTTGCGAAGTCATCATCATTAAACACGCATCGAATGCCTACTTTGCAAGAGAGGCACTGTGCTAGGGTCTCAGGATCAAAAAAACAGACGTCAGGGACAGGGGATATGCAGACTGTCCCATCTCACCCCAAGTCTTGGACCTGCCCATTTTCTGGGTCTCACCTTGGGCGTGGAGGCTGTGGGAAGGGCCTGGGTCCTCTCAGTGATGTCTTCAGGCATGAAAGTTACAGCTCCCTCAAGCAGATTAGTGATAGTCAAGTCTACACAGCCAGTCCTGGCTGGGCAGAAGGGAAGAGAGAACAGGACAGTCTGTTTCCCTGTTCACCTTCTCCCTTCACCACCCACTTCCCCTCTCTATGCCTGTCTCCTTACGTGAGTCTACCCTTTCTCATACCCAGGTCTCTCTGGATGACACCCAGTGGCACATGAGGTAAAACCTCCTTCACTCTCTGAGCCAGAGTTGCCAACTGCACATCAGGAGAAGGTCCAGGGGAGGGAGGGAAAGACTGGGCTGCAAAAAAGAAATACGAAATAAGGTGAGTGGAGAACTAGGAGGACGGAGAGGCTGACTAGTACAGGCATAAGGAAGAAAGCACAACAGACTGAAAAAAAGCTAAAAAGGTTTGTGTCCAGAGGCCACACACCTGACTGGGGACGCAATCTGGGGTGTCTCTGTCGCTTCATGTGCTCTGCTTTGTCTGCTGGAGTGAGTTGTGTCCCTGTCTGGCCCAACTCTTTGGCCACCAGCTAGGGAGAATTGGAAGATTGGAAGTTTCTTAAGCCTTCCTCTCCTTCCCCATAAGGAAAGAACCCACCTCCACCCTGCCTGTGTCCCCTACCACCTGTTGTACACGGAGGGAGAACTCCTCACTCCCCTCCCCCAGCTGTCGATGAACAGGACGAAGCCACCTGAAAAAAACAACCCAGGACCATGTTGGGGGCACCCACTCTCCACTCTGATACCTCTTTTCTTGGAACAGTGGTGGTGAGGATAAGGAAGATAGTAAATACTTTATATTGCCTCTGTGGTAGGACCTTGATATTAAAAGATCTGCAAATGGACAGGACAGAGGCAACTACTTCCTTGACCTTGAGACGAGTTTCTCCCAGCCACCAAAAAGTGAGGACAGTTAATACCTTACTTGATACACCGTGAAAGGGACGAAAAGTGACCACAGCAGTTCTGAGACCCAGGAGGCATCTGACACCGTCTGAGGGGAGGGCATGAGTGAGGTCTAAGCCAGGGCCAGGAGTGGGAAACTTCCCCTCCAAACCCAGAGCTTCCCTGTTGAACACACTCACCACAGAAACTAGGGGTCTCTGGACTCGCAGGGTAAGAGGCTGTACCACATCCTGGATAGAAAATGGCCAGGAACTAAAAGAGGGAAGAGATAGTAGGATGGGATTCCAGCCAACCCAGTCAGCAGCTCATACCCGACTTAAAAACGGGTAACTGTCAAACTGTACAAGTAGAAATATGGAGAATAAAGGGATTCAGGGGAAAGAAGTAAAAGTGGACAGAAAGTAAATGAACTAGTAAGGGAGGGGGTAGGTCTGAAAAAGGCTGTGAAAACCCAAGAGCTCCCAGGCCTGACCACCTACACAGTTGGAGACAAATACCTGTGCTCACCCACCTGAAGCGCAGGAGCCCCTCCCGGCCATTGGTGGCCTCTTCCTCGGGGAATAGCAGCAGAGGGGTGGGGGGAAGCCTCGTTGAAGCACAGAATCTCTTGAGTGACTCCACCAACTCCCCCCGCCCATCCATCTCCATGAAGCCCCGAGACCAGCACACAAAGCTGGGGGGACTATTGAGTAGAGGCTGGGAATGGGAAGGAGAGAAAGAAAGAAAAAAGAATGTTGGGAAATGAGAAAAACTGACAAATGGGTAGAAAAAGGGGGTCAGAGGTAAGGGTCAGTATCTTGTGGTCCCCAAAGGAAACCCGGACACGGAGAGGGGAGCCTTGAGCTGGGCCCCAGGGAACCGCCCCGTGGCACTCTCGGCTTCGTCCCTAACTCACGGTGCTACAGCTGGTGAGCAAGTTGACTATGTTGTGGTCGAAAGGTGTCACGTGGTTGGAAATGAGGACCCTGACGCGGTGATCTCGGAGTCCGGAGTCCTCCTGCCGGGCCACGAGCCCCAGCACTGCACACATGGTCCGCACCACGAACCTGGGAACGCCGGCAGTGGTGACTGCGCGGCCTCCGGCCAGGCCCAACCCCGACCCTCCCCGAGCGCCCGGGTCGGAACCTGCGAAGGACGCTGTCTGGTAGCGCGCAGCTGACCAGGAAGACGTGGATCCCAAGAAAGACGCGCAGGACGAGAAGGCAGAACCCGACTGGAGCGTAGAGCAGCAGCGCGAGAAGCAGGAAGCCGTCACCCGGGAGCCTGGGGGGCGAGAGGCGGGGTGATCGGGTGCCGAAGGCCAACTGGACGCGGGAGCCGGTCTCTTCCCTCCGGGGATCTTACCGGTGCGAATCAAAGAGCCGCTCCGGCCCCGGCGACGGGGGAGGCTCCATTGCCGCCGCTTTAGGGGTGCCGGGCCAACGCCGCCGCCATCTTCGCACCCCGCCGCAGGGGCTCTTGGGAAGGCGGAGTCTTCGGGCATCCGCCCAGGGTGCCGGGACCCGAAATCCTGAGGCGCCCCGGAAGGGCTAGCGGTCCCAGCATGCCTCGCGGGCCCTTTGACCACCTCATAACTCGCGTCCCACTGGGACCACAATTCCCGGCATTCGCGGGGCGGGGGCGGAGTCGGCCTTCCGGAATCCTTGGTTCCGGCGTGCACTTCTGGAGACTTCAGGTACCGGCGTGCTCCGCGTCCCGCTGTCCGCCCGCTAGCGTCCAGGGCGCCTCCTCTGTGCAGGGCGGGCGACGAGGCTCCCGAGGCGGAGCTGATGGCTGCACTGAGGGCGGGGCGGGGTGCAGTCTGGAGCCTCCGAGGATGGCGCGCTTTGGGAGGGGGTCGCTGGGGAAAGGGACCCCTGTTGACCCCTGACCTCCGGGCCTTGCTGACGTTAGGAACTCCTGACCCTCGGGCCCGAGTGACTTATGGGACCCCCAGTTTCGGGGCCCGGTTGTCTGTGGGAGCCCCTGAACCACGAACATGTCTGACGTCGGGGACTTCGGATCCCCGAGCACGGCTGATCCAGGGGACCCCAGATCCCCGGATCCGGGAAGACTCAGGGACCCCTGGAACCCGTCCGCGCGTGTGGCTGGCGGTGGCGCTGGGCGCTGGGGGGGCAGTGCTCTTGTTGTTGTGGGGCGGGGGTCGGGGTCCCCCGGCCGTCCTCGCCTCGGTCCTTGGCTCGCCGCCTCCCTCTCCCCGGAGCCAGTACAACTTCATCGCGGACGTGGTGGAGAAGACGGCCCCTGCCGTGGTTTATATCGAGATCTTGGGCCGGTAACGGTGGGGTAGACCCGGAGGAACCGAAGCCGCGGGTAGAGGGCGGGCGAGAAGGAGGGTCCGAGCCTCCTCACATCCGTGCTTCCCCAACCCCCGCCCCCCTATCCCAGGCACCCTTTTTCGGGCCGCGAAGTCCCTATCTCGAATGGCTCAGGATTCGTGGTGGCTGCCGACGGGCTCATCGTTACCAACGCTCATGTGGTGGCTGATCGGCGCCGAGTCCGTGTCAGGCTGCCTAGCGGCGATACGTATGAGGCCGTCGTCACAGCTGTGGATCCCGTGGCAGATATCGCCACGCTGAGGATTCAGACCAAGGTGGGGGTCTGGGCAGGCCATGTCTGGTTGGGGCTCTGAATTTGCTCACAGCTCCAGATGACAAGTCTCTTGTACCCATTCTCCTTTAGGAGCCTCTCCCAACGCTGCCCCTGGGACGTTCAGCCGATGTCCGGCAAGGGGAGTTTGTCGTTGCCATGGGAAGTCCCTTTGCACTGCAGAACACGATCACATCCGGCATTGTCAGCTCTGCTCAGCGTCCAGCCAAAGACCTGGGCCTTCCCCAAACCAATGTGGAATACATCCAGACTGATGCAGCTATTGATGTGCGTCCTGATAAGAGAGAAATGACAGACTAGGTTGGGGGAGGGGGTAGAGGTGTGTGATAGATGGTGGATTAGCCTGTATACAGAGGTTGGGTGGCAAAAACCGTGCCCACCCCTTCATGGGCTGGTAAAGGAGAGAATTTGGAGCAAGTGCCTCCATCCTGGTTTTGCCCCCAGGCATAGAGTCCCTGGATCTCTTCCATATTTTCTCCTTGTCCTGCAGTTTGGAAACTCTGGCGGTCCCCTGGTTAACCTGGTGAGTGGGACATCCTTTCCGAGAATCCCTGCCCCAGGTCAGTGTGGGAAGGGGTGGGTTTTCCCTAATTCAATGATGTTTGGTCAAGTTTCTGAGCAGTTTCTTGTTGGCTGTCTCCGGAATCCAGCCAGGTCTCCCCGACTCCCCAACACTCCCTGCTACTCTTGCTCAGGTACCCCCATCTCCTACTATTTGTTTGGGCTAGAGAATAGTGGGCTCTGTCCCAACAGGATGGGGAGGTGATTGGGGTGAATACCATGAAGGTCACAGCTGGAATCTCCTTTGCCATCCCTGCTGATCGCCTTCGAGAGTTTCTACATCGTGGAGAAAAGAAGAGTAAGCCTGGCTTGGGGGTAAACGGTTTCCTTTAAGTAGTGGGGGGTGGAGGTGGGGGCTTGTTGGAGAGGGGTCTGTTGGGAGGAGCAGGAGGGGGAAGGAAGGATGTAGCTGGGTGGGGCTTATTTGTCCCTCTGTCACAGATTCCTGGTTTGGAAGCAGTGGGTCCCAGCGCCGCTACATTGGAGTGATGATGCTAACCCTGACTCCCAGGTATGAGCTATAGGGGTAGGGCCATCAGTGTAACCAGTTGTGGGCACCTGGCACTTCTGTTGAGCTTCATTCTCAGTTCTGTCTTTATCTAAGATGAGTTGCCTCATACTTGGAACTATCAGAAGAGCTGTCCTCTCTCATCTTGATTTTCTCACCCCACTCCACTTCGCATACCTCCCACCTGATTGATTTCATCCTGTTATTGCTTTGATTTACAACCTCCAATCCATTAGCCTGGTGTTTAGGGGCCATTTTCCATGTCTTCAACTCAACCTTCCGGACATGGCTTCCCTATGAGTATATTCTGTTCCGTCCAACTTGATTTCCTAATCCCATGTTTTTGTTTATGTTGTTCTCATTTTATATAAATATAAGACCAATCCTTCTAGGTTTAGCTAAAGTTATGCCACCTCCTTCTAGCTTCTCTTAGGATTTTAGAATGACATTAGTGCTATTGATTTAATACTGTCATTTGGAATTAGTTACCTTTTATATACATGTCCCACTTCCTAACTGCTAGAAGGCAGAAATTGAATTGTTTTTGTCTCCAGAGGATCTAGTGCATGCCCTATCCATAACTTATCAGTGTGTTGATGAGAGATTTGAGGCGAACCCAGAATTGGGAGAGTGCCGTGGTGTGGTTAACAAAGTGATCTGTGTCCTTTCAGCATCCTTGCTGAACTACAGCTTCGAGAACCAAGCTTTCCTGATGTTCAGCATGGTGTGCTCATCCATAAAGTCATCCTGGACTCCCCTGCACACCGGTGAGGGAGAGATTGCACTGGGAGGTGGAGATGGGTGAGGTGTTTATGTGCCCTTGAACTGGGCCATCTATTCCCTCCTTTATCTCTCTGTCCACTTTTTGCCATAGGGCTGGTCTACGGCCTGGTGATGTGATCTTGGCCATTGGGGAGCGGCTGGTACAAAATGCTGAAGATATTTATGAAGCCGTTCGAACCCAATCCCAGCTGGCAGTGCGGATCCGGCGGGGACCGGAAACATTGACCTTATATGTGACCCCTGAAGTCACAGAATGAATGGATCAGCAAGAGTAGGAGGCTTCTGCTCTGATTTCTACTTTGCTTTCCTGGCTTGGGTTCTTATGGCACCCGGATGGAGGATTAAATGAACCAGTTGGGGGCAGGTCCCTCCAACTACCAGCACCAATCCCTGGGCCCTGAGGAATCACAAAAACACTTTTTATATAAAATAAAATTATACCTAGCAACATGTTATACTCAAAAATGAGGGGAAGGGTGGCGCACTGCTCTTTCCCCCCACAAAAAGGCTAGAGGTAAAGCCGTATCTCCCTGAACTGAGAGGAGATATTGGAGTTGACCATTCTGACCTCCCTATTTAAGAAAACGAGCTGCTGCTGTCTTTTCCTGGGCAGTCAATCAATCAGGTGCGCCTCTTTGTGGCGTGCTTGGTTTGGTGCTGGGCCTGGGAGCAAAATTCCCCATGCCTGGCCACAGATCCAGACAGCCGGCGTAAAAGGAGGGCAATAACTTCTGCTTGACAGTTCTACACCCACAGTGCACAATGGATGAGTGCCGTGGGCCTGCTGACGTCAAGGATTCCTTGGTAAGCTCCTGAGGTAATGGCAGCCTCAGACCCCTGCCATTAGGGGCCAGTTGTGGTCTGCAGAGGAGGGTGGTGGCACCTTAGATGATCTGGTTGCTGGTCTGGCCAGGGTAGCGTTCAAACCTCCTGTTGGCCTCTTCACTGAAGGCATCGCCTGCAAGGTGAACATGTGGTTTGGGCAGGAAGATTGACCCGTTGTGGGGAAGGGTGGGTAGAAGTGGGGAGACTGAAAAATACGGAAGTGTGTGGGAAGACATAGAAACAACCTAGGGAGAAGAGAATGAAGGCCTTTCCCTCCCATCCCCCAGTCTTTCTGGCTTCTCTTCCCACCAAATACCAATGTGGCAGTTGTGCACCCAGATGCGATGTCCATCATATTTGCAGTTACATTTCATTGCATTGTTGGTGAAGTCACTTTCTGCTACTTCAAAATTGGGGTTGATGACCACCTGTGAGTGGGAAAATGCCAGCTTAACCAGCTGCAGTCCTCAAATCCAAATGTGTCTTTAATAAACACTCCTCCCACTCAATAGCTGGAAATCTTAGATCCCAGGCACCTGCAGAATGTAGTTTCCTGGCTTCACATCTGTGATGTCAATCCATTGACAGTCGATGTCATGCCGGTAGAGATCCCAGCAACCCACAGTAATGCCCTGCTCTCCAAAGTTGGCACACTCATACCTCTTGGAGACATCTGAAGAGACAAGCATATGTCAGTGTGAGGCAAGGCTGTGGGGATGAGGAAACTGTAGTCTACTCTAGGCCCCAACTCACCCTCCTGACACTCGGTGTCTTCTAGACAGAAACTAGCTTTGTGGCCCTCAGCCACCTTGGTGCCGTTGGGGGTCAGGATATCATAGTGAGTGAAGATGTCCATACTGTGATAATGCCTGTGGGGACAAGGGAACCCCTGTTTCCTTCCCTGCCCACAGCAGGCTTGCCCCGTCCCCAGTGGCCTTGCCCTTCTACTTGACCCTCTCACCCATGACACTCATGCCACACCCAGGAGTGGCGCCCAGCCTTGGGCCTGAAGTCAGCGCGTCCCAGGTTGTGGATCTGGGAGGAGAATCGGAGCAGACGCCGGTGGCCGTAAGGCCAGTTGGCTGAGCGGGCCGAGCTAGCCAGGCAGTTCTCTTCAGCAGCACAGTACAACATGTGCAGGGGCCTGTCCTCGATGTACGCGGTCTCCTGCACCAGTGCTGAGTGCAGCAGCAGATCTGACGCGGCTGCACCAAGGAAGGAAGGAGAGGGTTAGAACTCACTGCTGAGGGGCAGGGACAGATGGGAGTGCGTCCATTCTCACCCCCACCCCCTGCCCCGCATCCCCTTCCCCCCACCCCCAGAAAGTTGGGTGAGACTGGTTTTCTGCAGGGAAGGCGGACCCCTCCGGATTGCAGCTCTCTCTCTCCCTGCAAAGGGGTAGGCCACAGCCTCCCTTCCCTGGCTTGAGTCACCCGACCCTTCACTCACTCTCAGAACAAATGACTCCAGCAGTGAAATGGCTTCCTGTCCTCTTGCAGGCGACGTGGGTGCCATGATGAGCACATTGGTCCAGGGACAGCTCAGTCCCTGTGCAGTGCACTCCACTCATCACCACCTCTGTTATATTCCCTGAGTCCCAGTACCAGGTCTCCTGGGGACATACAGAGGTGTTTTTGTGAGGCCACCATCCAGCCTCCCAGGCCAAGGGACTCATTTTGACAGTCCTCTGCCCCAAACACAGCCTTTGGAGGCAATAGCCTTGGTTCCTCTCTCCTTCCCACTCACCTGCAGGCCATGGTTGGCATAGCCCAGTCCGAGTTGCCTGCAGGCAACCATGGCCTCCAGTGTCCCCCAGTCATCCCCACAGATGAGGCCCCAGCGAAGGGACCCAGGTCCTCCTGTTTGCACCTCGACTCGCCCTTCATGTCGGCTGCGGCCCCCGCTGAGTCGGATCTGTAGTGACACAATGGAAGTACTGGGGAAGCTTTTGGGGGTGGAGTAGTGGGAGTCTGTAGCAGGCCTATGGCTGAATGGTGATTCAGAGGCACTTAAAGGGCTAGCAAGTGGTGGCATCAGGTGGGAGCTGCAGGATGGCAGGGGCATGGGGCAGTGGGCATCAGACTGCAGATCATGACCAGAACTGGATAGGATGTGAGACACCTGAATCAAGGTGGAAAGAATGACTGACCTTGGTCTCTACCCCAGTGTAGGGCAGGTTGCATCGGACTCCAGCATCTTGGCTATGGGAACAGTCCTCAGCTGTGATGTTCCTGTGGGGGCACTTCCAGAGGGAGGGTTCCTGGCCAGAGCATCGAACTTCACTCAAATGGATGGCACCCATGCCTAAGGTCAGAGGTCAAAGATCAGGAGGTTCTAACTTCCTTATCTGTCCAGGGGTCTCCTTCCTAAGGAATGTACCCTCCCCCAGGAGTGTGTACCTCCTCCTTCCCTCTCCCTCCCACCTGCACCCCCTCACCCTGCCCCATGCGGGCACCGCTCAGAGCCTCTCGAGCACTCCCGAAGCCCAGCTCCCGACACACCACACTGGCTGCCTGCAGGTCCCACTTGCGGTCACAGACTGTGCCCCACGTGCCAGCCTTCAGGACTTCTACCCGGCCCTCTCCTGGGTGGGCTCCACCCTTTAATCGCACTCGGGCCTGTAAAGGAGAGAGAGGTGCCCAGCAGTGAATGGAAACATCAGCACAGACAGGGCTGAGTAGACCTGGGAGATGAATGAGATTCTGGTGGGAGGGAGCATGGGAGGTAGGAGGTTCCTCTCTGTCCTCAAAGGTCAAGGCTGTGCTTAATCAGGGGCTGGCCAGGCTAGGGGGTTCTCCGCCTGGGGTGGGGAAGGTCATAGTCACTGTCTCACACACCTCCCCCTGAGGCTTCGACTGTTGCTTCTTCTGGCCACTGGACGCTGCGTAGAGAGGGCTTGGCACACAGCTCACCACCGCAGGGCCCCCCCCAGGGCACCTGGTGGTGTCATTGGCACGATAGAACTCCAAGGAGCAGAGAGAGAGGTGGGCCTCCGTGCCCACGCACGCCACCCCATGCAGACCAAAGGAGTGTTGCTGCCGCTGGGCCAGCAGCCTGGGGGGACAGGAGTGGGAGCAGTAGGGTAAAGCAGTGCTCCTGCCTCTTTGCCCACATCCCTCCTCCCACTCCGTGCCTCCACCCATGACCACTTTAGCCCTTCTTCTTCCCCTCTTCTCCGCAAAAACACAGAGACAAAGAGACAAAGGTAATGGCGAGTTTCTAGGCCGAAAGAGCCTAGATTACCTGGACGGGGGCTGGTCCTTGGGGACCTTCTGCAGCAGAAGAACCCTATGGGAAGGAAGGCTCGTCTTGACTTGCCTGACAGAAACCTTGTTCTGTACGGTTTCAGGGTGCTGGCCCTAATGGAGGCTGAGGCTGACGCTACTGTGCAAAGACAATAGGAAGCCAGGACTGCCCAGCTGGCAGAGATGGGTAGGAGGGAGTAGCTGACACAAACAGGAAGCCTGAATAGCCAGAGTGAGCGGATCCTTCTATTACGCTGTGACTGAAATAACTAAATGAGTCAGGATGCAAAGGAGTGAGTAAGTCTTGCGTCTACATGGCTTCTTAGAGGCCAGAGGGGTTTCCAGGCCAGAGGATGATGGGCAGTTATGGAAGAACAGACCAGATGGTGAACACAGGAAAGACTGGAGCTGGTATATACAGGAACGAAGATGTACAAATGCAAGACAGACAAAGAAGGGCCACGTGACCAGAGAAGGAGAGTGAATATGAACAACAGAAGGGTGAAGATATCCCCAGACCTGAGCTGAACTGTATGAGTCTTTAATGAGGTAGTCCATGCTTCTGCAGTTTAAATGTAACAGAAAGAATGTTCCATAGCCCCTCAAGTGGGAAAATGGGACTAAATTAGAGATGTTAAAACTTGGAAACACAGCGGAGAGATGCTAGAGAGAATGAAGAGACTTGCTTATTGACACCAACGGAATGAGATACTGCAGTGAGCCATGTGATGAGAGAAGTACTTTCTTCCCAGAACAGCTGGTTTGAACCCAGAGAGGAAAGGAACCAGATGAGGCCTGGTGTTGGTGGAGTGGGTCTGTGAGGCTGGTTTGGCAGTGAATTATTGCAGTAATGTGCTCCATTACTTGATGTCAGAGGAAGGAAGGAATATGACGATTTGAAGCCATTGGCTGGGAAGACACAGAGAGATGGACAAGTTATAAACAAATCAGACCAAGGAAGCCTGGAGACTTTACAGAATACCTTTGCGAGCTCAAGATAAGTGGATTCAAAGAGACCAGGTATTCTCCCAAAGTCCTGTCTGGCTGAAAATAAAAGTCAAAGATGCCATCAGAGGAAAAAGACATCTCTCTTCTAAACTCTCTCCTCCTTTTTTCCCCATAACTGACAAAATAAAAACACCAGTGTGCATTTTAATGTGGGGGGTCAGGGAAGGCCAGAGTATGGCCATGTTGGGCAAGATGACCCTAAGCTGGAAGGGCACTACAAGAACACCCCCAAATTCCAAGCCCCTTTGAAGGCACCAGAGGGAGGAGCTGGGGAATGAGGGGTACCAGGGGCCACTGGGTGATCTCGGAATGCTGTGAAGAGAGGAGGAAAGAATAGAAAGGGATGACTTCTCTATGCCTCAACTACTGCTGAAGAAGCTATCAGAGAGACTTTTCATGGACAAATTGCCTTTGAAACCAAGTGAGACACAATCATCGGGATTGGAAGCTTTCCATTCCCTGGGCTTCTGAAGGAACCCAGGAGGAAAATGATGGGACTGGGAGCCTAATTGTGTGAACTGGGCCAGAGATCAGGACTTCCATGTGACTCCATCCCTGACAAAGTTTCCAGAGGGGATCCTCAGTCTCACTTCCAAGCTGGTAGCACTTATTTTTAACAATTAAATAAAGGTAGGATGGGAACACTGATCCCTTAGGCAAACTTAACTTCTTGGGGGAGAGGCAAGCATGGCATCTGAAGGACAAGAGTGCCAGAGTATCTACTAAAATCTGCTGGGGGAAGATAAATAAGCATGTGGAACAAGGGTAGTCAGTGGATGAACTTCTGAGATTTTCAGAAATCCTGTGACAAGCATAATTCCTCAGAGAACCACATAAGGGCCAGTCTTACTTTACATTTCGGTGACTCATCTGGAAGGTGGCTTGTAACAGTTGCTGCTGCTCTTCCACCTCTTGGTGGAGGCTTCTCTTGGACCCCTTCCTGACCACAGCCCGATGCCCCTGACTCGTCACTCGGCACTCCCTCTCCTCTCCACTTAGCCTGAACTTTATTTACCTCTTGATTGGCCCCCTGCCCACTCGGGGTTTGGGTTTGGCTTTAAGCTTGATGATTGGTCTGAAAAAAGGAGAAAGAAGTTATTGGAGGTAGTGGTCAGGTATGTTGCCAGGGAAAAGTAAAGGATTATTATTATTATTTTCTGTTTCTAGGAAGGACCCTTCATGCAGAGTATGGGGAGGGGCAAAGCCAAGGCAGTCAGATTTTCCACATATACTGCTGCATACCACTTAACTATTTTTGGAATACATGCTGCTCTCTGGGTTCAGCAACAGTTATGAGAAAACTAGTTATGTCAATCCAGGTGGTGAGGGGAGAGGAGATAAGAGCAATGGTAAAGGGAGAAGAGAGAATGGGAATGCAGATGAATTAAGGGAGGTTAGGAGTTGGGGCAGGGGAGGAAGCATGCAGGTGGCTGAGGCTGGAGTCCAAGCTATTTGGGGGAAGTATAAAGATGCAGAGGATTTTCCTAAGCCATTCCTGCATTATTTCCTCCTTGGGCTTCCTAAGATCAAAGCTTACCCATCCCCATGCCTGCCTCCCCTCCCCTCCCCCCTGGAATGGCCATTTTCCAGTCATATCCCTGATTCATCAGCTTGGGTTCTGGGATGGACATGGATAGGCTGCCTTCCATCCATCCACCTCCTGGGGTCACAGGGATGAGCAGGAGGTCCCGGGGCTCTTGCCCCATTACCTTCCAAGGGGCTTGGAGCGTCGGGCCGAGGCTTTGGCCGCTCGCTTCCTCAACTTTCTGTGAGGATAAGACAACAGCAGAGTCAGGATCAGTCTAGAACTAAGTGGGAAAAGCTAGTGCAACTGGGACCAGGGGCAAGATTTCTTTTCCAATAGTTAGAGGGCTCCTGGTGGCAGGATCTTATAACATCAGATACCTCCAAAGTTCAACCCTTCACAGCTGTTTGGCCTCATAAGCACGTAACCAGACAGGTGAGCAGCAGTGAAGGACATGGACTCGGGGCTGATAAAGACCCTATACCAGGACCCACAGAAATTAGGTTAAGGCAGACAGGGAATAAGGACTCTTGGGTTGATATTAGGGCTGATCTAAACCTGGAGGGAGGGCTAGGGGAACGGGTGTAAGTAGAAGGGTGTTAGGATTGTTAGGATTGCCAGACTGACTAGGCAAGGAGAGGGAACTGGCTTGGTCACACCTAGAGAGGCTATGTATTCTTTTCTCGGATGCTCTCTGGCTTCTGGCATGTCCAGGCCTGAGGCCAGTGAACCAGGACCACGGACCAAGGCTGGATAGTAAGGGACATTAACTTGGTCTGACTGCGGAGCATAAGGCCAGGCTGCTTAGGATGACAGAACCCTTCCTGCTTTAGTTAAATCCCATATGCTTTAGTCATTGCTTTAGTCATTCACAAACTGAGCTCATTTCCCAAACTTACTTCCAGGGATTAAGTTCTAAAACCTTATTTCTTCTTAATTGGCCTAAATATTTGACCTATTTTATTCTTCAAGAAGTTGCCTTAAGTCTAATGCATGGAAACTAGGTCTGTTTCTCCACTCATTCTCCCTTTGATTTCAAAGACTTTCACTTTGCCCCCTTTGTCCTGCCCAACTATGTATAATGAATGCAGGTCTTGTCTGTCCTTACAAAATTTATGGAATTCCCTGTCATCCTCTTAGTTATCATCTCTTTGAACATGTTCCTGCTCTGCTGTTTCTCTTGAGGAGTCATCTTTGGATGTGGTATACTATGTGCAGATGTGCTAGGATTTTAATAAATAGATTTTAACAGGGCTGAATCTGCTTGGTACCTCCTGCCCTGGCTTCTTACTGAGGATGTACTTAGTTGGTCTTTTTGCCAAAACGTTCAATATGTCCAACATTCCTAGCAAAGAGTCTACAATAACTCTCGGGTCCCTTTCCTGAAAGACTACTAAGAAACTTTCCTGAGACGCTACTAAGAGTTTAGAATGTTTCATCATATATGTATAGTGTGAAACTTTTTCTCTAGATGTGTTTTTCTCAAACATGTCTGAAATGAAGTATACTTGGCACTTTCTTTCACCAGTAACCCAGAGAGATCATTCTGATCTCCAGCGTTGTATTCAGAAAAATGTTGTATTACCTAGAAATTTAGAAGTACTTCTTCTCTAAGTTATGTAAGGACTATATAAGGTCTTTATATTATATATTATATGGTATATATAATAATATACGTTATAAGGCAAATACAGGTTACATTAAGGACCTGGTACTTGTTTAGGACCAGTACTGATATTTGTCTTCATTGATATTTCTTCATTCACAAATGTGCTTGTTTTCCCTATCATTTGTTCCTTCAACCATCAAACATAAAAAGCTACCTGCATCTGCACATCCTTTTCTCATTGCAACTGTCTTTCTTCTCTAAGGCCACTGCCCCCAAACGTTTCTGAATTCCTTCCTCTATGTTCCTTTCTCTCCTTCTCAATTGAGAAGTTGCACATAACCTCTCCTTCTCAATCGAATCCTTTTAAACATGTTCAGCTCTCTCTCTGTCTCTTACACACACACACACACACACACACACACACCCTCCACCCCACATCTTTCTCCCTCTTCATAGAAAAACTTTTCAGTGGTTGTCGATACTCATCATCTTTCCTGCCACTCACTCCTTAACCCACCCCTTTCTGGTTTCCGCCCCCCGGCATCACTCTGCGATAATAAATCCAGAAGATTTTTTTTCTTCTTTTTTAGTCTTCATCCCATTGACTCTTGGTAGCATCTGGCACTGCTGTTCTCTCTTTCCCTCCTTGGCTGTCACAACACTACTGGCCTTGTTTCAGTCCTAATTCTGGTTGCTCTTTCTTGGTCTTCTTATCAGGCTCCTCCTCTATATAGTCATTTAAATTTTTAGAGCTCTAAGGCATTCTTCTCACTCCACATCCACTCTTTATATGTTCTCGTTCACACCTAACCTTGTATATTCCATTGCCTTCTTGATGTTCCTACTTAGATATCTCAAAGTTATCTAAAATTTAATGTGGGTCTAAAAAATAAACATAACTCTTACAGCAAAATCTACGCCGGAAACCTAGGAGTCAACCTTGACTCTTCTCTCTTCAATCCGTAACGAAGTCCTGTCAATGTTCTGTCCTAAACAACTCTCTAATCCATTTGCTCTTGCCCTTCTCTAAACCATTCTCAGAAATGCAGTCAAAGTAATCTCTCAGAGCCACAAACCTGATCATGTCCTCTCACAGCCCTCCTCATTAAAAAACTTCAATGATTTTCCATTACTTTTATCATAAAGATCCAAATCCTTAACATAGCCTATAAGGTCTTCTATGATTTGGTGCCTAACTAGCTCTCTCGTCACCTCTGTATTCTGAGCACCTTGCACAGTGCTTGGCAAATAGTAGGAGTTCAATAAATATCTATCAAGCTGAAATGAACTAGAAGAGTGACTTCTTAAACAGCACTTAAGCTCTTAGAACTTCAACTTCTTTGCCTGAAAAAGGGCAGTAAATGGTTCAATTATCTGTACATTATTTTCCTCTTCTAAGATTCTACAACTTTCACATGTTCTAGGGTAGAACTAACAAACCAAGTTTAAAAATGATAAATATATCACATTCTGATTTTCTTATTCTCTAAATCTTACTGACTTCCTCTAAAAGCTAGCAGATGCATCTTCTTTCTCTAAGGAAGGTAGAGTTGTTTATAACTATCTTGCCTAGGCTTTATAATTGTATTACCTACGAGGATTCTCCCTCTGTCCGACTTGACCTGTGACGGCGTATCTATACCATATCCAAATCACAGAATCTCCCAGGACCCCTGTAATCTCTTTCCCCACTAAGAATGAACACTGTACTAAGTATATTTCCTTCTCCAGCCTTCATATCGCAGACTCAGTAAGAGATCCCAATAGGTACACAAATATTCCTGATTTCCGAAACTTACTTGAGGCTGTATATACGTGGGGACAATTCCTGGGCCTCAAAATGCCCCGGGACGGCCCATGTCTAAAGTTAGTTCATATTAACTTGAAGCCCAGAGATGCCTGATGGATACCATCCTTCTCTTGAGCAGCTTCAGTATCATTTTAGTTCTTTCTTCTCTTATTTTCTATATTCTGTCAGTCATCCTACATCTATTCATTCCCCTCTCTCCTCGTTGTCATCCTCCCCATCAGCTTCATGTTTATAACTCCTGACTAATCTTACTGCATCTAGAACTTCCTCTTCCAGTTCACTACTATCAAACTTTTAAAAACATTGGCCTTATTTTATCACTGTCCCATACAAGTACTTTTATTTTTTAATTTTCCATAAGATAAAGGTAAAACTCTCCAATCTGGCATTAAAAGTGTTCCATTTTCTAGCCTTACTCTATCCATTCGGATCTTTCTTCCACTATTTCTCAGTATAAATCTTCTACTCTTGTCAACTGTCTTTCAAAATATCCTATTCATTTTCATCTTTGTTGGGGTCAGCAATAACTTCATGTTGCTAAATCCAGTATTCATTTCTCAGTCCTCATGTTTTTAGACCCATCAGCGGCACTGACACACTTGATCACTCTTCCTTGAAGCACTTTACTTGGCTTCTAGGCCTCCACACTCACCTGCTTCTTTTTCTACCTCACCTCCGTTTGCATTTTTTTTTTTTTTTTTTGCGGTACGTGGGCCTCTCACTGTTGCGGCCTCTCCCGATGCGGAGCGCAGGCTCCGGACGCGCAGGCTCAGCGGCCATGGCTCACGGGCCCAGCCGCTCCGCGGCATGTGGGATCTTCCCGGACCGGGGCACGAACCCGCGTCCCCTGCATCGGCAGGCCAACTCTCAACCACTGCGCCACTAGGGAAGCCCTGCATTTTATTGTTGTTGTTGTTTTTTGTTTGGCTACGCCGCACCACGCCATGCAGCACGCGGGATCTTAGCTTCCTGACCAGGGATCGAACCCGTACCCCCTGCATTGGGAGCACAGAGTCTTAACCACTGGACTGCCAGGGTAGTCCCCTCTTTGCACTTTGCCTTATCTTTGCCTTATCTCCCTGACGCTTGATTCTGCCACATCCCTTACAGTCTATTCTTAACAAAGCAGCCCAAATAATACATAAAAAGTGGAAGTCAGATGTCACACCTCTGCCCAAAACCTTATCTCACACAGAGTAAAAACCAAAGACTCTCAAATGGCCCTACATGATCTGGCTCCCCATTCTTTCCCTATCTCCACCTGCATCACGTGTCCTATCATTTTCTCCCTTGTTCACTCAGGTCCAGCCCCAGGGGTCTCCTGGAGCATGACAAGAATCCCCCATCCCCCACATCGTGATACACACCACCACACTCCCCAGGATCTTCTCATTTATGATGCCTCTTCCTGGAGATGCTCATCTAGATTTTTGCATAGCTTGTGCCTTCGCCTCCTTTAAATATTTTCTCAAATGATGCCTCCTCTGACCTATTTAAAACTGCAATCCCAGTCCCGCTTCCTAACCCTTTCCCTGCTTTATTTTTATCTATTATGCCCTTTGCCATCCTTACATTTTGTAATGTTACTCGTTTTCTGGTATTTCCCTAGTCCATGAGATCAGGGATTTTTGTCTGTTTTGTTCATTATTGAATCCCTAGTATCTACAACAGTCCCTGGCACACAGTAGGCACTCAATAAATAAATGTTGAATGAATGACTCTCTACACTTTTGTTCATGCTACCCTCTTCACCTGAAATGCCTGCTATTTAAATCGTACTAATCTTTCAGAACCTGGTGTTTGGATTAGGAAAGGTAAAGAACAAGCACAGGGAAAGAAATATAGCCCCAAGGTAGATAATAACAAAGGAGCACAGCACATAGATGTTTTAAACCATATGAGTCCCTATGCCAGATAAAGTATATTCCTTGGGGCTGAAAGATGTGTTTCAGAGCCAAGGCAAAGAAAATCTGAGCAAGTATGGAAAAGACTGGAGGTTGGATAATGTACTGATTTTTGAGAAGGAAGAGGATTCTTCAATCTACAGATAATATTCTAGAATAAGTTATTAAATAGAAAGTTTGTGAGCATTGAGGAAAAATATGGTGATCCTTAGAAATCTAAAAGGATTTCAGTAAAAATTAGCCCAGTCAAACCACCAAGATTTCCTTTCTTGGTAAGATTACTAAATTGGAAGGCTGCAGAATGGCTGTGAACATAATATAGCTGGATTTTAGCAAAGACTAATAACATCTCCCATGATTTCATTACAGATAAGATGGTATAATGTTGGCTACATCATTGTAGTGTTCAGTTTGTTCCCAATTGGCTGAAAAAACATTTTACAACTAATGATTAAAGGTTTGATGTAAATCTGGAGGATTCATAAGAAGAGTTAGACTTTGGTTTTAAAGATTTCAACAATTTTAACAGTCACTTTGATGAAGTCAGGAAGCAGAGCTATCATATCTATTGAACAGAGGAGGCAGGGAGGGATGACAAGTGGAAAATAATGTCAAGATTCAAGATAATCTCATGGGATCATCATGGCTTTTTAATGGTTTTTAAATGATGTATAAACTAATAGGGTAAACTCAACAGATTTAGGCTGCTCTATCAGTATCAAGGATGAGAGAAGACCCAATTTAGGTGATTACAGGGTCAATATGAGCAGTGGGATGCTGCCTCAACAGAAAGGCAATGCAAAATCTACACATGCTTTAATTAAAAGTGAGCATTTCTGCTGTACCCTGCCCTGATCAGACCACATCTGAAGTAGTGTGCCCAGTGGAAGGTCACCCAGATGTTAAGAAGTCTTCCTGCAAAACTGATCTAAGGAAGAGATGAAGAAAACAATCATTTAAATTACAGAGAAATTTCTAAATTTCTCAAAATGCCAAATTAGATGCTCCAGGGAAGCGAGACGCTGTTAAGCACAGAACCGGTCACCAGTGTGATCCGTTTCCTAGAGGCCGGCGCGTACACCAGGGCTCCAGAGCAGGTGAAGAGGGCCGGCTTCTGGGCCGAAGCATATTCTGGAAAACTTGCCTAGGAGTCCTGAGGGCTCGCGCGGTCACAGACGCCTCGTGGGCCGCCTGGACCCAGGGAGGCGCCAGGCCCCTCCCGGCGCCCTCCGGCCTTCAGGGATTGGCGCTCTGGCGGGGACCCACCGCCCCGGGGATGCTCCGGGCCTGTCACCTTCAGACTCCCGGCGTCCGGCCCCGCCCCAGTTCCGCCTCTGCAGGGCATGGCCGCGCCCCCACCCCCCCTAACTCGACCCGCGGGCTCCTGGGCCGCGCCAGCGCCGGCACCGTAACCGCGACCGCCCGCGGGCCTGCGGGCCGCTGGGCATGGCCTCGCGAGACCCGGCGCTCGCCCCGGGTCGCGGAGACGCCGCCTGGCGACCGATGGAGTCACGGGCACCGACGCCATAGCCGCCGCTCACCCCGCGCCGGCTTGGGCCGCTAGAGAGCTCGAGCCTCGCCGGGCCCGTGGCAGACTCGCCTCGGGAACCGCTTCATGGTCCCGCGATATTTCTCAACTCTCCAGTTTAGCAGAGGCCTCCACATTTCCCCACTCTTCCGGAGCCCAGGTTCCCCCAGTGCCGCAGCCCCCTCGGAGGTCTCTCAACACCATTCCCTAACAAGCTCCCTCGTCCCTTCACCTGTAGAAGGCCACGTTGACCCTCTTTTCGCTAGGGAAGCCCAGCATCCCGCAGACCACGTGGCTGTTATGGGCGCTCCATCCTTTATCACACACTTGCGACCAGCCGTCCGGAAGCCTGACTTCGACCAGTCCCTCAGTCACGGGCAGGGGCCGCCTGCCCCGCCCAACGGCTGGTCGAATTCGTACCTCCTCCACTTGCAGGTGATGCTCTACCTGGGGATGGGACCACAAGTAGAGGAAGGAATCCCAATGACACCTTTCGTATGTCCGGCCACCCTCAAGGAACCCTGATTGAGTGTGCTTGCTGTAAACCCAATGGCGAGACGGGGCTGAGAGGCAGGCCTGCTCTCTAGGAGGTGTGTGGGTGTGTTGACCCTCCTGCAGCCATGAGTGTGCAAGGACATGCTATGCTCTGAGAAATGACTAAGGGTCCAGAAGAAGCTGGGGAAGGAGCATCTAACTCTGCCTGGAGCCTGAGGGAGCACTTCACCGAGGAAGTGGTATTGAAGGAGGAGGAGAAAGTAAGAAGGGAGATGTCCCCGGAGAGGAGGAACATCTGAGGTGAAGGAGAGCACAGTGCCCTGAGGACCAGGGATGAAGTTGGAGAGGCTCATGCCAGGCTTAGTAACTTGAATGCTAATGCTAAAACCTGGACTATACAGTGTCTCGGAGCCCTATCATTTTGTGCCCCCCCAAGTCCCCCACCAACCCAAATTATCCCCTTGGGCATATGGGATCCTCTACCTTCTAGTATCTGCGCATATAACCACTCCACAGCCCCGTGTCTCGCCACCCTGGGTGGTGTGTGTGTGTGAGTGTGTGTGTGTGTTTATGAACTACAGACCTCAATGACATTGGAATCCAAGAAGCCGGGGAGGCGCTCGTCCTTGCAGATGACCCCGGCATCCTCATCGTGGGTACAGTCACTGTTCCCCCAGCCCCGGGAGGCACATTCAGTCACACTCCGCTCAGTCCCACTGCAGCTCAGGTTGTCCAGCCAGATGCGGCCTGTGGAGGGGCGGGAGATAAGGGGACAGAGGGGCTTGGAGAGGTAGTATGGGGATGTTGGTGAGAATGAGCATGGAAGCCTCATACCTGGTAAGGTAATGAGTGGGGAAGGGACAGGGGACCCTGGAAAGGAATACGAAAGGGAGCATAGGATTGATGGAGGGTTGATAGTGATCTGGGGATACCCAAGAATTTGGTAGGGTGAATAAAAAAAACCAAGAGTCAACACTGAAGTTCTGATCAGCCCTTACCCATTCAATGACAGCTACAATTAATCAAGTACCTACTGTATGTGAGGCAATCTGCCGAGGTATGTACATATGTGAGCATCCTTAGAACAGAGCTGCCAGAAGGTATTATCACCATTTCGTATAAAGAAATTGGAGTTCTGAGGAGTTAAGTAACTTGACTAAGACCACAGCCAATACATGGGGGCTTAGGGATTTGAGCCATTTGTGAGATTTGGAAATGTAAAATCCTTTCACCTCAGCCTTACATTCTCCCATGTGCCCCCCATGTGCATTGCCACGTTGCCCTGCGTTCTTCTCTCTGCCTGGACCGAACTGAAATGAATATCACCGACTTTCTCTCAGAATTGGGTGGCCCCTCAAAGGTTGGTCCCAGCTAATGTGCAGGGACCCCTCATGCATATCCTGACAGGACTTACCCAGCTTCTGCTGGGATACCTACCTCCTGCCCCAGCAGGCTGTTGGAACCATCACAAAGTCCTTGAGACTCTTTTATGACTCCCCCACTCCAGGTCTGATTCAGTCCTTGATGCCATCCAGAAAAATCCCTCAGCCAAACGACTGTACTCACATTTGAAGACAACCATCATGTAATTGTTATCCAAAGCTTTTTCCTTTCATACCAAATATCCCTGGTTTCTTCAGCTATTCCTTGAAAATTGGCTTCCAATCTTTCACATCTGGCCAGCTCTCCTCTGAATATACTTCCATTTTTAGGATCTTAGTTCCCTGACCAGGGATTGAACCTGCACCCTTGGCAGTGAAAGCGCGGAGTCCTAATCCTGGATCACCAGGGAATTCCCAGTACTTCCATTTTCTACTGTCTCTCTGGAAATGTGGCATCTAAAGTGACACTTCATTCCAGAAGTGATCTAGCCAGTGGAAACTGGGGGATTAGCTTCAGACTGCACCAGTTTCTATCAATCTCACTGTGAGCTCATACAGTGTAAGCACCCCCAGGTCTCAGAATTGTTCCTAATCCCCTACTACCCACATTCATACTTGTCCTAGAGTTTATACTTGTCTTTGGTAAGTTCCAGCTTGTTGGTTTCAGCTCTGGTCTATAATCTGATTTTGTTGGCTGCAGTATCTGTGATTCCTTCTGGCTTTGGGACATCCAGACATCATTTACCTGCTTTCAGCTTCCCATGAAACCAGTTGTACTTTAATCATACAGGGCTCACCTGTGTCAGCGCTGTCTTTGCACGTGGCTTTGTAGAGTCATACTTTTGCAGCAGAAAGGAACTTAAGAGTTCACCTAGTCATTTTGCACATGGGGCATCTGAGGCTCAGAGAAGGCACTGACCAGCCTAATTTCACACAGCTCTGAGAAGTGACTGCTGGTTGGTTTGTCCCCCATGGTTGTACTTGACACTGGCTTTTCTTGGTGTTCTGTGTCCCTATGGCTGTGCCATCCTGGTGTTCCCTCTCCCTACATTTAGGTTGCACTTTGGCAATACCTAGGCTGTGCCTGGAGCATTGCTCACCTGTTCCAGGGCCGTATTTGGCACTGTGGGTCCAGCCTGTGGCCTCTGTGAAGCCCAGCTCCCGGCATAGGACATGGGCAGCCTGCAGTGTGAAGTCGTCATCGCAGATGGTGCCCCATTCGCCAGCCCGCTGGATCTCCACGCGGCCCTCGAAGGGCTTCCTGGGGAAGCCGGCCAGCCGGAACCGTAGCCCCTGGCTCCCAGCCCTCTTCTCAGGGGCCGTGGATGGGGATGGAGATCCCAGGCACGAGCTGCACAGCAGGCACAGCAGCAGCCCCCAGAGGCTCCACTGCCAGACACTGACAGGTCGCATGGCAAGGAAGGCCTGGGTGCCCCAGAGAGAGAATATGTGAGAGAAGCTGAAATTGAGCCAGGCCCAGGTCTGAGAGAGGTCATGAGAGGAAAAGAGACACTGGTTAAGACCAGAGACAGACAGACAGTGCGAGAGAAAGAGAGGGACCCACGGACTAAGAGAGACAGTGAGAAAGGAACACATACTAAACAAGAGCAGAAACACAGAGTCAAAGAGGCACACAGACTGAGAGACCCAGATTGGGGGGCGGGGGAGGGAGAGAGAGAGGCTCTCCCTCCCTTTTGTGAAGAATAAAACTCTCACTATTAGTTGTGATGTCTCACAATGTCCTTTCCCTAGTTCTGCTATCATCACCTCCATACCCCGACTCGTGGGTCAAGGAGACCCAGTGATCAAAAGACAGAGATTAGAGACCAAGATCAGAGAATGGTCCAGATAAAGAGGAAGAGACTGAGCAAGAGACACGGAGAGGGAGACCCAGACAGAGAGAATGTGAGAGGAAGGGAAACTGTGGGAATGAAAGGGGACCAAACAGAGACAGTAGAGAGAGACACAATGTTGAAGATGGATAGAGAGGGATCAGGAGAGAGCCTGGCACACAGAATTGGGGGGCAACTGAGAAAGGCAAGCAATAGGTGAGGAGGAGGGGAACTGACAAGAGCCAAGGAGCAGAGGCAGAAGGGACCCAGATGATCCTATTCAGCCAGTCAGACAGAGGACAGATAGCTACTGATTGTGGAGACAGGCAGGCAAGGAGGGGCTTAGGAGACCCTCGGATCTCAGGTCCCCTGAATGGGAGCCAAGCCGAGTCCTCTCTGGCCAGATTCCAGGCAGAGAAGGCAGAGAACCAGAATGCACTGGAGAACTCTTGCACATCCTACAAGCCCTGCAGGGTCAAGGGGTCCAGGAGGGCCAGGCCTCAAGGTGGGGGGGGAATGGGGTGGGGTTTTCCAAGGCTCCTGCCAACACCGCCATCTCTGTCACGGGCAAGCGGAGGCGAGAGCACCAATCGGCTTCTCTGCCAAGGCCTTCCCTCTGTCTGGGGCGGAGAACAGCCCCTCTACAGCGAGCTCCCCCCTCCCCCCCCACATGCTTCCCCCAACTCAAACAACCCAACAGGGCAGCTTTGTTTGGGAACATTTTGGCTTGGGGACCCAGGGAGAGGGCCTCACAGAGGAACCCCCAGCCTTAGGGCCCTCCCGGCTGCCCTATTTGGAACATCCTGCAGCCCCCGCCCCCCAATATCTGCTTCATTTCTCCACTCTTCTTGTGTTTCACTCTTCTTTGACAATAATAAAACCCTCAGTAGCTTGACTTCCCTTTGACTTTATCCCACATCACCCCTTTTCCCAGGTCCCTCCACCATCCTCCATCCACAACTCTCCTTCCTCCCACGGGCAGCGTGACTCCCCCTACCTGTGGCTGAGCGGGGGCCGTAGCGGCTGGGAGAAGAGTCCTGGTCCTGGAGTTCAGTCCTAGGACTTACAAAAAAAGTGCTTGTCCAGGGGAGACTTACCCCCCTTTCTCCCCCAGCCCTTTCGTTCCTCCCACGTCCCCTTGAGCCCTCCCACATTCCGCCTTCTCCCACGATCCCTCCCAGGCCAGTTCCCTCCTCTTCTCCTCCCTCCTCTTTGGAGCAGGCCGCAGTCGCCGCTCCACCTCCCTCCCGCCCCCCTCCCCGCCTCCCAGCCTGCTTAATAAAACTTTCTTTTCTCGCGGGTTGGGTGCAGGGTAGCTGCGGCCAGAGAGCTGGACACAGAAGAGGCCACGGGGCCGCAGACCGTCCTGCGTCCCGTGCAGCGACTCGGCTCCGAGTTCCGGAAAGTCTTCAGTCCCTAGCCCTTCCCCCACGTCCCCTGCTCCGCGGATCTTAAAACAGCCCAACTCCGGCCGAGCAGGGGTCGGGTCGTGTCTGGGGAATTGAAGCCGCGAGGGCACGTATGGTCCCTCCAATGCCCCAGGGTGCCCGTCGGCATTTTCGAGATGATGTCACGGCCTTCACTCTGACGTCACGTTGAGCATCTGATGTAGTACGCAGCCCCCAAGCCTAGGCGCCGGAGTCCTCTGACCGAAACCACGAGGTTTCCTTCGGTGGAGCCACTTGTGCGCGACCCAGGGTTCGGGGGGGGGGGGTGGGCCGGACGTGGTGCACCAGCCAGCTTATCTGGGTACCCCCTCCCCTTCCTTCTGGCTTGTCTCCTTCCTCCCCTTTCGCGGTCCGTGGAGGTTGTGGGGGCGGGAACGCCTCCTGCGCGAGCCCCGCCCCGCCCTCCTCCCCGCCTCGCCCCGCCTCCGGCCCACAGGGCCAGGAAGGGCGGAAGGAACCGCCAGGGGCCATGGACGGGGCCATGGACGGGGCCGTGATGGAAGGGCCGCTGTTTTTGCAGAGCCAGCGTTTCGGTACCAAGGTAGTGTGGGTAGGGGTTGCCGAACCCCATCAGAGCTAGGGGTGGGCAGCTGAGCCTAGATGGAGGGAGGGGACCGGCAGCGGGTTGGAGCGCGGCGCCCGGAGCCGGAGAGCCTTATGAATTTCCGGCTAAATTGCTTTGCACACATTCGGAAGAAGCGTCTGCCTGCCTCCGGCTTCGCCTCTCTGGCCCTGGGGGAGGCGGAGCGGCATCCTCCTTGGAAAACTTCGCCTGCCGTCGGGAAGCCTCAGACCTGAAATTGGCCCGCGCAGGTCCCTCCCTCCCTGTCGGGGCCCGGGCCGCCGGTGTTTGCCTGCTCTCCCTCCCCAGTGTCTCTCCGATCTTTCCCCAGAGGTGGAGGAAGACCTGGGCGGTGCTTTACCCGGCCAGCCCCCACGGTGTCGCGCGGCTCGAGTTCTTTGACCACAAGGGGTCGAGCTCTGGAGGGGGCCGAGGGAGCACGCGCCGCCTGGACTGCAAGGTGATCCGTCTGGCTGAGTGTGTGAGCGTGGCCCCCGTGGCCGTGGAGAGCCCCCCTGAGCCTGGCGCCGCAGCTTTCCGCCTGGACACCGCACAGCGTTCCCACCTGCTGGCGGCCGACGCGCCGTCCAGCGCCGCCTGGGTGCAAACGCTGTGCCGAAACGCCTTTCCGGTGAGGGGCTGGGGCGAGCTGCACTGGGCCCAAGAGTCCATGCGGGGTGGGAGCAGTTACAGCGGCAGAGGAACTGGGCTGACTCAGACCCTGGGAACCGCGGTGAGGGAATCACAGTCTCCTTCATACTCTTTCTCTTTACCCCAGAAAGGCAGCTGGGCCCTGGCGCCTGCCGAGAACCCACCCAAGCTTTCTGCCCTGGAGATGCTGGAGAATTCACTGTATAGCCCCGCCTGGGAAGGTAGATGCCTGAAAAGCCCCAGCAGGGATGGCATGGAAAGAAAGGGTGTCCTACAAGGGGAAGTAGAATGCTCCTGAGAGCTGGCTTTCACGTGTATGCTTGGACAACCTGCCCCCTCCCCCCACCCCAGTCCTGGCCAGGTGCCAGTCTAACTGTGTATTCCTTCCAGGATCCCAGTTCTGGGTAACCGTGCAAAGGACTGAAGCCGCTGAGCGTTGTGGCCTGCATGGCTCCTATATGCTGAGAGTGGAGGCTGAGAGGCTGACTCTCCTGGGCGTGGGGGCCCAGACTCAGATACAGGAGCCACTCCTTTCCTGGCCTTACACTCTGTTGCGTCGCTATGGCCGAGACAAGGTGCGGTGCAGGACTGGCTCCCTGGGTTGGGCAGCTGTGGGAGGGGTGGGGCAGGACCGGGCTTTCTTGCCTAGCCCATGACCCCACCTCCCTTCCCAGGTGGTCTCTTCTTTGTAGGTCCCCTGACTAGTTCCAGCCCTGTGACTCACCTCCTCTGATGGCTCCTGATTATGTGTTTCCCTCCACACCCTCTTCAGGTCATGTTCTCTTTTGAGGCTGGCCGCCGCTGCCCCTCTGGCCCTGGAACCTTCACCTTCCAGACGGCGCAGGGAAATGACATCTTTCAGGCAGTTGAGACTGCTATCCACCGACAGAAGACCCAGGGAAAGGCCAGCCAGGGGCAGGATGTTCTCAGAGCTGATTCCCATGAAGGAGAAGTGGCAGAAGGGAAGTTGGCTCCCCCACGGGGCCCCCAGGAGCTCGCAGGCAGCCCTCCAGCCCTGTATGCTGAACCCTTAGACTCCCTGCGCATTCTTCCAGGCCCTTCCCAAGATTCCCTATACTCAGACCCCCTGGACAGCACCCCTGCTCAGGCAGGGGAGGGGTTGCAGTTAAAGAAACCTCTCTATTGGGACTTGTGTGAGCATCTGCAGCAGCAGCTGATAAAGGCCAAGTTGACAGACCCCAAAGAAGACCCCATCTATGATGAACCTGAGGGCCTGGCCCCAGCTGCTCTCCGGGGCCTTTATGATCTGCCTCAGGAGCCCAAGGATGCCTGGTGGTGCCAGGCTCGGGTGAAGGAGGAGGGCTATGAGCTCCCCTACAACCCTGCTACTGATGACTACGCCGTGCCACCCCCGCGGAGCACAAAGCCCTTCCCAGCTCCCAAGCCCCAGGGCCTGGCCTTCTCTGAATCCGGTGCTGCAGCTGGCAGTGGCAGCAAAGGCCATAGCTCAGACACTGCCCTGTACAGCCAGGTCCAGAAGAGTGGGGCCTCAGGTAGCTGGAACTGTGGGCTCTCTGGAGCAGGGACTGACAGGACTGGGGCCAAGTCAGAAGGCTCCACATGAGAAGAAGGGCAAGGCTGGGGTTGCTGATAGGAGGACCATGGGGAGGTGGCACTGGGGATCAAAGAAACCTGTTAGAACCAGCAGGAACCAGAGGGGTCTGTGTGTAGAGACCAGGGTACAAGGGGAGTCAAGGGAAGGATGATGTGTCCCAAGAAGTCATGGAAGTGGGACAGTTGGCAGGGGCTCAGGGGCTGGATCTGGGGGAGGCCAGCACCTCTAAGTCATCCCCACCAAAGGAAGGGATAGCTGCTGGAGCAGTACTAAAGAAAGGGGTGTTTGGTCAGAGTAGGTACAGTTTGAGGGGCCTGTATGGAGGCTATAGGGAGACACTGGGCTGTGTCTTGATCTTTACCCCGGCATTGTTCTTTGCCAGAGAGAGATATTTTTTTAAAGTTTTATCCTCATTAAAGTCAGTTTGGGTTTAAGAGGTCTATGTGTGTGAATAGTCACAGAGGGGACAGAGTGGCAGGCTGTGCTGGGTAGATGTGGAGGGAATCAGGAGAACCAGGAAGGTGTTGGGGGCCACTGAAGGAGGAAAGGGCCTCGGGCAGGGGGGTCAAGCAGTGTGGTCGTTCAGAGCCTGGGTGGTCCAGTCAGGCCCACCTGGGCCTGACCTTATCTCTGTGACCCTGTGTGTAACATCTGTAACGCTCAGTTTCCCCCACTGCCCCTGTGCAAAATGGGAAAGCTTAATTACACATACAACCTCACAGGGTTTTTATGAAAGGAGTTAAATTTCTCAAGTACTTAATACGATTTCAAGTGCAGAGTAAGCATTGTATAAATGGTAGTTATCCTGTGGATGGAGAAAGCTGATGGGCAGGTATGAGGAGAGGGGAATAGGAAGGGAATAGGTCTTTTTCACACCACCCTCTCCCCTGTTCTCAGCTCTAGGATGCCTTCCCTCCCCCTTGTCTCACACACCGACACACACACACACACACACAAAAGCACACTCGCGCCTGCGCACACTTTGCGTGTAGGTACCAAGCATCAACCACTTATCTGTTTGGAGGCTGAAGGGAATTGCACTGTGGTGGGTGTAGTGGGAGGGGCATGGGCTTTGGAATGCGGTTTCGATTTCAATTTCAATCCTACTTGCTTTTCATGAGCTCTGAAAACCTCATCCTTGTCTCCTGAGGTTCAGTTTCCTGATGGTGACCTGACTTCACCCACCTACTTACACAGCTACAAGGAGAAAATCAGGCCTGGGAATGCTCCTAACAATGGTGGAGACTTACTGGTTATTTAATCTTCATTTGTGTTAACAGTATCAAATGATCCAAAAGAAAAATGAGTCCCTGCTTGGCGAAGGAAAAGGGTCGGTGCGTCTCTTCCCAGCCTGAAGAGTAGGGCAGTAGCAGCACTGAGGACTGCGGAGGGGAAGGCTGTGTTTCCCAGCCACCCGGAGCTCACAGAGGCTCAGGTGGATAGGAGGCAAGTCTGTCCACAGAAAGCCATTGTGTGAGCCTTGGCATGGATGTGCTTGCACAGGGCAGCTGGGCTGTGGTGCTGGTGACTTAGGGCCCTGAGGGATACTCCTCGTCTGCCTCCTCCTCCTCCTCCTCCATGGAAGGCTGGAAGAAGACATCCGAGGAAGCTTTGCTGGCTGCTGGCATCTTGGGGGCTCTGCCAGGGGCTGGAGTCATAGGCAAAGGGGCCACTGTGGCTCGAACTCGATTTGTTTGCAGTGGCCCAGCCTGCAAAGAAAGCAAGAAGAGCTTCCTGTGAAGACCAGACCGTTCCCGATCTGTCCAATTCCCTGCCGGGCCTTCTGTCCTAACTCCTTCATGTGTCCTGTGAGTGACAGCCTCGAGGCCCAGGGCAGTGGAGTCCCCTAGGCTCCAGCCTCCACAGTGCCTGTCTCCTGGCTAAGTGTCCTCCTCTGTTTGCTTGTCCACCAGCTAACTTATGGTCGGTTCTGTTCCCACCTCTAGACTGACTGTAGTTTGGAAACATCTTTCTCTTGTAACTTCAGGTAAGACAAAGCGGGGGTTTTCCTATAGGCTCTGTTATTGAGAAACAAGGAAAAGATTAATAAGGGCACAAAAGGAAGCCCAAATACTATAGAACATGGATTTCATAAAAATAAACACCCCTTGGGACTTCCCTGGTGGTCCAGTGGTAAAGAATCTGCCTTACAATGCAGGGGATGGGTTTGATCCCTGGTCAGGGAACTAAGATCCCACATGCCGCAGGGCAACTAAGCCCGCGTGCCACAATTACTGAGCTCGCACGCCTCAACCAGAGAGCCTGTGTGCTGCAAACTACAGAGCCCACGTTCTCTGGAGCCCATGCGCCACAACTAGAGAGAGAAAACCCACATGCCACAACTAGAGAGAAGCCCGTCCGCCACAATGAAAGATCCCACGTGCCTCAGTGAAGATCCCGCATGCCACAACTAAGACCCAACACAGCCAAAAATAAATAAATAATAAGATAAATCTTAAAAAATAAAAAGATAAATCCCCCCTTCAATTACTCTTCTCTCTCAACCCCTGTCACTAGAGCCCTGTCTCTAAGCTACTAACCTTGATCAGCCTCCCTTTACTCATCTGTAAAATAAGCATAACACTTACCTTGCGGGGATGCTGTGAGGATTAAATGAGAAAAATATATGTGAGAACACATGTCACAGAACCTGGCAAATGACTGCTGCTCAGTAAATGCTAATTCCCCTTCCCTTAGGCATTTCTTTTCCCACCTTCCCTTAAGCCTTTTCTTTCAACAGAGGCTTGTGGTTGTAGTTCCAGTGCCGCCAGTTTGCTTAGTGGGACAATGGTCTGTTAAATGACTAATGATTTATCACAAACACTGCAATTAAGATACCTAAACATATGTAAATGCCCAAGCAAAAAAAAAAAAAAAAAAAAAAAAGCCCCCTTACCGGGTAGGGGTTGCAATTTTCTTTGTTTAGGGCAAAAGGCTGCTCTTTTTCTTCCTCCCCTGTATGCCCTCTTTCTGCCAGAGGGGATCCAGGGAGGATACTCCCTTGGATGGGGGGGAGTTGGGCACAGGGGAAGAGGACTCTCTGGGATTCTGGGCATAAAGGGGAGGGAGGGAAGTACCTTTCTCAGAGCCCGGCTCTCCCACCTTGGGTGGAGCGGGCCCTGAGGCTTGGCAAAGGTGCTGCTCAGGTGTGAGTACAGGTGGCTCCAAACCTGCAAGGGGTTGTAGGTGGGTTCTAGCTCCAGGTCATCCAGCATGCTCTGAGGAAGAGAGAGGAGGAGCCTCACCTGGGGGTCTTGAGGTCACAGAACCCAAGATGTCAGGCAGAGACCTGAGTGTGAGAAGCTGGAGGAGGTATGATGACCCAGGGCTTCACTGAAGGATGTGAAATAGATGCGTGTCCTGCTGGGTGTTCTGCCCCAGGTCTGAGTGCTTGTGAGGTAAGTGTCAGGCAAGGGTACAAGAAGTAGCAGCAACTGAGTGGTTAGGGACACTGAACACTCTGGCCCTGAGAACAATGTCACAGGATTCTGAGAGGGGCCAGAGCGCTATGAAGGTTACAAGGGATCCAGTGTGCGAAGCTGTGAGGGAGGGTGTGTCCCGGCTGGGGTGCTCACAGTCTGCAAAGCAAGTACACTGAGTTCTCGGAGGCCTCTGAGGTGAGTATAACCAGAGGACATGCCAGCAGAGCATTCCTGAGCAGTCAGGTTTTCCGGCCACAACATCCTGTGCCAGGAACCACTGGCCCTGAAGTGAGACACTGAGTGAGCCATGGCCACTTGTGCCCACCTCTCTGCATCCCCGTGGCTGCCAAGCCAAGAGTACAATCCCAGGCTCTGTCCTCTCTGCACATAAGTCAGCAACCTAGCAGCAACGATGTGGTTCCAGTTCTCTGTACCCAGAGGACCCCCTCCCCCGCCTCAGCCTGGGGAGGCTGACAGAGGAAATCCAGAATCCAGATCCAAGAAGAGAGGAGGGGGAGGAGAAAATGGCCTTCAGAACTGTTCCCTCCTTCTCATCAGAGTCTTATTTTAAAGCTCTTCCTATTCTCGGTGCCTACATTGGCTGCCTTTCCCTCTTTTTCTCAGAAATAGATGCACACAAACACAGGTACACACACATGTATACACATATTGCAGAGAAAGACCCATGAGAATACACCGTCACACAGATGCTTGCTTACTTCCTTCTGTCTGGCGTCAGTTCCTTGCTTTCTTCTCTGCTCCTCTTACCACACCCTTGGAACCACTTCTGCCTCTGCTCCCGTCCTTTCCTGCAGGGGCTCACTCCTTTCCCTCATCCCTTTCTTCAACTCTCTTCTCTTTTCTCCCCTCTATCTATTCCATGAGATCTGGGCTCACTTGCCTCCACAGTCTTACGGCTGTCATCAGGCATGTCCTCAGGTAGCAGGGGGAAAGGGCTGGGCAGCATCAGTTCCCGAGTGGCCACTGCCTTCACCAGCAGAGTGGGAGAGCGAGATGGCAGGATCACGTAGAAGGTGCTGGCGGGCTCTCTCAGGCTGTGTCCTTGGCTCAGGGGCTCCCCTTTGGCCAATAGCACCCATTCTCTTTTCTGAAACAAAGACATACATAAACGCTGGTTTATCTTTAGTCTTTGGCGTGTTTGGAGGATTAGTCCCAATTGAGGCTTCCCCAAGTTCCTCTGGGGATGTCAGGGATGGCTGAGCCATTTCACCCTGACCCTGGGGAGAGAGGGACTTTCTGCCTGAATCACCAGTGCCCCAAGGTACTACTGTTTTTCCCTGATTAGGGACATACACAAAGGGTTATCAATGCAGAGACAAGTTCAGAGACGAAGTAGGTGTTCACCTTAGAGGGGGCTAATATATTACTCAATGATAAATGTGGAGTTTCAAGAACTGAAATCCTTAAAAACAGAGCCTTAAAACAGAGACTTCTGTGGGACACTGTGAAAATTCAGGTCTCATTTTGAGAGTGATAAATTTTGCTTGTGTTGCACAACTGGGGTTAGAGTGGGCTGATTGGGGAATGTCCCTGGAAAGTCCAGAGAGGGCTTAAAAAGAAGGTGGTCAAAGTCACCTGGGAAGAGAGAGGAGGAGGAGAGATCAGGGAGAGGAAAGCTTTGGTACAAGGAGGTGGGTGGGGACAGGGCCCTTGATATCAACTCAGCCCATCACAGGACAAAAAGAAGGGTCAAAATTCTGGGGGTGGCAACTCTTTGAGTGAAGGGTACTGCAGAACAGAGGGGTGACACTTTGTCGTCTGCCATGGAGATTAAATAAGTTAGCATATGGGTAAGAAGAAGAGACAAGCAGACATATTAGCAGATTTTCTGCATGTACTCTTTTAAACCAGGAATGGAAATGAGACAATTTTCTGTGGTAGTTTTTCAAGGAAAACCACAACTCCCGGAACCATGGAGTCAGGACTGTTACAATCATCTTTAAATCTTTAAATTGTGTTCTCTTCCTTGAGGTGATCATCATAACAGGTACATAACAGTCTGCTTGCTACATAAGATGAAAGAAAGCACACTAGTTCTACCCACTCTAACATATATGAAAAGTTGGAAGAAATAATACAAGAGGAAAGGCAAAAAGGAGAAAAAAGATTTTAAGGGGATAGAGGAATTATCAGTGTCTTGTGGAAGACAAGTGGAAAGTGACACAGTGAAGCAGAAAAAAACCTGCTGTGGCATTAGAATTATACCCCAGAGCAAATGTGCTGAGGTGGGGGTAGGGCTGGAATTCTAGAAACTTCTTTTTTCCTGTTTTTCTTTTTTTTTAAAATTCTTTTGTCCCCTTCTTTCCTCTTCCCCACCCCCACTCCTAATACACACTTTTTTTAAGTAAGGGGAATACCATGATGTCTCTTTAGCCCAGCCCCTGTAGACGTGACCCCAGGGCCTGCTGTTAAAACCACTGTAGAATTGAGAGGGGGAACTGTTGTAGTCGGGGGTCCGGGCTCGGAATCGGACTTGTGGGAAACCCTGGTCTGCTGTGCTCATGCCTGGTCTGTTGGTTCGCTTTGGGATCACCTTGATTTGTCTTCCTCTAAATAGGGAGTCATCTAAGGCCAGGGAAGCCCTCACTGACTGTCTGAGAACTCTATATAAGCAAACTCTTTGGGATGGCCACTAAATTTGTCACAGAGTATGGTAACGTGGTTGACTGAACCACAGCCATGAAAGTGTGCTTCCAGCTCTTCCGCTGCTGCACCACAGTCCACTTTGCCAACGTAGGTGGAGTGGGCATCGGCCTCCATCTTCTCCTCAATGGACATGATCAGTGGGCCTGCATTGCTGGAGGTGGACTCATATTCATTTGCTTCTGTACTTCATTCTGCAGCCCCTTTAGCCTCTCAGCTTCTTCCATCTCCCGACTCAAGCTTTGATTGCTTCCAGTTCCTTCTCTAGAACAGCACATCAATCCTGGGCCCCTTCTGGTGGTCGAGGCTGCATCACGTTATTCTCCGCAACCCTGCCCCGCCGGCCAGTCGGTCGCTGGCCTGCTTGCTCGCCCTCCTCTCACCCAGTTCTAGACACTTTAAAGCAGTGTCATCATTTTGTACAGCACAGAACTCTGAGGGGGTCTGGTAAGCCAGGCAGGTGGTAGGTGCCTTCAGAAGTTCATGCTTAACATTTTGCTTATATCTGGAGATGCGCTGTCTTCCTGAAGAACAGATACAAAATGTATGGAAAGTCTACCTGATGCTTCCCAAGTCCATCAGATTGGAAATAAATGATATAGAAATCATGGTATGTGTGCATGGGGAGAATTTGCTCCTGCTCTGAGGACATGGCCTTTTTTTTTTAAACATCTTTATTGGAGTATACTTGCTTTACAATGGTGTGTTAGTTTCTGCTGTATAACAAAGTGAATCAGCTATACATATACATATATCCCCATATCCCCTCCCTCTTGCGTCTCCCTGCCACCCTCCCTATCTCACCCCTCTAGGTGGACACAAAGCACCGAGCTGATCTCCCCGTGCTATGCGGCTGCTTCCCACTAGCTATCTATTTTACATTTGGTAGTGTATATATGTCCATGCCACTCTCTCACTTTGTCCCAGCTTACCCTTCCCCCTCCCCGTGTCCTCAAGTCCATTCTCTACATCTGCGTCTTTATTCCTATCCTGCCCTTAGGTTCTTCAGAACCATTTTTTTTTTTTTTTAGATTCCATATATATGTGTTAGCATACTGTATTTGTTTTTCTCTTTCTGACTTACTTCACTCTGTATGACAGTCTCTAGTCCATCCACCTCACTACTAATAACTCAATTTCATTTCTTTTTATGGTTGAGTAACATTCCATTGTATATATGTGCCACATCTTCTTTATCCATCCATCTGTCGATGGACACTTAGGTTGCTTCCATGTCCTGGCTATTGTCAATAGAGCTGCAATGAACATTGTGGTACATGACTCTTTTTGAATTATGGTTTTCTCAGGGTATATGGACATAGCCTTTTTAAGCCTGGAAGGGATGTTCCCTGGAAGGGATATTAGGAAATTGTAGGGCACTCCATTTAATTTGGCTCAAGTAACTTCCAATGTGGCTCAGGCTTTGAATTATTATCATTATTTTAATCTTCTTTTTTTCATGCTGTTTCATGAATTTGTTTGTAGATTAGTTTGTTTATTTATTAAGAATTTACTGAATGCCTATTATGTCCCAAGCACTAGGCATGGGTATATAGAAATTCATTAGACATGTTCGTTGCCCTCTTAGAGCTTGTAATACAGTAAGCAGAAGGTTTGTAAATTAATGTTTGTCCAAGATTTAGGATGACCAGCTGTTTCAGTTTGCCCATCTTTAGCACTGAAAGTCCTGTGTCCCAGAAAACACTTCAGTCCTGGGCAAACTGGGGCAGTTGGTTACCTTTCCAAGACTCCATGGAGAATAGAATATCTTGCCACTGTGGCAAGTCCCTGGGGGCTAAAACTATGGCAATATGACATTTCTTGCACCTCAGAGTTATGAAACAAATTCAAAACCACTACACCCTGGGATTACTAAGAAACTTTGAATGTGGCACACAAAAAAATTATGATCTTTAGAATTTGAGTCTATTGACTTTGAGACAATAGCTAAGATTCTGTTAGAGAACTGGTATGCAGAAATACGTGAGGTCTATCAAAAGTAACTCCTGATGTGGGAACTATCAGAGGACTGGAAAGAGGCTGATTTGAAAGGATTTTACAGAATGCTTTAAAACTTCTGGGATAATTTACAGAGAGGTTGACGGAAGGCTCTGGAAGGAAGACAGGCAAATGTACTTATTAGAGTTTGATAAAGATATTAATTTATCTGCAGTTTCCCGGAGCATTCTGAGACAGTGAGAGATAGGGAAATTGAACTTTACGGCTTCTATTTTGACTCTGGATTTCTAACCTCTTCCTGGACAGTGATAACTTGAAGTCCAGGACCCAAGCTTGAACGAGGTCATGGGTTGACTTGTTTGTACAGGCATTGTACCTGTGATGGAAATGGTTAACTGACAAACCAGGTATCTGAGGCTGAGAAAAGGCAGTGGCATGGTGATGCCCCAGAAGACTAACCTCTGGGGTCCTCAAATTGAACAATGCTTAATGACTGTGGATGACTGCTGAGTACTTTAGAATGTGTTTTTTCTAATTCTAAAAAAAGGAGCATGAGTTGGATGCTGAAATTACTGGAAGCCAGGTGAAAATGTGTCTATATTTATGTTGTGCTTAGGGACTTTTCTACAGAAGGTGCCAGGAAGTTTAGATTTTAGGAAGTGGGGATAGATTCTTTTTAGAACAGGTGTGACAGGGACAGAATTGAATGCAATGTCATACTCCAAGCTCAGCCTGATTAAAGTCATCCTCCCCCACTTCTAACTACTAAAGCTGTGAAGGAAGGTGTGGCAGCCACTGTTGGTTTCCTGGCCACTGCTCCTCTCTCCCTTGCCCTCTCCCTTCTCTTTACCCATTTTTCAGTCTTTCAGTGATTGGTGTGGGGTGATATGTGACCTACACTTAAATAATGAGACATCATCAGAAGTTGCTGGGTGGGGCTTCTGGAAAAGCTTTGTAATACGCTGGCAGGCTTTTTGCCTCTGCACCCTACCCCTCTTTCTCCCTAGGACAAGACTTGGTCTTAAGGTGCAGCAGCCATCTTGTGGCCATGAGGCAGCAGGCATAAGGATGAAAAGTACACCTGCTGTGGATGCTGCAGTGGGAAAATGGAAAGAGTCTGGGTCCTTGATGGTGTTGATCAACTGCGTCAGCCCCAGAATTGTCTGTCCCTGCACTTCTTGTTACATGAGAAAAATAAACTCTTAATTACTCAAAGTAGAGTTGGGTTGGTTTTCTGTTAGTTACAGACAAATGGATCCTTTACAGATTTCAAAGAAAATGAAGAGGATGTGGTTACTCACTTCCGGGTATATGGGGAAACAGGAGTAGAAGGGACAATTTTAATGGCACTGTCAGAAGGGCAGATGGGAGTTTATTATATCAGGTAAAAGCTCTAATCTCACCAAACCAGCACTCCCTTGGTTTGCCATCAATATGATGATGTGGGACCAAATCCATCCATTAAAGAAGCGTTGACCAACTCCTGAGTGGGAGTGTTCCTGAGGCAGCCGCTGAGAGTGGGGAAGGGCAAGAGCACTCATTTTGCATTGCTTGTGGGAAGAGAAACACTTCATTGTCATAATGCATCTAGGAAGAGAAATCACAGCTAGTTACAGAAAAGCCATGCATACCTGGGGGTTTTGGGGATCTGGAAGGACATCAGGAAGAAGTTGTTAATTTGGCATTATTTGCTTATTCTCTCACTCCAGAAGGCAGGACCCAGGAGGGGAAGAAAAAGAAGCGACAATATCCACTACTCCGCTACTCTCACACTGGCTTCCACAAAGGAGACCAAGGGAAGATGGTAAAAGAGATTTCAAACCCCCAAACAGCAGATTATACATTCTTCTCAAGTGAACATGGAACATTCTCCAGAATAGGCCATGTGATAGGCCATAAAACAAACTACAATACATTTTAAAAGATTAAAATCATCCAGGGCTTCCCTGGTGGTGCAGTGGTTGGGAATCCACCTGCCAATGCAGGGGACATGGGTTCGAGCCCTGGTCTGGGAAGATCCCACATGCCATGGAGAAACTAAGCCCCTGAGCCACAACTACTGAGCCCACGTGCCACAACTAACTGAGCTCGTGCACCTAGAGCCCGAGCTCCGCACCAAGAGAAGCCACCTTAATGAGAAGCCCAAGTACCACAACGAAGACCCAACACAGCCCAAACTAACTAACTAAATAAAATTTTAAAAAAAAGATACTGGATTGTATCTGAAGAACTTTAAAAAAAATCATATCATCCAAAGTATCTTCTCTGACCACGGTGGAATGCAATTAGAAATCAATAATAAAAAGAAATTTGGGGAATTCATAAGTATGTGAAAATTAAATAACATACTCCTAAGTAATCAGTGGATCAAAGAAGAAATCACTGGGGAAATTAGAAAATAATTTGATATGAGTTTAGGTAAAAACACAACATACCAAAACTTATGAAATACAGCTAAAGCAGTGCTTAGAGGGACATTTATAGCTGAAAACTCCTCTATTAAAATAAAAAGAAGAAAGATCTCAAATCAATAACTTAACCTTCCACCTTAAGAAACTAGAAAGAGAAGACCAAACCAAACCTAAAGCAAGTAGAAGGAAGGAAATTAAAAAATACGGGAGTAGAAAGAAATGAAATAGAGAATATAAAAACAATAGAGAAAATCATGGAACCAAAGTTGATTCTTTGAAAAGATCAAAACAAAACAAAACAAAAACAAACAAACAAAATTTGTTAGCTAGATTGATCAATGGAAAAAAGAGAAAATATCTTAGTTACTAAAATAAAAAAAAGAGGTGGCATCACTACTCACCTTACAGAAATGAAAAGGATTACAAGACAATATTGTAAACAATTATATGACAACAAATTAGATAACCTAGATGAAAAGGACAGATTCCTAGAAAGACACAAACTGCTGAGATTGACTCAAAAGGAAATAGAAAATCTGAATAAATCTGTGTCAGGGGTCCCCAAGACCACTTCCAGGTTCAGTGATTCATTAAGAAGACTCACAGGACTTAGCATATAGTCATACTCATAAATATTACTTATTACATCCAGAGAATACAAAGGAAAATCAGCATGGAGAAAATCTCATGGTATGAAGTCCAGAGGAAACAAGGTGCAAGCTTTTAAAAGTCCTCTACCTATGGAGTCACACAGAATGTACTTAATTCCTCTAGTGTTGAATTGTGACAACATGTGTAAAATGTTGCCTACCAGGAGAAGTCATTAGAGAGTCAGTGTCCAACATTTTTTTGGAGGCTGGTCACATAGGCACTCTGTACCTAGCACATACCAAAATTCTAGACTCCTAGAAGGAAAGCAGATGTCAGCATATACTTTTGCACAGTTTAGGCACAGTAAGCCACTCTTATTATTTAGGGGATGGTGGAAACACTCCCTAAATCCAAGTTCCCAGATGCCAGCCAAGGGTCCATCTTGCAAGCAGGACTTTCTAAGGAAAGGAATTTCAGGTCTGCTATATTAACTTTTTTGTACAACCTATAACAAGTAAAGACATAGAATTAGCAATCAGAAAATTTTCCACAAAAATGTCAAGGCCCAGATGGCTTCACTGGTGAATTGTACCAAACCTTTAAAGAAATAACACTAATCCTTCAGAAATTCTTCCAAAAAAACAGAAGATAAAGGAACACTTTGCAACTCATCTATGAGGCTAGTATTACCCTGATACTAAAACTAGAAAAAGACATCACAAGAAAATTACAGACAAATCTCCCTTATGAATATAGATGCAAAAATCCTCAACAACATACCAGCCAACCAAATCCAGTAATATATAAAAAGGATTATACATAACAAGAGGGATTTATTCTAGGAATACAAGGTTAGCTTCATATCCAAAAATCAAACAATGTAATAATATATCATGTTAATAGACTAATGGACGAAACTACATAATCATCTCAATAGATGCAGAAAAAGCATTTGATAAAATTCATGATAAAAACGTTCAACAGGATGGAACTTCTTCACCCTAACAAAGGCCTCTACAAAAAACCTACAGCTAACATCATAAGTAGTGGTGAAAGACTGGGTGCCTTGTCCCTAAGATTAGGAGCAAGACAAAGATGTCTGCCCTTGTCACTTCTATTCAACAATACTGGAGGTGTATTGAAGACCAAAGGGGCATTTTCCACATTTTCTGGACTGTTAGCCCCCCTAGGATTATGAGGATGACCGTAGGGAAGGGGAGAGGCACTCATAAAGATATTGAGTGTGTCAGCATCCTAGCACTTGGGGACTAATATTTTTAAAATTTGATTTAGAAAAATATAGTAATGTGACATTTCTCACATCAGAGAGCCAAGGTGCATATTCCTACCATTTATCAGTTCTGTGAAGTTCAAAATAGATGTGGCAATAGGTACATGGGTGGGGAAGGGTCAAAAAGGATGAGTGGGGGCAGGCTATGGTGGGGGGCAGGAAAAGCTTCAGAGTGAAAGTATTTAAGCAGAATCTGGAAAAAAAATTAAAAATTTGTCAGGTTCATAGAGGCAAGGGGAAGGGCTCAGCATGAAAAAGGGTGTGGCTGTGTGAAGCAGTTTAGCATCTTTGAGGAACATTTAGTAATTTATTAGTGTGGCTGGAGTGAATCATAGAAGGGGCATGGTGAAAGATGAAGCAAGAGAAACAGACAAGGCTGGGTCACAAGAAGCCCACTGACGTCGTGCTATCCTGCTATTCTAGCCCCTGTCTGTATCCCCTGGAGGCTGTATATGCTAACTTCATTCTGATCACTTTTTAAAAAATAGCTCCTGGGACTTCCCTGGTGGCACAGTGGTTAAGAATCCGCCTGCCAATGCAGGGGACACGGGTTCAACCCCTGGTCTAGGAAGATATCACATGCTGCAGAGCAACTAAGCCTGTGCTCCACAACTACTGAGCCTGTGCTCTAGAGCCTGTGAGCCACAACTACTGAGCCTGCATGCTGCAACTACTGAAGCCCACATGCCTAGAGGCTGTGCTCCGCAACAAGAGAAGCAACTGCAAAGAGAAGCAACTGCAATGAGAAGCCTACGCACCACAACGAAGAGTAGCCCCCACTCACCGCAACTAGAGAAAGCCCGCATGCAACTAAGACCCAATGCAGCCATAAATAAATAAATAAATAAATTTATTTTAAAAAAATGGCTCCTGACCTGCCATCACCCCACTCTCAGCTTGGATTCTTGCTCTTGACTCTTCGCCTAATATAACCAAGGAATTTCCATTTCCCCACCCATTTACAGCCCAACCAGGTCATTGCCTATGTACTTAGACTCCTGCTGGGCATATCTTGGCTTGAATCCTGTCACTTCTGTGTCCAATTAGGGCAGACATGGCCCGTAAAACTCTGGAACGTGTCTCCAGAAACTCTGACATTTTAAGTATGAAACTGAAAGATCTAGGTGGTATTTTCATTTCTTTTCCTAGTTCAGACAGACATGACTTTGTAAGAGAAATGAGGATGTGAAAAGTGAGTCACTAGCTACATAACTGGGACTATGTAGTAGGATTTGGTAATTGAAATGATGTTTTCCTGGTGATGAATAAATTCATCTAATAAATACTTAGAAAAATTATATATATAATTCCCTACCACATTCCACAAAGTAGTTATCCAAGTTTAGAAAAAGGCAACAACAAAAAATATAAAATAAACAATTAGGGGGATTAGGCAAAGGAAAAATAAGGGTAGGGTGATAATAGAGCCAAGATTAGATAAGATCATAAAAATGCAAACCACCCATTTTTGCCAGAAGCTATGCTTATACATACTTGTAAGAAAACCCAGGAACCTGAAAATGAGAACATGGTGGAACCAGCCAACTAACTGAGGGTAAACCAGAAAAATGTATTATAGGCCGTCTAGCCAGATAAAGGATGCAAAAGGGAATAAATGAACATTTAATAACCATCAACCTCTACATTTGAGTGGGTTGGAATGGCCAGAGGCAGACTGGTTTTCCTGCCTAGAATAACTAGCAAAGCTGAAAAATATACAGAAACCATTTGTCTGAAGGCAGTGAGAAGGTGCTGAAACAATAAAACTGAGAGATGGCTCCGTCTCTGGAGAAGGAAGAATTCAGAGAGGTGAGGGAGGTCTTGCAATTGCTTTTATCCTGAGGGCATATGTTTATTCTGAGTTGGAGGGAGTGGGGGTGGGAGCTGAGAATCTAGGATTTGTACCTCCTGAGGCACTTGTAAGGGAACAGAGAACTACCAGAACTTTCTGGTGGAGACTTGGATGGGGTAAGATAGGTGCTCAAGCCAACTTCTCACTCAGCACATTTGCCAAATACTGGGGCTGCATGGAGCAGAGGACAAAAACACCCAAGGAGAAAACCTCTAGAAGTAGAGCATTTTAGCAGACTTGGGAAAGAGTGATTAGAGTTGGGATCGTCCAAGGGGAGGGGATACACATTATAGACCAGGTTTTCAGTGGAAAATCCTAGAGGGCAAAGAGCAAACCAGGGGTAGATTGAGCCTTAGCAGGACTGCAGTCCAACCTCGACTCAGCATAGCTCCTGAGTGGAAAAGGATGATTTGCCAACACTCTATCTGCTTAGTGCAGGGCAGGATGAACCCTCTCAGAAGAGGCCAACACCAACTGGAGCCTCTACAATTTATTTAGACACAATGAGTATCTTTCACCAAAATATTACTGGGTTCATCAAAAGACAGGACCACATGTCTGAAAAGCAAATGAAGACAGAGACAATAGAAACAAGGCCACAGGTGATCCAAGTCCTGAGGTTAGCAAAGTACCTTAAAATAACTATGATTAGTTTGTTCACGAAAATAGGTGAAAATACGGAGAATTTCTCCAGAGAATTAGAATCCATAAAAAATAAACAAATGGAATTTGTAGAACTACTAACCAACCGTTATGTACAAATCATATGCCAGATGTATGCTACGTGCTTTACACATGTAATATTACTTAATCATCTTAAAGACAACGTGAGGTATATTTTACGTGAGGTATATCTGTTTTATATGTGAAAGGGACAAGGGTCACTAATATGTTTGTCATGCACCTTCTCCCTTTTTTTCCTTCTCTCCCACTCCACTTCTACTCATGAAAGGAGAAGCTGTGTGGGTTCTATTGCTGGATATTTTAAATAGGTGGAGAGAGACAGGACCTAAGAGGGAGGGGATTATGTCAGAGAGGCTAAGTCAATCTATAGAATATATATATATATATATATGTGTGTATATATATATATATATAGCTGAGAGAGGAAGAAGATAGAGGAACAAGGACTGGGGATACAGACAGAGTTTTAGTTTTTGGGTGTGCATGTGTGTGAAAGGCTCTTGGAACATCTCCAGGTTAGATATGATCGAGGAGTAGAGGAAGAAAATTTGAAAAATGTCATTGTGGGTAATGAACTATTTCCTCTTTGGCGTTCTTGGAAAGCACACATAAGTTAATTTTAAAATTGCTTTTTGTCCTCTGGGCAGTGCTTCTTTACATGCCATTTATATAGAGACAAAACCACATGGGACCACTAGATTTGTTAGGGTTACAAATAGATAAAGACACTGAGGCTTAGAGAGGTTAAGTATATGGCCTAACTTCACACAATTGGGAAATAATGAAGCTGTCAGGAACCTAGGACCATCTGAGCCCAAAGCCCATGCTTTTCTCAGACAATACGAATTATACTTTACCACAACAGATTAGAAAACTGCCTGGCCTTGACTCCCAACAAAGAGAGATAACAAAGGGACAGTTTCTACTCTAAACCTAAATTTGACTAAGCCTGAGGAATTAGTTGGTAAAATGGGGAAGTGGTAGAAATTTCAGGAAAAGGCAACCACGTTTTCCTGGATTCTGTGTAGGCAAATTTATATCATAGACTTTAACCAAAATCATAGGATCATATATTTAAAAACTAATTGAAATATGCTTGTCTCCAAAAAGAAACAGAACACACAAAGCTCTAGTGATAAATATAGGCATCCAGAAAGGCCTCATTGCAGAAGCACCATGTGAGCTGGGTCCTTCAGAATGAGGTAGGATTTGAACAGATGGAGATAGGAGAAGGGACAACATGAAAAAAAGTTCAAAGGTAGGGCAATTTAAAGTTTGTGTATTAATTTGGTTGCACTGTATGATACAGGAAGGGGAATAATGGGAGACAAGGATGGAGTTTGAATACCTGCCTAAGGAATATCCACTTTAAGTATGATTAATAGTAAGCCACAAAATAGCTTTAAGCTGAAGAGTGCTGTGTTTCAAGAATATTAATCTGGTTGCAGATTGGAAAATGGATTGGGAAGGGGAAACACTAAAAGCATTGAGACAAGTTAAGAGATTATTGCAATATTAAAGGAAAGAGGGAAAATGAGGGAAATATAAATTAAAGGAAAGAGCGGAAAAAATACATACAGTAGATGCTATGGGGTTAGAGCGGGCAAGACTTAAGTCACTGGGTGAACAACATGTGATAGGGTAATGCTTCAAGAAGATTAATCTGGTCTAATGAACAGGGCAAATTAGAAGAGGGAGAGATTGGAGGTAGGGAAGCTAATTAGGAGTTTCTGAAGAAGTCTTGGTGAGAGCAAGCAGCAGGAATGGGAAGGAAAGGACAGTTACAACTTATGAGAAAAAATTTGATATGACTTAGTAACGAAGTGGGTGTAAAAGGAGAGAAGGCTGAAAGTGACTGAGGTTACAAGCCTGGGTGAGTAGACAATGGTGGTGCTGCTATTAACAGAAAGACAGAAGTTAGAATGAGAAGTTAGCTGGAGGGGAAACAGGACAATGAGAAACAGAAGTCAAGAGTCAACTGATTACATCAGATTTTCACAGAACATGTGAAAGAGGTGTAAGAAAGAATATAAAACCAAGGATGGACTTAAAGAAGTGCTGAAAACTTGTAAAAATAGGATCTGGAAGGTTAAAACACTAAATAAGTCTTGTCACATAGTAGGGACTCCAAAAATATTTGTTGTTGAATGAATGAACTGAAGCTTGTGAAGAATTCTTCCCTCCATAAGACACCACCTTTCAGGCTTTTTGCTGCTTGGAGATGTCAAGTGGGAAGCAAGAAGGAAGAGCCATTCAAACACGATTTTGCTTCTTCCTTTTCTAGGAAAGGAGAGTGGTCTTTGATCTGGTTGAGGTGAAACACAAGAAGCACAAGATGGGTAAGGAGCTACTACAAGTACCTAGTACTAGTTTAAGTGAATTCAAGTCCAGTGGTGTACAGAAGCTTGGGGTGCTAAGGGAGAAGAATTAGCCTCAGTGCTGTGATCTGTGTTTATCTGGCTACACCTGGAGTAGGAATTTAGCCAAGGAGTTAAAAGTATGAGATATACAGTCAACAGAACTACATTCAACTACATTCTGACTTGGCCACTTCAGTGGCTGTGTGACCACTGGTAAGTCACTTGATCTCTTTAGACTTCAGTCTTCTCCATCTGTAAAAATGGGGACAACAATCTATCTCACAGAATTATTGTGAGAATTAAATGAGGTAAAGTATGCAAAGCACTTGGTTAAGTGACCAGCTCTTAGTAAGTGCTACTGAAAATGGGTATCTTATTAGACATGGGTCAACCACATACTCGTGAGTTTCCATGAGAGAGGAGTGGTAAAGAAGAGGTCTCTTTGGCCCCTACAGCTGTACCTGGCCTGTAGTGCTCAATAAATTTTTGTTGAATAAATAAATAAATACAGATTCTCAAACCCCAAGTTCAGAGACAGAGAGACTCTGATCTCATATAATACAAGCCAGGATGGAAGAGAATACTCTTTCCCATCCTTACTATAAACTATTATGGCTACATAATATATAGCCATAATAGTTTATAGTACATACTGTAAACTATTATGGTTCATTGTTTGACTGAATTATTGTTCCTCTAACTTTCCCCCTATTTCAATTTAACCATTCCTCTATTTAGGACATTTAAATTGTTTCCAGTTTCTTACCATTGTAAATAACACTGAGATAAACATGCTGGTGCCTATATCTTTGCTCCCTTTTCTCATTGTTTTCTTGGGCTATATTCCCAGTAGTGGAATTGAAGTGTTGAAGGGTACCACTTTCCAGAAAACTTATACTCCCTCTAGCAGTGTATTAAAATGCAACTGTCTGTTTAAAATATCATGTACTATAAGAATGCACTGGGCTTCCCTGGTGGCGCAGTGGTTGAGAGTCTGCCTGCCGATGCAGGGGACGCGGGTTCGTGCCTCAGTCCGGGAGGATCCCGCATGCCACGGAGCAGCTGGGCCCGTGGGCCATGGCCGCTGAGCCTGCGCGTCCGGAGCCTGTGCTCCGCAATGGGATGAGAGGCCCGTGTACCGCAAAAAAAAAAAAAAAAAAAAAGAATGTACTGAAGCCCCATGAGAGCAATTTCTCCCGAGTAGGTCTCCAAGATCCTGAGGAATTGGGTAGAGTATAGTAAATGGAGCTCTTGGGCTTTAACAGTTAGGAGGTATCTGTTGTCTCTGCTCTGCAAAGACAGGAGATGGGTGTTCTTCAGATAGAAAACAGGAACTCAGTGGGTGGACCTAAAGGGGAGTGTGGGCTTTGAAACAGGAAGAAAGAAGTCTGCTTCTGATAGTGAAAGGGACACATTATTGTGCTGTCTTGATCTCTCATATCCTACTGGGTCAAACTGCTATTCTATATCCACTTAGCAGTTATACACATCCTTGAATTGTATTTGCAATTGTTTTATTTTGCTTTCTAGGTGTTGTATTACTGTTTCATGTATATGCTCTTTTAGTTTTTTCATTTCAGGAAATGGTAAATCAGAAACCAGGCAGTTATTTGATACTTCGCTATTCCTCACTCCCTACATCCAATCCTTCACATGCTCTCTTTCTCTAAAATACTTCTTTAATTGGTTTACTTTTCTCATCTTGACTTCCAACATCCAAGTCCAAGCCACAATCATCTCTTGCCTAGACTACTGCAGTGCCCTCCTACCTCATTTTCTTGTTTTCATTTTTCTTCTGAAAGTTCATTTCCAAATTTTGGCACAATTAATTGTTTAAAAACTTAAATAGATGATGTCATTTCTAATGATTTCTTTTTGTATGTAAAGTCCCACGTCATTTTTGGACTACAAATCTTTGTATGATTTGACCCCTGCTCACGTTTGGCTCCTCACCTTTTGGCTCTCTTGGTCCTTGCTCTTTTTGTTTCAGTCACAATGGTCATTCCACTCTTGATTTGAGGATCAGCTCTTTCCGGCCTTTGGGTCTTTGCACATGCCTTTCCCTGCACCTGGAATGCTCTTCCTGCCACCCTTCACCTAGCTAATTCCCATTCACGTGGCAGATCTCAGTTTAATTGTCGCTTTCACAGAGAGGCTCTCTTACAGCAACCTCTTATTTTCCCTCATAAAATTCTCACAATTAAGAATATACATATTTAATTCTGTCTCTTTCATTAGAAAGTTTCTTGAGACCATAGATAATGTCTATCATAATAGACTGAATATCTAGGGTTTAGCACAATGTCTGGCACAGACTAAGTGCTCTTCATTGAAATAAACCATAATGTCCAGCACAGTGACAGGAAGAAAATAGCGTTTAAAATATAGTTACTTAAGGAAAATTCCCTGTTGCCATTTAAATGTACAAAATCAGGGATTTTCAGGTTTAGTGTCATATAACTGAGTTCAGGAATTATTCTCTATAGTGTGAAACCAACAAAGGCAAGTCATATTTAATCCACATTTCAGAGTATGTCCAGTTTTCCCCTGTGCTCTGGAAGACGGGGACAGGTTTGGGATCAGGGTAGGATTAATTAGCTGCTTCTCTGTGTTGGGTACTTTAACACTCTTCCTCTTCTTCACTGGGTGACATGGGTACTCACCAGTAGGCTGTGACACAAAGCATGGAAATGCTGCTGATTTGTTTCCAGCTCATCCCATTCCAGCTGCCAACAGCTTGTGGGTCTGAGGATGAAGGGGAGTCCATATGTCAATGATTCACAGACCCCACTGGATTTTAGAGCCCTGGGAAGAGACAATGGCAGTGAAAATCCCCTCAGAGATATCCAGAGCCTTGACGCAGATCCACTTAAATTTAGCTTAAGTATAAGACCCTATTGTGAAATCCTTTAGGTTAGGGCCTGTGAATTATTCACCTTAGTATGGCTAGCACCTATCAGGGTATGTCGCACACAGCAGAGTCTCAAAGCCTGTTAATCAATGAATGGAGCAGCCATCATGAGGCCTCAAGACTGATGGATATTTCCTCTCCTGAGCTCATTCTGTCCCATTCATTCCTGCTGCAGCGACCACATTACACAAGAGTACGCTAAAAATCTGCATCCCAGGCCTAGTTCTTCTGTGGCAAGGTGCTGACAGAAGACACATTGAAGAAGAGGGTACGTTTAAGAAGGTTCCCCAGCAGTATCCATGGTCACAAATCCATGGACAAGCTTACTCAGATAACTGTACATGGCTACTGTGATAGGAACTAGGAAGCAGTAAAAATGGTCTTTGCCATCATTGCTAATTCCACCCTGGAACTGATTCTTCTGGAAACAGGAATTCTAGTACTTAAAGAAATGGGAAGGTGGGGTAGATCCTCTGTGTCACTTGCTCCTTGAAGGTCAGATCTCTGTCACGATGGTATTCAATAAACATTTACTGAATGGATAAACATCATTCTGCTGATCTTTTTTTTTTCTCCTCTGCATTCTCAGAGACTATATGGATATCCAGTCCTCATCCAGACTTCAGAATACCCTACTGAGGCACATCTTCCACAATCTCCTCATTCATCTCCACATACTGAGTAGCCTGACCTTACTCTTTTATGCTCATACTTGTAGTTGCTGCTTTGGAACTGACTCCCTGCTGCCTGACACTTGGGGATGCCCTTTACCTCTGTTCTTCCTAGCTGTGGAACCAATAAGAATAAATATTTGCATGGATGGGAGAGGTTCTCTTGGGCCATACTTGATCACCCGGAGCTTGTAACGAGAGGCTGATGACTGGGAAACCATCTGGTAGAGGGTGCTGAAGTCTCCTTTGGGGTCATCCATTCTCAAGGAGCCATCAGCTGTTCCAGGGAGCAGGGATGGGCTGAGAAGTCGCTCTTGGAGATCACATTTCAGGCACACTACGATAAAAACGGCATTGGGGGAGGGATTGTTTTTCACAGGTTACTTCAGGTTATACAGTTAAGAGAGAACATCTGCCACCCAATTCCACCTCCACCCAGCAAGTAGGGCTGAGAGGAGGCCAGGGAGTGACAGAGGAAAGTACAGTTGGTTTGGGAAGGGAGAGCAAGTCTGGAACAGTATTGCTCTACACAACAGGTAACTTATTTTCTGGTTGTGGCATGATCTTTTTCTTATTTTACTTCTGGGCTGGCTGAGCAGTTGTCTCATAGTGAGAGATCTGGCTTGTGATCGAGTCTGAGAGGAACGTGTGTCCTCTGCGGAGGAGGCGGCTAACACTGAAATATGCAGGGCCTTTTGGCAATCACAGAAGGAAATTTTGCCCCTCCTGCTTCCCTGTGGCTAAGCTTTGGCAAGACTGCAGGTCAGATGAAGGAAGAACAGGAAAGCAGAAGTCAGGCAGTCAGCTGACAGCTACTGCTTCTCTGTGAGCTCTTCTAGGGACATTCGAGGGAGGGAGAGGAATAACTTCCTGAAATAGTTTATTTTTTAATTCCCCAAGTGAATAGAATCTTCTGGGCCTTGGAACATGATTGCAGCGCCAGACAACAGTTCTGAGGGGGCTTCAACTAACTGTGTATGGGTTATTCATCTGCTTCTGTATTAAGCTTTTGCTCCAGCAGGTACATTCACATGTCACAGTGTACAATGTTCTGTTGCACTAGATTTGAATCCTTGATATTATGAAGGTTTTAAATAAAATGTATATTGGGTTTAAATACTGTTAACAAACTATGAATGTATGAGTGCTGCATACTTGTGAGAAGGCTAGTAGTTGATGTCAGTGATTTATGAAATGACTGTAGTAACTGCAACATGAGGTAAAAATGAAAGTAGAAATAATGTAGAAAAAATAGGATGCCAGAATAGATGTCAGATCTAGCTGGCCCTCCTGGGCCTAGCAATCAGACCTAGACATCAGTTCTGGGTGAGACAGCTCTTGGCCAGGTGTGTCCTAGAGCCCAGGAAGTGCAGGAGGGACTTTGCCTAGGACTTCAGCTTCCCCTCGTTTCCTCTGTGCCTGACTGCTCCATTATTGGGTCCCTGGGCTTTAGGACTAGATGGCTGTGCTCATCTGGCTTAGGTTCTCAACTCTGGTTGTAGTAAGAATCACCTAGTGAACTCGCAAATGGTACTGATGTCTGGCCCCTACCTCACACCAATGAAATTGGGATCTCTGGGGATGGAGCTGATATTGGTATTTTAAAAAGTTCCTCAGGCTTCCCTGGTGGCGCAGTGGTTGAGAGTCCGCCTGCCGATGGAGGGGACGCGGGTTCGTGCTCCAGTCCAGGAAGATCCCACATGCCCCTCATGTGATTCTTACTGTAGCCAGGGATGAGAACTACTGGAGTTGTAGTCTCAGCAATGTTCCAAAGCTGGGAAAAACGTTTTACCAGGGCTAGAGTCTAGAACCAGGTATGCTTCTCACCACTCAGACTCAGGTGCAGAGGTGGCAGACCCCCAAACCCAAGATATGGGAAAAGACACTCAGCTGAGGTAGACTATGCACTGTGAGAAAGATGCCTCTGAGGGAAGCACCTAGAGAGTGGGTGAAGGGCCCGAGGCAGCTACAGAAGCAGGTGGTGTTGGGTGGAGAACCTTGTAAGGAGCAGTCAAAGTGGATATCTGAGGAGCAGTCCTCAAAAGATTCTATAGTAGGAGAGCTCAGTGTTCTTGTTTTGTTTTATTTTTTTGTGGGGAACCACATTTCCAGAAATCTACATATGGGGCAATGCATCAGTTTTGTAAATAATGGATAACTATGATATGGTCTTTATTGTGCTTGTTTAAACTCTCATGTGGGTCACACCCACCCCAGAGGAGGCCTACTTTCTCTGGACCTCATTCCAACTTATGCCTGAGCATCTGGATTCCAGTGAAGACCTCTTCAGCACAAGAGTCTGGATCTAAGTTCTACCACCCATCCTTAAGACCTGTGGTTTCCAAAAAATAATTGCAGATGGAGATAAACATTCTGGCTCTGACCCTGGTGCTGAAAGCCATGGAACAAGGGAGGGCAAAGCAGAGAAATTCTCAACACTACCATGGGCAAATGCCATGCAACAGTAGAAGAAAGGCTGGCTGTAGGAGCTCCTGGCTTTGGATGGCCCCAGCCCTCCTAATGAGAGATGTGTCCAGCATGAGGCAGCCCCTTTGCTCAAAATTGCCCAACATGAGGCAGGTTGCACAGTAGGTAAGGGCCCAGGCTCTGGAAGTGATAGACTTGAGTTTGATGAATGTCCTCTAGGCTGAGAGTAGTCAAATGTATAAAATATAGATTTCTAATCCTAAGGGTTAAGAATGGGATATGGAGTTGCCTGGCTTCAAATTCTGGCTTGAATATTAATTTTCTGTGCAGAAATGTTTAATTTCTCTCAGTTTTCTCATCTGTAAAACAGGGATAATATTATATTTATTCATTTTAAGACACATTTTTTTTCACTTACTAACAGCTCTATATATGTCTTGCAATCACCATCGACCAGACAGGTACTCTTAACCCTTACTTAGTACTCTAATCTAAAAGAACTCTCTCAGTAAGAATAAAATAATATTTCTAAGTGATAAAAAAGCAATGTGTCACATTTAATTGGCATTGTTTTTCTTTCTCAGTGGTATATAAAATAATGGTGTATCTTATAATGGACAGCATCTTAGATTCAATGACATATGATAATAGTACCTGCACCATGTTGTTGTTATGAAGGTGAAAGGGGATGATGCAATGAAAGGAGTTAACATAGTGCTTGGGGAAAATAGATAAGAAGTGAGTAATTGGTACTGTTAGTCTCGGACAAAGTGCGTGGAATGGAGGTCCTGGGAAGAAAATTTTACACACAAAAGAAAGACAGTAAAATCAAGTTAAGTTGTTAAAGGCATCCCAGGCCTTAGATTGAAATGTGGGGGAGGGGGAGGGAGATTAAGTACCCAGTGGCTATCCCCAGAAAGAAAGGACCAATGTGTGTCCTCCCCTTTGGGGATGGAAGGAAGTCTGTACCCATTTTTCTCATTGAGTTCCCACCCCTAAAGGGGAAGACAAAATTTAGTCTGTTCCCTTTGGAGCTGTGGCTGACTATACTGATGGGTCCATTTGCGGGCCCTGCCACCCAGGTCCTAGGCCAAGTTTCAAAGGGGATGGAGACTAGAAATGGCTTTATCCCTACAATCTAGTGGGACCTGAATTAAGTAACACTGTCAGCCATAACAATATCCAGGACCTTGCTGACATGCCTGGAACACTGGTTTGACCTCTTGGTTTCTACAATTGCCAGAACATACTTTGTGAACATGGTATAGGGCCACTAGTTGTACTCCCTGGGGCTTGCCTCTGTAGTTGCTTTAGTTCCCCTCAGTTTGGTGTCTCCCTATTGAGAAGACCTCTATTTAATCATTTAATTTTGGTTCTTTTCCTCTCCTCACAGGCCCTATTGATATTGTCAAGGTACCAGCTTACCTGAAATTATAATGTCAATGATATCTGCTGCATCAAAAATGAAAACTTGAGAAAACATATGATTCACTGTGCTCTTATGTAGTGTAGCTGATGCCCTATTATTGAGGTGTTTAAGTCTTTACACTGAAACTAACTGGCCCTTGCTGTCTGGGCTTAATCAGGCTCAATTTTCTAACTGTGGTGGTTACTTTTTAGAAATTCTTTTCTTACTCCTCATGCTTACATGGAGAGCCTCATCCAATCCTCCTCCAATCCCTAAACCTCAGCTACTCTGTATTCTGATGAGTTTCCAATCTAGAGTCCTAATCCTAGACTAGGATAATTATTATCTATATAATATGTCTTTTGGGGGGTGTGTACTTGGATTATCTCTGGCTCTGGAAATGTCGCTGAAACTCCGTGAAGGAAGAAGAAGGTGGACTTGTTCTTGGTCTGTTCCATTGTTATGCAGCCAGGCTTTGAAGAAAATCTCCATGCTGACAATATCATTGTCTATAGTTTGAAGGTCAATATCAGTTCCCAGGATAGAACTCTCTGCAGAAGAAAGGGAAACAGTGGTTAAAGTGTTTAATTCTTTAATTACAAATTTTGAAAAATATAAAATATTAAATGCACCCATTTTTGGATCCATCAATTCCACCTCTAGATATCTAGCCTAGAGATGTTCTTGGACAGTACACAAAGAAACATATGCAAAGATGTTCAGTACAGCACTGTTGTGATAACAAATAATCAAAACCCCAAACAGGAAGCAATTCAAATGCCCATCAATAGGGGAATGTTTAAATAAATTATGGCACAGACTGTGGAGTATTATACAGCTGTTAACAAAGTAAAGCTAAATGTACTGACATGGAAAGCTAGGAGATAGTAAGTGAATAAAGAAAGTTCTAGAACAGATGTATGGTATGGACCCATTTATATAAAAATAAAACTGTTAGCCTAAGTGCATACATATGTATGGAAATGCCTCTTACAAAGCTCTGGAAGGCTATTATCAAACTCTTAATAGTGGACAGGAAATAGGGCAGAGTTCTGAGATACATTCACTTTTTATTATTCATACTTCTATAGTGTTTGTATTTTATTGTATTCATGTATTTCTTGTATTGAATATTTTTAAAAACTCTAGAATACAAGAACAGCCAAAAATAATATAGCAATGCAAGTTAAATACTTAGTTAACAAGGGGGACTTCAGTTTTATGTTGTTGTTTCACAGTGAAAATGTATTCAGTTATTATCTCTGTTATAAAAAAAATAAATTTAAAAAAGACTAAAAGAAAAAAAGATGAATTCCTGACCTCCACCTTCTGACACAGATTATACAAGTTTGCTATTGACATACTATATCTCACAAGTGTGATTAGCAGCCAAGAAGACAGGGATGGTCTGGTGGAGTGTGGTTTGACTCCAAATCTGAATCTCCAAATGAGAGTAGGTAGGTGGGGTAATGAGGCTTTGATGGTCTACTTCCTTCTTTAGGCAACACTAGCTCAGGAATTGGGATCTAGGTCTGGAGGTAAAGTTTGTCAGTAAAAGCCAAGTATAAGGTGATGGAGGAAGCACTGAGAGAGGAAATGAGACAAGAGCTGGAAAGAAACTGAAGAGGAGCATGACTTTTTTTGCCTCACCATGAGGGACTCTCTGAAATACTTTTACAAAGGGCCTAAGAAAAGCCAGTTGCTCCAATGAATTAACTTCTATGTATGACTCATGGACCCCAAGGAGAAAGCTGGTTTATTTCTAGAACAACATTCCTGAGGACAAGTCTGCAGAGGTGGCAGACTCTCCACAGGAAACAAAGGGCTTCAGTCCAACGTATTGGCACCCAAGCAGGGAAAGTGTGGTGAGACTTAAGTGACTTCATATTATATTTATCGACTTATTCTGTGGCTGAAAAGGGGCACCAAATGCATTTCTCTTCGACCAGTATAATTAAAACTGTACCATCAGCTGCTCTCGCCCTCTGTGACGGACCACATTCTGCCTATGGAATGTGTATCTCTCTAAATAAACTCGCTTTCACTTAAAAAAAAAAAAACTCTACCATCTTCTGTGGATAGTTATGAGGGTTCATTAGCTTACTAGCTATTTCATTCATTGCATCAAGCAATAATATTAATTATGTACTACATGGAAGATGAAATAATATACAAAGGTATATGGTATTCTTTGCCTTAAGGAGTTTATAAAGCAACATTATTCTTGACCATTTCTCCTTAAAATCTCATCTGCTCTACTATGTTTTCAGGTACTACAGTGATAAATGTGAAGTCATTGTCAAAGAAACGTTCCTCATGAGTGAAGAGAAATGTTCTTTTTAATAATGTGAAACTTATTGTGTCATAGGAAAAACAAGAAGTAATTTTTCTGAGCCTGGACTTCAACTTGAGTAAGAAGTATGGAAATGACTGAACAGCTTCTCTTCAAAGAGGCAAAATGGTTATTAAAGCATAAGGAGGCAGATAAAGAACTAAATAAATGAAATTGAACAAAGGATCTCAAAAAGTAGAGAGGATAATATTGTCCCAAGTTCAAACAACAGAATTTTGGATAAGACAAATAAGTGTTTTTTTCTCCCCAGGGAAAGGGTTGAAGATTAGAAATTCCTACCATGGGCAGTACATGGGGACAATAGCAAAGTTGAGAATCTGGAAATAAGAACAATAGGTGTTTCCTCAAATAATTAAACAATAAAATCAATACAGAGTGATGAGGTCTATGAAAAACAGTCACCTTAAAAAAGGAGAATGGGGATTTCCCTGGTGGCACAGTGGTTAAGAATCCGGCTGCCAATGCTGGGGACACGTGTTCGAGCCCTGGTCTGGGAAGATCCCACATGCTGTGGAGCAGCTAAGCCCGTGCGGCACAACTACTGAAGCCCACGTGCCTAAAGCTCACGTACTGCAAGGAGGAGTAGTCCCCGCTCGCCACAACTGGAGAGAAAGCCTGAGCACAGCAACGAAGATCCAACGCAGCCAAAAATAAATTAATTAAATAAAAAGAAACATATAAAGATTAAATAAATTTAAAGAAAAGGAGAATAGCTTACAGACCAGAGCAAGATTTGACTAGAGCCTATGGATGGTACTGGCTTATCTAAAGAATGAATGTGTCCATTAGAAGGGGTTGGCCAGAAATGGAGCACAGAGGAAGGGAGCAACAGTGGCAGATGCTGGCAGCCATCATCCAAGTGTGGCTCAGAGGAGAGGGAGTGCTGGCTCAGTGAGGCATCCTGATGGCAGGATGTGTTTGTCAAGTTTCTGTTCTTCTTGATGATTATAGTGGTTATGGTTCTTCCTCTAAAATATTCTGGCTAATACTTTAGTCTTGAGCTTGATAAGGTGACTCTATCTCCGAGAGGATGTTGATAAAATCAACTTTCTGATTCTGTAAAGCTGAAGAACCAGGCCTGAAACATGTTGCCTCTGTGAAGGAAAATGCCAATCTCCCCTGCAGACACTCCATCAATGTTGCTAAAGTTCGTTCCAACTTCTTTTTTCTCTTCCAGTTTTACTGGGATATAATCGGCATAGAGCACTGTGTAAGTTTAAAGTGTGCAGTATAATGACTTGGCTTAGGCACATCATGAGATGATTACCACAATAAGTTTAGTGAACATCTATCATCTCATAGATATAAAATTAAAGAAATACAAAAAAAATTTTTCTTGTAATGAGAACTCAGGATTTACTCTATAACAACTTCCATATATAATGTACAGCAGTGTTAATTATATTTATTATGTTGTACCTTACATCCCTAGTACTTATTTATCTTATAATTGGAATTTTGTACCTTTTGACCACCTTAATTCAATTCACCCTCCCCCACCCCCTGCCTCTGGTAACCACAAATCTGATCTCTTTTTCTATGAGTTTGTTGGTTTTTGAAGTGAAATTGACTTACAACACTATGTTAGTTCCTGGTACACAACATAGTGATTTGATATTTCTATACATCCCCAAATGAACATCATGGTAAGTCTAGTTACCATCTGTCATCATACAAAGATACTACATAATTATTGACTATATTCCCCATACTGTACATTTGATACCTGTGACTCATTTATTTTGTAATTGAAAGTTTGTACCTCTTACCCTCCCTCAGCTATTTCTCTGCTCTCCCTACTCCCCTCCCCTCTAGCAACCACCTGTTTGTTCTCTATATCTATGACTTTGTTTCTGTTTAGTTAGGTTTGTTCATTTGTTTTGTTTTTTAGATTTCACATATACGTGAAATCTGACAGTATTTGTCTTTCTCTGTCTGACTTATTTCACTTAGAATAATACCCTCTGGGTCCATCCATGCTGTTGCAAATGGCAAGATATCATTCTTTTTTTTTCTATGGCTGAGTAATATTCCATTGTGTATATATACCACATCTTCTTTATCCATTCATCTATTGATGGGCACTTAGGTTTCTTCCGTATCTAGGCTACTGTAAATAGTGCTACAATGAACATAGGGGTGCATATATCTTTTCAAATTAGTGTTTTTTCTTTGAATAAGCACTCAGGAGTGGAACTGATGGATCATATGGTAGCTCTATTTTTAATTTTTTGAGGAAACTCCATACTGTTTTTCATAGTAGCTACACAAATTTACATCCCCACTAACAGTGCATGAGGGTTCCCTTTTCGCCACATCCTTGTCAACATTTATTATTTGCTGTCTTTTTGATAATAGCCATTCTGACAGGTGTGAAGTGATTGTGATGTTGATTCGCATTTCCCTGATGATTAGTGATGCTGAGCATCTTTTCATGTGCCTGTTGACCTTCTGTATGTCTTCTTTGGAAAAATGTCTATCTAGGTCCCTTACCCATTTTTAAATTGGGTTGTTCATTTAAAAAAAATTATTTATTTTATTTATTTATTTTTGGCTGTGTTGGGTCTTCATTGCTGTGCGCGGGCTTTCTCTAGTTGTGGCGAGTGGGGGCTACTCTTTGTTGCGGTGCACGGGCTTCTCATCTAGGTGGCTTCTCTTGTTGTGGAGCATGGGCTCTAGGCACACGGGCTTCAGTAGTTGTGGCTCGTGGGCTCTAGAGTGGAGGCTCAGTTTTGGTGCACGTGGTTAGTTGCTCTATGGCATGTGGGATCTTCCCGGACGAGGGTTCGAGCCCATGTGCCCTGCATTGGCAGACGGATTCTTAACCACTGCGCCACCAGGGAAGCCCCGGGTTGTTCGTTTTTTGATGTTGAGTTGTATAGGTTCATTGTATATTTTGGATATTAACCCTTTTTCAGATACATCGTTTGCAAATATCTTCTCCCATTCAGTGGGCTGGCTTTCCATTTTGTCGATAGTTCCCTTCACTGTGCAAAAGCTTTTCAGTTTGTCGTAGTCCCGTTTGTTTATTTTTGCTTTGTTTCCCTTGCCTTAGGAGACATGTTCAAAAAAATATTGCTAAGATTGATGCCAAAGAGCTTACTGCCTGTATTTTCTTCTGGAAGTTTTGTGGTCTCAGGTCTTACATTTAAGCCTTTAATCCATTTTGAGTTTATTTTTGTATATGGTATGAGAGTTCTTTCCAACTTCTTAACCTACAGGTTCTTGGAAGAGCCACAGAGCGGAGCTTCTTCCTTTGAAAAAGTTCTCAGGTAATCGCCATAGAGGCGCTTTGCTTCAGATTTGAGGGGACCTTCTCACATCATCCAAGCTAAAGACTAATGTGTAAACCAGAACACTTTAGAGAGAGAACTTCTTTTCCGTATTCTCTGCCACTGGTCCAGGCAGCCATTTGCTTGTGCCTGGATTATGGCAGTAGCCTCTTAGCTGTCCCATCAAACTCCATTCTTTCCCCTCTGGTACTTCTTACTACCAGTTAATTTTTCTAAAACATAGTTTCATCAGATCCTTCCTTTCCTAAAGAGCACATACTGCCTTCCTGCTGTCATCTTTATTCCCTTCACTCATTTTGTACCACTTGCTGCTACTCATTATTCCTCAAATACCCCCATTCTTCCCTTACTCTGTATGGCTCATATCAATACATTCCTCCTCTTCTCTGCCTGTTGAGAACCTATCAACACCCCCACCCCTCCATCCCTCAGCTCAGCAGCTTGCAGAGAGCCGAAGATTAGCAAGTGCCTGTTGAGTTAAACAATTGCTCCCTCCTCCTCAGCTCTCATTACTTTTTCCTGTAACTCTTGGGCTTCAACTGAGCTAGTCTCCCTGCCACGTGACTTCCTTCCTTAGTGCTTTTATTACTCTTGTCAATCCATGGCCTGCAGCTCCTCCAGGTTCCAACTCAGAACTGACTTTGTCCAAGAAGTTATGCTTAATTATATCCTCCCTATTGGTTTTAATCAGTACCTCCTGGGTATCTGTGGACTCCATACAGGCAATACTAATTATACTTGTTACTTTGTTTCTCCTGAAGGGTTTTCTTAATTTTTTTTGAGTTTATGAAAGGTGGTGGAATGTAGTGGAAAGACCAGGGTTTGAATTGTGGCTTGAAAGTTGTTAGCTATGTGACGTTGGGCAAAGTGGGGATAGCACAACATATTTCATAGTTATAGGAGGCATAAGAAGTGAGATGATTACCTGCATGAATGGCATGCAGTAGGTCTAACAAATGGCATTTTCTTCCTTTTCTCTCATCAACAAAATGATTTGCTCTTATAGGAAAAGAATGTGCTTTCCTTTTTTAAAATTCTTTTTTTCCAATCACTTATCTCGGTGACTTTCTCCCTGCCACCAACATACGTAAGAACATCAACACCTGGTCCTGTGTTCTTCACAAATATAACTAAATGTACTAAACCTGGGGAATGGGAAGGAGACTTCTCAGACGTTGAAGAACAGCTTCCATATTGACTGTCTAGCAGGGACTGGTCACACTGTTATGAACTAGAAAGGTTACTGGAGTGAAGGTGGCGGCTCTGAGTGTCTGGGTGTTCCTGACAAAAGAAGGCCTAGTCTGTTGCAGTCTAGCTGCAGCTGGCATTCACATTCAGTTTTTGGACCTACCCTGCCTCCCTGTGGCCATAAGCAGTGACATCCTTCACTGGGCTAAACTTTTCTGGAAGAGGCACAATAATGGGAAAGACTAAGAGAGCCTAAAGGTAGTAAGGTAATGCCTAAAGCAATCCTTTTCAGAAGTCTACCCTAAAATAGTGTTACAAAATTGAAATGTGTTTAAAATGGGAGAATTTAACACTTTAACACATACTTACATATATAATGGCTATATTTCTCTCTTGACATAGAATGTCTAAAGTAGAAGCCCAGGAAAATGATGCTCCTGCACATCCTCCCCAGTCCCACAAAGGTCTTGACCTATAGGCCAAACCTATTTCTTTCTATTTTTTATTTTTTTTGCGGTACGCGGGCCTCTCGCTGTTGTGGCCTCTCCCGTTGCAGAGCACAGGCTCTGGACGCGCAGGCTCAGCGGCCATGGCTCACAGGCCCAGCCGCTCCGCGGCATGTGGGATCTTCACGGACCGGGGCACGAACCCGTATCCCCTGCATCGGCAGGCAGACTCTCAACCACTGCGCCACCAGGGAAGCCCCCTATTTCTTTCTAAATGACCATCATGTCACCCGTCCTTGGGTGTTATGGATGGGCTTCAGGGGTTCTGGGAACCCCTGAAATTGTATACAATTTTGTCTATATGTGTATAGGTGTATTTTGGAGGGGTGGAGGAGGGGGATAGGACCTTAGCTTTTATCAGATTCTCAGAAGAGCTCTGTGACCCCAAAAATGTCAAGAACCACTACAGAAACTGTATAATCATGGTACCTTAGCCTTCCTGGGTCAGTTTACAATCAGTGCTATGTACCCTGTGAATACAGGAGTGGCTTCAGGATGTTAACAACTAGGATAAGTAATCAGAGCAGACAAAGTTGGCTCAGGAACAACTGTGTAGAGGCATTCAACCACTGTCTTAAAATCAATAACTGCAAGGGGATAGTCTCTGACAGCTCAAAATGTTAGGGGCAGTCTAGCTTGTCTTTCTGAGCTCATTTGCCTCATTTGTGGTGGTAATGATTGGACCCTGGGAAAAAGGAGAAGCCCCTTGAAAGGAGGTGGCAGGGGTAGTGGGGGTTAAGGCAGCGTGTCCTCTGCAGAGAAGTGAGCACAGGACTGACCAAGTGGTGATCATCTTCCTAGGGCCCGAGTCTATAAGTAGAAGTGTAATGAGATAGAGAAAATTTATTTCCCAGAACTATACCCTCCCAGGGAGACTACTGCTGCCATTCATTCATTCATTCACTTATTCATTCATTTAATTTGTCATTCAAATAATTATTTATTTAGTGCCTTCTATGAGCTAGGCACTGCTTGGTGTCAACAAAGAAAAAGACAAATTCTCTGCTTTCATGGTTTACCATTCTAGTGGGAGAACAGAAAATAAACAAAACAGAAAAAAATTACAGATAATAATAATGAAGAAAAATAAATCAGGATAAGTGTGTGTGTGTGTGTGTGTGTGTGTGTGTGTGTGTGTGTGTGTGAACCTTTACCTTGGCTGGCCAGGGAAGAAGTATGCTCTAAGAAGGTAATAGTTGAGCAGAGACTTGAACCAAGTGAACGACTGAATCATGAAAACATCTGTGGGAAGACTGTTCCTTATAAAGGAATCAGCAAGGTCAAAGGTCTTGAAGTGAGAATGAGGTTGGTATACTGGAGGAATAGCAAGAAGGCTAACGCAGAAGGGAGGAAGTGAGGACTGACACAAACTGCTGGGGTGAAGGATGAGACCCCCACAAAGGAACACTCTCATGTAACAACAGGTAGTCACTACACCTATTTCTAAGAAGGGTGGGCTTTGGCTCTGCTTAGGGAAGTGTGCAAGACTGGGCAGAACAGAGCCAGTACTCCTTTCCTTTCTCTTCCTCTTTGTAGCCTTTGGCTCCTAAACAATTGTTGAATTAGTATTTTAAAAATATTTGTTTGAAGGTGTGCCGAACTATTAGCTTGTGTGGGATGCCCACGTCTCAGCCCAGGCCTCCCACACATGCTTTCCTGTTCTGTGGTGGTAGTGGGCAGTGGTGGAAAGACGGGAGAGGAATCTGGGAGTCCCATGAGCAGAACACAAGCAGAGATCCCTCAGCTTGTAGTGGACATGCCTCTTTTCCAGCCCTAGTCAGCTACCCAGAGAGTTTTATGATGGAGGGTCAAGGCGGTGCAGGCTAAGGTGGGCTAAAAAAAAAAAAGGCTTGACTGTTAACTAAAGAATGAAATACTAATGATTCACGATGGATGATTTACATTATTGGAGACAATATAGGGACCTGTGGGCACCTCTAGCTCTGAGACATGTCCTAACCTAATTCCAAATATTTCGGCCCTTAGTAAGAAGATGAATTAGGAAAGAAAATGTTTCCAGAGCAATTACTTTGGCTGGGAAAGTAATCTTCTCAGAATTGCTTTTTCTCAGGCCTGTGTGTTTCTAAGGGTGAAGAAGCCTGTGATTGGTGGTAGGGACTTCTCTAAGGGAGAAGCTGCACTGCATCCCCACACATCTGGAGCTGTGGGAGCAACATCCTGTGACAAGGAGTTGACAATATTCCCTGCCATCCAATCTTGCTTTTTTTTTTTTGGCCGAGCTGCATGGCTTCTCAGTTCCTGACCAGTGATTCAACCCGGGCCCCCTGCAGTGGAAGTGCAGAGTCCTAACCACTGGACCACCAGGGAATTCCCATCCAATCCTGCTTTGAGGTGCCTGACTTGCCCTGCCCTGGCTAGCCCAAATAGAAAGGAGATCCTGCAGGTGCAGTAAAGAGGGTCTTGGTTATGGAAGGGTGTCTCTATGCCTGTGGATACCAGATGTAGCACCTTATCCACCTCTGCACCCTCAGCACTAGCACAGTGTCTGGAATACAACAGGAGCTCAGTAAATGCTGCACTGCACAGAATGAACTAATCTTAGCCATTCTGCTCCTAACTTGCTCTGTGACCTTAGACCAGTCATTTCATCTCTCTAAGCTCAATTTCTTCATCTGTGAAGTGGGAATGATAATAATACCTAGGCTTAGTGTTCATTTGAGTAGGAAATGATGGCACCTGAAAGCACTTTGTAGACTTTAAAGCATCATGCAACTATAATGGATGAAAGATTAGAAAGCTGCCTCCCAGCTGTCTACACATGAACATTTTAGTTACTAAATGCCAGTGCCATTTCTTTCTTTCTTCTTTTTTTGGTGACATTTTTCTCTTAAATAACGTATATGGGGCTTCCCTGGTGGCGCAGTGGTTGAGAGTCCGCCTGCCGATGCAGGGGATACGGGTTCGTGCCCCGGTCGGGGAAGATCCCACATGCCGCGGAGCGGCTGGGCCCGTGAGCCATGGCCACTGAGCCTGCGCGCCCGGAGCCTGTGCTCCGCAACGGGAGAGGCCACAACAGTGAGAGGCCCGCATACCGCAAAAAAAAAAAAAAAAAAAAAGTATATGATTCAAGGTGTAAGAAAAAATATTTTATTTATGGGTCTCAATTAGCTCTATTTTCATTTTACTGAGGAAAAAATGCAACCCACCTGCGAAAGGGGTTGATCACTACTGATTGAGATTTACCAAAATCTAAAGCATAGTTTGACCTGGGAAACACTATACATAGAAGGTATTTTAAAAGCCTTTTCCTGCACAAACTAATTTACATATTCTATAAACAAAAAGCATTTAATGTAAATTGCAATGCAAATTAGAAAAGTGGACTGGGAAGAAGTGTTTTGATAGGCACTGAGGTGGGGAAGGAGAGTAGGGAAATGGTTATTTAGGAAAAGGAGGAAGTGGGGCTAGGAAGGCATTAAATCTGTTGGTGAGGGCCTGAGAACTAGACCAAGGAATTTTGCCTCTTTAATGCCCAAATGAGCTGAGAGATCTACTCTGAGATGAAAACAAAAGTAGGAGGAACCAAGAAAGAATATAACACTTACTGGGGAGTTAGGTAGAGTAAGGAAATGTTAAAAAAAAAAAAAAAGGCACAGAAACTGAAGAAAGTCCTAAAACATATCCTAAACAACAAAAATAAAAATCTAGAAAGACTGTATAACAGCTTTGTAATCCTGTATATATGTATGCATTTTTATATTGTTAGAGGTACATCTTCAGGGTATTGGAGTTTTAGAAGTGGGAATGGTGAGTCAAAAGTAAATGCCTAAGTAGCTTTGTTAGATACTGCCAAATTCACCTCCAAATGTGTTGTACCACTGTGCCTTCTACCGGCAATAAATGGAAATGTAGCCTCACCAACAGAATGTGTTGTCATACTTTTTAACTTTTGTTGATCTAAAGGTGGGAGATGTTGGTGTAGTCTTAGTTTTCATTTTTCTAATTATGAGTGAAGTTGAGCATATTTTTATATGTTTAAGGACCATTTAAAATATGTTTTGAATTATCTGTTTATGTCTTTTGTCCATTTTTCTATAGGGTTTTTGGTCTTTTTTTTCCCCTTGAATTTTTTAAAAAATAGATCTTTACTGGAGTATAACTGCTTCACAATACTGTGTTAGTTTCTGTTGTACACCAAAGTGAATCAGCCATATGCATACATATGTCCCAATATCCCCTCCCTCTTGAGCCTCCCTCCCATCCTCCCTATCCCACCCCTCTAGGTCATTGCAAAGCATGGAACTGATCTCCCTGTGCTATGCTGCTGCTTCCCACTAGTTAACTATTTTACATTCGGTAGTGTATATATGTCGATGCTACTCTCATTTCGCCCCAGCTTCCCCCTCCCACCCCGTGTCCTCAAGTCCATTCTCTATGCCTATGTCTTTATTCCTGCCCTGGAACTAGGTTCATCAGTACCATTTTTTTTTCTTTTAGATTCCATATATATGCGTTAGCAGGAGGGTTCCCTTTTCACCACACCCTTTCCAGCATTTACTGTTTCTAGATTTTTTTGATAATGGCCATTCTGACCAGTGTGAGGTGATACCTCATCGTAGTTTTGATTTGCATTTCTCTAATAATTAGTAATGTTGAGCATATTTTCATGTGCCTATTGGCCACCTGTATGTCTTCCTTGGTGAAATATCTATTTAGGTCTTCCACCCAATTTTTAATTGGATTGTTTGTTTTTTTGATATTGAGCTCCATGTGATGTTTGTATATTTTGGAGATAAATCCTTTGTTCATTGTTTCATTTGCAAATATTTTCTCCCATTCTGAGGGTTCTCTTTTTGTCTTGTTTATTGTTTCCCTTGCTGTGCAAAAGCTTTTAAGTTTAATTAAGTCCCATTTTGATTATTTTTCTTTTAATTTCCATTACTCTAGGAGGTGGGTGAAAAAAGATCTTGCTGCGGTTTATGTCAAAGTGTGCTTTTCCTATGTTTTCCTCTAAGAGTTTTATAGTGTCTGGTCTTATATTTAGGACTTTAATCCATTTGGAGTTTATTTTTGTGTATGGTGTTAGGTAGTGTTCTAATTTCATTCATTTACATGTAGCTGTCCAGCTTTCCCAGCACCACTTATTGAAGAGGCTGTCTTTTCTCCATTGTATGTTCTTGCCTCCTTTGTTATAAATTAGGTGATATGTGCGTGGGTTTATGTCTGGGCATTCTATCCTCTACCATTGATCTGTATTTCTGTTTTTGTGCCAGTACCATACTGTCTTGATTACTGTAGCTTTGTGGTATAGTTTGAAGTCAGGAGTCTGATTCCTCCAGCTCTGTTTTTCTTTCTCAAGATTGTTTGGCTACTCGGGGTCTTTTGTGTTTCCATATGAATTGTAAAATTTTTTGTTCTAATTCTGTGAAGAATGCCATTGGTAGTTTGATAGGGATTGCATTGAATCTGTAGATTGCTTTGGGTAGTACAGTCTTTTTCACAATATTTATTCTTCCAATCCAAGAACATGGTATATTTCTCCATCTGTTTATGTCATCTTTGATTTCTTTCATCAGTGTTTTATAGTTTTCTGAGTCTTTTACCTCTTTAGGCAGGTTTATTCCTAGGTATTTTATTCTTTTAGTTGCAATGGTAAATGGGATTGTTTCCTTAATTTCTCTTTCTGATTTTTCATTGTTAGTGTATAGGAATGCAAGAGATTTCTGTGCATTAATTTTGTATCCTGCAACTTTACCAAATTCATTGATCAGCTCTAGTAGTTTTCTGGTGGCATCTTTAGGATTTTCTATATATATATTTGTCTTTTTTCCCCCTGAGATATAAATTGCAAACACTTTCTCCTAGTTTTGCAGTTGTCTTTTGACTTTGTTTATGGTGATCTTTGCCATGCCTAAGATTTTTACTTTTACATAATGAATTTTTTGTAGTTAAATAAATTATTGCACCTGGATTTTGAGTCATAGGTAGAAAACCTTTCCCTATGCTGAGATTATAAAAAACTTCACCAAGGTTTTCTTTAACTACTTTAAAAATGTCATTCTTTACATTTATGTCCCTGATCCATTTAGAATATTTTCTAGATGGCTAACCACTTGACCCAGACAATTTGTGAACCATCTTTGCTCTAGTGATTTGTCACCTTCATTCTACACTAAATTTATATATGTACTTATGTCTATTTTTGGCTACAATCAATATTTGTACTGTGCTAACTAGTGCTCTAGTGCTAGGTATATGATAGGCATGATTTCAGATAGAGAAGCAGCCAGATTGTCCTAAGGTTGGGTGGGGAGCAATATAAGTCATCTGCCTAGTAAAGCAGGGGTGTGTTTGTTTCTGAGTGTCAGGGGATGAGGGGGAAAGAAGAGGAGGAATGAAGAGTTGGGATTTAATTAGAAGAACTTCTTTTAAGTCATAATCTCCTAAAGACACAGAGAGAAATGATGAAAAACTTGACCTTATTAACCTGAACAGAAGATGGAAGAAGAGGTAAAAAGAAAGAACCAAACTGATCAAGAGTGAATAAGGGCCTTCCAATCTGGTTAGGTTCCAGTACCTAACAAACTGATCTTCCTGTAAATAACAGACAAACTCTGGATAGTATTAAAAAACAAAACAAAACAAAATAATTACCCGAGGGCTCTTGAGACTGAACAAAGATAGGTTTGTGAGGGGAGCTGAAACTTGGAGTAAGTGACCAGCAAGGAATGAGTTCCCCATTTTTTGCACCTTTGCCCTGAGGGTAGCCTCGATCACAGCTGTGCAGGGGCAACAAAAGCTTCAACAGAAACCCCTCTGTCTTTCACTGGCATTACCAGGGGAAGCAGCCTGGGGCAACCAGAGCCCCTGGAGAGCGAGGAATAAATCCAAGGAAGGAGAAAGCCAGAGCCAGAGAGCCTGAAATTATGTATTTAAACTCAGTCCAGGCACCTAGCTGAACCTAGGTGGGACAAACTGAAAGCAGTTCATAGTTTAGGCTTAAAGAATGGAACTGAGATTTGAGTGAGGGGCCTACTACAGGCCATGAAATGTTGCAGTTTGAGTCTAACAAAGTTAATTGTCTGCTAAAACAAATAATTTTCAGAGTAATACAATAGATTCCAGAGTCTATACAATATAATATTCAGAAAATACAATCCAAATGTTTTTGGCATACAGAGTCAGAAAATATGGCCCAATTTCAGAGGAAAAATACAGTCCACAGATGCAAACCCCAAGATGACAAAGATGTTAGAGTTAACAGACAAGAACTTTAAAGCAGCGTAATTAAAATTATGGTCATAAGGAATGGAAAATATGTTCATAATGAATGAAAAGATAGGAAATATCAACAGAGAAATAGAAAATATAAAAAAGTACCAAATGGAAATTTTAGAACTGAAAAGTACAATATCTGAACAAAAAATTCACCACATGAGCTTAACAGCAGACTGGAGATGAGAGATGAGAGTCAGTGAATTTAAAGGTAGATCAATAGAGATCATCTGATCTGAAGAAGAGAGAGAAAAAAGTTTGGACAAAACAAACAAGCAGAATACCACAGAGCCTTGGGGAACTGTGGAAAAATTTAAAAAGGTTTAACATGTGGTAATTGGAGTCCCAAAGGAGTGAAGAGAGGGAATGAGACAGAAAAAAATTTGACTAAATAATGGCAGCAAATTTCCCAAATTGGGTTGAGAATATAAATTTACAGACTAAAAAAGCTCAGGGAACCCAAACAAGAAATCTGTGCCTAGTCACAGCATTGTAAACCTGCTTAAAAACAAACATAAAGAGAAAATTCTTGAAAGCAGCCAGAAAACCGATCCTTTACACAAAGGGGAAAGTGATTTAAGGACTATGACTTTTATTGAGCAACCATGGAAGGCCAGAAGACAGTGGAGCAACATCTTTAATGTGCTGAAAGAAAAGAGAATCCTGTCAACCCATAAGTCTATATATAAGAAAAACCTCCTTCAAGAATGAAAGTGAAATATACATTTTCAGAAAATAACAGCTAAGAAATTTGTCGTTACCAGAACCAAACTACAAGAAATACTAAAGTTCTTTGAGCTGAAGGAAATGATACTGAAGGGAAAGCTGGATCTTTAGGAATGAATGAAGAACACTGGAAACAGTAAATATAAAAACTATTTTTCTCTTAGTTTCTTTAAAATACACATGATTGTTTAAAGCAAAAATTTATAATATTGCCTTGTGAAGTTTATAATGTGTATGTAATACACACAACAAATACAACAAAAAGACAATGTGTGTGTGTGTGTGTGTGTGTGTAGGGGATAAATGGACCTACATAGTTGCAAAGTTTGTATATTTTCCATGACATGGTACTATGTTAAGTCTAAGTAGGCTATAAACAAGTTTAAAAATATATTTTAATCCCTACAGGGTTTCTATATTTTATGTGAAGTACTGTAATCTTGAGGTTTCTACATTTTATGTGAAGTTTACTATATTGACTCTAAGTAGACTTTGAAAAGTTAAGATTGTATAATGTAATCCCTATAGAAACCACTAAAAATAATGCAAGAAAATTAGCTAATGACAATAGATAAAATAGAATTCTGAAAATGTTTAATAATCCAAAGAAAGCAGGGAAAAGACGAAGAAAAATCAGAGAGGACAAAAAAACAAAATAAAATGACTGACCTAAATCCAACCATATCAATACTTATGGTAAATGTTAATGGAGTATACACTCCAAAAAAAAGCAGAGAAGAGCATAATGGATAAAAAGCAAGACCCAATTTTATGCTGTCTATAAGAGATACACTTTAAGTATAAAGACACAAATGCGTTGAAAGTAAGTGGATGGAAGAAGATTAACCATAAACACAGTAAGACCCATGAAAAATAAAAACGTATGTCCAGGGCTTCCCTGGTGGCACAGTGGTTGAGAGTCCGCCTGCCGATGCAGGGGACACAGGTTTGTGCCCCGGTCCGGGAAGATCCCACATGCCGCGCAGCGGCTGGGCCTGTGAGCCATGGCCGCTGAGCCTGCGCGTCCGGAGCCTGTGCTCCACAACGGGAGAGGCCACAGCAGTGAGAGGCCCGCGTACCGCAAAAAAAAAAAAAAAAAAAAAAAAAAAAAGCAAAAACGTATGTCCATACAGAGATTTGTGTACAGACATTTGTAGGAACTTTAGACACTACAGTCAAAAACTAGAAACAACTGAAACATCCATTAACAGCAGAATGGGTAAACAATACGTGGCATAGTCATACAATATACTACTACTCAGAAATAAAAAAAAAGCTAACAACTACTTGTTGATATAAACAACATGGATGAATCTCAAAATCTAAATGAAAAAAGCCAGACACAGAAGAAGTATATACCATTTATATGATCCCATTTATATAAAATACAAACTAATTTACAGACAAAAAACAGATCAGTGGTGTATGCCAAGGATGGAGAGAGGGATTGAGTGTAAAGGGGCAAGAGGAATCTTTTGGGATTGATGGAAGTGTTCTGTATCTTGATTGTGGTGATGGACATATACAACTGTCAAAACTCATTGAATTGTACACTGTGGATGCAACTTACAGTATGCAAATTATTCCTCAAAAGAGGTGAGGAAAAAATTTAAAAGACCTAATTTTCAAATAACTTTAGATTTTCTATGGAACTCTAAAAAAAATTCTTCAATTCAATTTTTGCCATTTTTCTGAGACCATGGTTTCTGTTAATAAACGTCTCTCTGTGTTAAAAATCTTTAGGTATTAAATAAAACAGTGGTTCTAATTTAGTCTTAAAGCCATAGGGACATGACTTTAATGTAGTTTTCAAAGACAAGCTCAATAAACAGCTGCATTTTCTGGTCTATTTTTGAAGACAATGAAAGGAGAAAAAATCAATAAGTGGAGTCTGACAACTGTACTGAAGCATGAATCATAGAAAAAGTTTTTTTTTTTTTCTGGAACACTTTAGGAAGCAATGAATCTTTATCTTCTATGTTTGGGGTGTTAACATTTGGTGTTTCCTGAGAACACATATGGATAAAATACCTTTCCAAAAGAGCTTGACATCAATCCCTAGTAAAGACTGGGAGGAAATATTAAACAGATGGTTTGTGAGCACTTAGAAAGGGAACCTGATATCCTTGTGTACCAAGGCTGAGAAATGGAGGCTGGTTGACAGCATCAGTAAGATGATTTGTAAATGGTTGAAAGACTTACATACCCAATGAGTGCAGACTGCTCTCAACCTGGACAGATGCCCTCTGGATGCCAAAATGCATTGATCACAGTGGCCGTTTTAGTTTTGTCATATGTATTACTTAGTCATTCTTTGGAAAGCCATTATAAAATTTTTTATATGAAAATGAATACATGCAACATATATTTAAGCTATGAAGCATAACAGCAAAATGAACACTCATGAAGCCTTTATTCAACTTAAGATGTAGATCATTGACGCTACTAAGATATCTATATGCTTTGCCCTGATCTTCTCTAAGGGAAACCTTGTTACACTGAATTTTTAAAAATCATTCTTTTCCTTTTAAAACTAGTTTTTTTATTTTAAACAAACACGTTAGTATTTTGTTTTGCTTGAGCTTTATAAAGAGATATCTTATTGTCTATATCCTTGGTTATCTGCTTTTTTTCCTCAATATTGAAAAGATTTATCTACATTGTTGTAGGTAGCTGTGGTTCACTCATTTCCACTTTGTGAATAAACCTTGTAATAAACCTTGTAATACTTCATGCCTCATTCAATGGACATTTGAGTAGTCTAATTTCTGGCCTTTTAAATAATGTCACTATTCACATTCTTGTACATGTCTCCAAGTGCACATTTGTAAAAGTTTTTCTAGAGATATTCTTCTAGGAATTCTTCTAGGGTATTGTGACTGTTACTTTACAATAAAATGACAAGTTGTGAACCAATTACATTCTTTCTGTCAGTCTATAAGAGTTTCCATGCTCTGCTATTGCCAACACTATAGTGAGACTTTTTAATTTTTTGCAAACTAGTGGGCATAAAATGGGATATCATTGTTTTGTGTTTCCCTGATTACTAATGAGGGTGAGAATTTTTCTTATGTTTATTTTGAGATTTCCTCTTCTGTGAAATACCTGTTCAGATTTTTTGTTTATTTAAAAATTAGATTGTCTTTTTAAAAAAAATTGGGTTTCAGGCATTCCTTATTCTGGATACCAACTCATTATTGGTCATATGAGTTGTAAATATAGTTATGACTTGTCATCACTTTCTTCATGGTGTCTCTGATGGACAGACATTCTTAATTTTGAAGTAACCATACTTACCAATCTTTTACTTTATGGTTAGCAAACTTTATTCCTCTTCTTTCCTACCTTTGGTGATAAAATTTTCTCCTATATTTTCCTGCAAAAGTTTTAACTTTCATATTTAAATCTTTAATATATTTAAAATATAGTATTGTAAATGGCATGCAGAGGGATCAAATTTCATTTTTCCCATACGGAATACTGATAGTTCCAGTATGATTTAATGACTAGATCCATCCTTTCCATGCTTTGCCATGTCAACTCAGCCACATATCAAGTTTTCATATAATATGGCTGTCTGTTTCTGGGCTCTCTCATCTGTTCTAGACTGGACAATTTGCCTTTCCCTGTGTCAATATAACACTGTCTTAATTAGAACAGCCTTTTAATCATCTTAATATCAGGCAAGGTAAACCTTTAGCCTTAATATATATCTTCGCATCTAATATATATATTAGGATCAGCTTGTCAGGTTCATTAAAAAACTGATAGCATTTTGATTGGAATTGCATTGATAGATCAATTTGGGGAGAACTGAATCCTTATGATATTGAATGTTTCTATCCATTAACATGCTCCACTTAATTATATCTTCTTTAAGGTGCATCAGTAAAGCTTTAAACTATTCCCAATAACTATTCTATGCATCTTTTGTTAAAATTCATTTCTAAATACTTTACTTTTTTATTACTGTAAAAGGTATTTCTTTAAAAATTGAAGTTTCTAAGAGTTTGTTTCTAATTATAGAAATGCTATTGACTTTTTTTAAAAACATTTTTATTGGAGTATAACTGCTTTACAATGTTGTGTTAGTTTCTGCTGTGTAACAAAGTGAATCAGCTATACATATACATATATCCCCTCCCTCTTGTGTCTCCCTCCCACACTCCCTATCCCATCCCTCAAGGTGGTCACAAAGCACGGAGCTGATCTCCCTGTGCTGTGTGGCTGCTTCCCACTAGTTATCTATTTTACATTTGGTAGTGTATGTGTCCATGCCACTCTCTCTCTTCGTCCCAGCTTACCCTTCCCCCTCCCACATCCTCAAGTCCATTATCTACATCTGTGTCTTTATTCCTGTCCTGCCCTTAGGTTCTTCAGAACCATTTTTTTGTTTGCTTTTTAGATTCCATATATATGTGTTAGCATACAGTATTTGTTTTTCTCTTTCTGACTTACTTCACTCTGTATGACAGACTCTAGGTCCATCTACCTCACTACAAATAACTCAATTTCCAGGAAATGCTATTGACTTTTGTATGTTTATCTTATATCCAGCCAACTTTTTAAACTCTTACTAATTTGGTTATTAATGTAGTCAATTAAATATGTTTCAAATAAAAACAGTTTTGTTTCTTTCTATTCAATCTTCACACCCTTTAGTATTTTTCTTATCTTACTAGGCTAGGACAACTATGCTGAATCAAAGTGGTGATGGGGCATCCATGTATTATTCCTGATTTTTGAAGGCAATCCTTCTGGGTATTCTTGGTTATAGGTTATTCCCTTTCACCACTTTAAATATATTGTGCCACTCCCTTCTGGCCTGAAGAGTTTCTGCTGAAAAATCAGCTGATAGCCTTATGGGAGTTTCCTTGTATGGTATTTGTTGCCTTTCCCTTGCTGCTTTTTAATATTCTCTCTTTATCTTTAATTTTTTTCATTTTAATTACAATGTGTCTTGGTGTGTTCCTCTTTGGGTTAATCCTGTATGGGACTCTCTGCACTTCCTGGACTTGGGTGACTGTTCCTTTCCCAGGTTAGGGAACTTTTCAGCTATTATGTTTTCAAATATGTTCTCCGCCCCTTTCCCTCTCTTCTCCTTCTGGGACCCCTATAATGCGAATATTAGTGCACTTGATGTTGTCCCAGAGGTCTCTCAAACTGTCCTCATTTCTTTTCATTCTTTTTCTTTTTTCTATTCAGCGGCAGTGATTTCCACTACCCTGTCTTCCAGATCACTGGTTCATTCTTCTGTAGCATTTAGTTTACTGTTGATTCCTTCTAGTGTATTTTTCATTTCAGTTATTGTATTCTTCATCTCTGTTTGGTTGTTCTTTATATTTTCTAACTCTTTGTTAAAAACTTCTAACTTCTCACTTGTACATCCATTCTTCTCCCAAGTTCTCTGATCATCTTTACAATCATTACTCTGAACTCTCTTGGGTAGATTGCCTATCTTCACTTCGCTTAGTTCTTCTGGGGTTTTATCTTGTCACTTTGTCTGGAACATGTTCCCCTGTTGCCTCATTTTGTCTAAGTTGCTATTTGTATTTTTATGTATGTGTTAGGTTACTTTTCTTGACCTTGGAGAAGTGGCCTTCTGTAGGAGATGTCCTATGCATCCCCTCAGCATACATTCCTCTTGTCACCCATGTTATATGCTCTACGGGTTCCCCCCACGAGGGCTGTGTGGGTGCTTCTGTTGTGGTGGGCTATGTGGGCAGTCTGGTAGGCTTTGTTGGTCCCTAGCCAGGTTGGTTGCCAGGCCCTGCCTTGTGTGGATGCTACTAGCTGCTGGTTAGTGGGTTCTGGTCACAAGGTGGCTAATTATAGAACCTCAGGTGGCCCCGGGGCTAGTGCTGGCTCACTGGTGGACAGAGTCAGGGTCCAGAAGACCCTAGGTCTGTTGCCTGCCCACTGGTGGGTGAAGCCAGGTCCTGGGGTTAGTGCAAATCTATTGGCAAGCAGATCCAGGTCCTGGAGTCTAGCTGCAGGGCCCAGGGATCCCAGAGCTGGTATCATATTGTTGGGGAGTGGGTGGGGAGGGTGATTCCTGTCACAGTTGGGTATGGGGTCTGGGGTGTCACAAAGCTTGTGTTGGCCTGCTAGTAGGCAGGGCTGGGGCCCAGCTGATCCTAGGGTAGGGTCTGGCCTGTTGTCAGTGGGCTGGGTCTGCAGGCTACAGGATTGTGGTTTTCTTGCGTTTAGTGTCTGCCCCCTGGTGGGTGAGGCTGGTCTAGAGGTTACTGCAAGCTTCCCAGAGGGCAGGGCGGGAGCTGGGTTTTGGTCCTCTGGTGAGCAGGGTTGTGTCTAAAGGCATATCTGGAGGTGGCTGTGAGCTCAGGTAGTCTTTAGGCAGCCTGACTGCTGATGGGTGGGGCTATGTCTCTGCTTAGTTAGTTGTTTGGTCTGAGGTGTCCCAGCATTGGTGCCTACAGGTTGTTGGGTGGGGCCAAGTCTTGGTGCTAATGAGCCAGAGGGAAGATCCCATGATGGTGCCTGCCTGCACCAGTGTCCATATGATAGAAAGCTCCCAAATATGGCTGCTGCCAGTGCCTATGTCCCCAGGGTGAGCTGCAGCTGCCCCCCATCTCTCTGGGAGACTCTCCAAGACAAGCAGCTAGGTCTGGCCCAGGCTCCTATCAAATTACTGCTTTTGCCCTGGGTCCCAGTGTGTGTGAGATTTTGTGTGTGTCCTTTAAGAATGAAGTCTCTATTTCCCCCAGACCTTTGGGATTCCTGAAATTAAGCCTGCAAAGCCAAATGCTCTGGGGCTCATCTTTCTGGTGCAGGACCCTGGGCTGGGGAGCCCAATATGGGACTCAGAACTCTCACTACAGTGGGAGAACCTCTACAATATAATTATTCTCTGTTTTGAGGGTTGCCCACCCAGGGCGTATGGGACTTGATTATATTGTGAGTCTGCCCCTCCTACCAATCTTGTTGTGGTCCCTTCTTTATGTCTTTAGTCATAGAAGATCTTTTCTGGTAGGTTCTGGTCTTTTTCATTGATGGCTATTCTACAGATAGTTGTGATTCTGGTGTGCTCGCAAGAGGAGGTGAGCTCAGGGTCTTTCTACTCTGCCATCTTGGCCACTCTCCTTTTTTTTTCTCCTTTGTGCTTAGTCTAGTTTCACTTGCTCATATGGTGCTGCATGTAAAGGCCTGAAGGTAATCTTTCACCAGTAAAGAACCGTATTGTAGATTTTTGATAGAAACATTTTGCCAAGTTACAGAAGTTATTTTCTATCCCTAGTTTACCAAGATTTTTTTCTTAAATAATGAATGGATGTTAATTTTATCATATGTTTTTCTGTATCTATTAAGATAACATAATTTTTACCTTTATCTGTTGATGTAAATTATATTTATACATTTCTTTTTTATTGAAGTATCGTTGATTTACAATGTTATATTAGTTTCAGGTGTACAACATAGTAATTCAATCTTTTTACAGATTATACTCCATTTAAAGTTATTATAAAATATTGGCTATTTCCCTGTGCTCTACATTACATCCTTGTACCTTTATACATAGTAGTTTGTACCTCTTAATTGCTTTCCCCTATCTTGCCCCTCCCTCTAAGCCCTCTCCCCACTGGTAACCACTAATTTGTTCTCTGTATCTATAAGTCTGTTTCTGTTTTATTATATTCATTCATTTATTTTTTAGATTCCACATATAATGATAATGTACAGTATTTATCTTTCTCTGTCTGACTTACTTCACTAAGTATAATACCTTCTGGATCCATCCATGTTGTGCAAATGGCAAAATTTCAATCCTTTTTATGGCTGAGTAATATTCCATTGTATATATATATACCACATCTCCTTTATCCACGCATCTGGTGATGGACATAAGTTGCTTCCATATCGTGGTTTTGTAAATAATGCTGCTATGAACATTGGGGTGCATATGTCTTTTCAAATTAGTGTTTTTGTTTTCTTTTTTTTTTTTTGCAGTACATGGGCCTCTCACTGTTGTGGCCTCTCCCGTTGCGGAGCACAGGCTCCAGACACGCAGGCCCAGCGGCCATGGCTCACGGGCCCAGCCGCTCTGCGGCATGTGGGATCTTCCTGGACTGGGGCACAAACCTGTGTCCCCTGCATCAGCAGGCGGACTCTCAACCACTGCGCCACCAGGGAAGCCCCCATTTTTGTTTTCTTCAGATATACACACAGGAGTGGAATTGCTGGATCATATGGTAATTCTATTCTTAATTTTTTGAGGAACCTCTATACTGTTTTCCATAGTGGCTACACCAATTTACATTCCTACTAACAGTGTACTAGGGTTCCCTTTTCTCCACATCCTTGCCAACATTTATTATTTGTTGTCTTTTTGATGATAGCTATTCTGACAGGTGTGAGGTGATAGCTCATCGTGGTTTTGATTTGCATTTCTGACGATTAGTGATGTTGAGCATCCTTTCATGTACCTGTTGGTCATATATATGTCTTCTTTGGAAAAAATGTCTATTCAGGTCTTCTGCCCATTTTAATTGGGTTGTTTGATTTTCTGATATTCAGTTGTATGATCTCTTTATATATTTTGGATATTAATCCCTTATCAAATGATATCACTTGCAAATATCTTCTCCCATTAACTAGGTTGTCTTTTCATATTGTCAGTGATTTCTTTCACTGTGCAAAAGCTTTTAAGTTTAATTAGGCCCCATTTATTTATTTTTGCTTTTGTTTCCATTGACTTAAGAGACAGAGCTAAAAAAATATTGCTATGATTTATGTCAAAGAGTGTTTTGCCTATATTTTCTTCTAGGAGTTTTATGGTTTCTAGTCTTACAGTTAGGTCTTTAATCCATTTTGAGTTTATTTTTGTATATGGTGTGAGATAATATTCTAATTTAATTATTTTATACATAGCTGTGCTGTTTTCCCAACACCACTTTATTGAAGAGACTGTCTTTTCTCCATTGTGTATTTTTGCCTCCTTTGTCGTAGATTAATTGGCCATAAGTATGTGGGTTTATTTCTGGTATCTCTATTCTGTTCCACTGATCTATGTGTCTGTTTTTGTGGTGGTACCATACTTTTTTGATTACTGTAGCTTGGTAGCATAGTCTGAAGTAAGGGAGCATGATACCCCCAAATTTTTTCTTTTTTCTCAAGATTGCTTTGGCTCTTTAGTGTCTTTTGTGGTCCTATGCAAATTTTAGGATTATTTGTTCTAGTTCTGTGACAAATGTCATGGGTATTTTATACAGATTGTATTAAATCTGTAGATTGCTTTGGGTAATATGGACATTTTAACAATATTAATTCTTGCAATCCATGAACACAGGATATCTTTCCATTTATTTGTACAATCTTTAATCTCCTTCATCGATGTCTTATAGTTTTCAGAGTATAGGTCTTTTCCTCCTTGGTTAAATTTATATTTATATATTTCTAATGCAAAATCACCTTGTATTACAGGGATAAATCCAACTTGATCAGTTATATAGTCTCTTTTTATACATGATAAGATAATTTAAGATGGTTTTATCTATTTTCATGAGCAGACTGGCCTGCAATTTTCTTTTCTCACATTGTTCTTGTCTGGTTTTCTATCATGACTTGGCGGTGGGGGGGTATTTTCTTTTTCTTTCTTTCTTTTTTAATTTCTAGAAGAGTTTGTATAAGATTGGAGTGATCTGTCCCTTGAAAGTTTGATGGAATTTGACTATAAAACCATCTAGGATTGATAATTGGTTAGGGGAACCATTTAGGTTTTTATTTCTGAGTCAAAATTTGTATCTTTTAAGTAATATATTGGTTTTTGTCTAAATGTTTGATTCCAATGTTTTGATTCTGCAGTTATGCTCCTTTTTCACAACCCTAACATAGTTTATTGTGTCCTCTTTCTTTGTCTTTTCTTCATTGATTTCACCAAAAAATTCTCTATTTTATCAGTTTTTTTCAAAGAACCAACTTTTGAATTTTTGATTATCTTTATTGCTCTTTTCAACTGAGGAAGTATAGAGAATGGTTAAGTATGTGAGCTTTAGAGTCAGACTGCTTATAATCCCTGTTCTGTATCTTAACTAAGAAACTTTGCGAAAGCTAATTTGGACAAGAAACTATGCCTTAATTTCTTCATCTAGATATATGAGATTAAATAATAGTGGAAACTATTTAAAACAGAAAGTATTTGGACAGAAGGTGTTCAATAAAATGTTGCTGTTATTATAATCTATAGACAACTGTTAGAGTATTTAAGAGACTATGGCTTTTAGTTCACATATCTTTTCCTTGAGGCTCAGAACTTACTTAAAAATAAAACCAACTAGCAGCATTATTCTCTCCATTGATGGCTCTCCTATGTGCTTAATTTTGGCTGCTGGAATTGGAAGGCTCTCCCAGATCTTAAATTTATGATCAAAATCCAGTATTAGAGATCTGCTCTAAAGGTGTCAGGTTGGCTTACATATAAAGAGGTCATATAAAGATAAAGTATTCCATCTTCCCCTGTGAGAAGTATATCTCTTCACATCTCTATTACACAGACCAACATTTCTAGTCCTCTTTTAAGAGCAAAACAGGAACAAAATGGATAAATAACAGAAAAGAAGGCTAAAAAACTATGGAAAAAGTTTTATAATATTATGTTACATGAAAACAAAAAAATTACATACATAAATTATAACTCTGAAACCTAAAAATGATTGTGGACAACTGAGAGGTAATGTGCAAAAACAAAATCAGTGTAATGGAGTAGTGGAATTGTGAATGATTTTGAATTAAAAATTATTTTATAGTCACATTTTCTTTTCAATAAAAAATTATTAGAGCCTGAAATTTTCTCAGTAAAAAGGTATGTATAAATTTTCTCAGTAAAAAGTTTGTGCGAGGACACCATCTCTCACAAACTCTTACTATTACTATTAATATCAACAGAAAACATTTATGCATTGCTCACATGTGCCAGGTACTGTTTTAAGTACTTTACATGCAAGTTATATTTAATCCTTGTAAAAACCCTATAGAATAGCTACTATTATTAGCCTTATTTTATAAATGAGAAAATTGTGGGATGAAGCGTTTAAGTAACTTGTTCAAGGGCACAGAGTTCAAATAAAAATTCAGCTGGATGGTTAAATAAATGGTGATGAATTTATACAATAGAATACCTCACAGCTACTAAAAGGAATGGGTTAGAGCTCTATATTCCAATATGAAAAGAATTATTGGATAAATAGCTAAATAAAAAAATGCAGATCAGTGGGTATTATATAGTTCCATTTTTGTAAAAGTGGATGGTGTCAAAAACCCTAATAACATTACATGTATGTTCATGTCCAATATATGTGTAAGGAAAGCAATCCAGTAGAATGTGTCCTACACTGCTGATAGCAATTATCTCTGGAGGGTAGAATTTTGGGTCATTTTGAACTCTTTATATTATACTTCTGTATAGGGAGTGTTTACTTGTAATAAAAAATTAAAGAATAACTGGACAAAAGCTACCACAGAGACAGCTAGGCAGGATATTTCAGCTAAATTTTTTTTCAAGTTTATACAAATGACTTATTTCCACACTTGCAAGGGTAAGAAATGGTTCTTTAAAGCAAGCATTTACTTGAGCAAATTTTAAAACAATTCCTATGGGGTTACAGGATGGAGAATACAATCTAAGACCATTCTTACAAGCCTTAACATAACTAAATAAGCTTTTCTAAATTAAAGAAAAACATTTTATTAAAGATTCAACATTGCTTACAACTCCGAGTTTATTGAATGTGTGTAAAGAATGTGTATTTAAACTGGGGATTTATTTGAGGCTTTTATTATAGTGACCACACATATAGTAATAATAACACTGATGATAACTTCATAGATTTTATACTGTCTTTGCATTCAGCTAAGAATGGGGGGGGGGGCTTCCCTGGTGGCGCAGTGGTTGAGAGTCCGCCTGCCGATTCAGGGAACACGGGTTCATGCCCCGGTCTGGGAAGATCCCACATGCCGCGGAGCGGCTAGGCCCGTGAGCCATGGCCGCTGAGCCTGCGCGTCCGCAGCCTGTGCTCCGCAGCGGGAGAGGCCACAACAGTGAGAGGCCCCCGTACCGCAAAAAAAAAAAAAAAAAAGGAAAAAAAAAAAAGAATAGGGGTGGATTTAATTTAATTTAATTATTGTATTTCCTGTTGGATGACCACCTAAAAAATTTTAAGATCAGTCAAATTCATTTTCAGCTCCATAAAACTTTGTAAACATATCTCTGTCAAATACATCTGGTGAACTTCTGATGTTCTTAATATCAGCTAAATTTTAAATAAAGAAAAAATGAACAAGTTAGGCTAATCAAGAACAGATGGAAGAAAGTGTCATTTATACACTTGAAAGAAAACATATAATAAGCCATAAGCCTGAAAATTTATAGAAAACCTTAACTGATATGAATGTGATTTAAAGTTAACCTTTTCATTAAAATGAAATTATCTTGCTAAAGAACTCTCTAAAAGGTGAGTCTACCTTCTTAATTTCAAAGTTCGCTTTTTCTTCAACAATTCTGGATCTTGCAGTCTCCAAGTCATCTTTGTAATAATTAGATCTCACTATGCAGGGCTGCACTAAAGAAGGCAGAAATTAGACCAATCGAAGGACATAGTCTCATAGCTCCTTTTAAAACTGATCTGTAATATCATTTCCTTGTATGGTAACCTGTTTCTTTCTTCAAAAGGTAGCGTGTAGACAATTTTTATTTAATTGATGATCATGGTTACCACAGTTAAAAAATTATAAATAGATTCAAAAAGGGTTTGAATCAATTCATGATATTCATGGGCTACGAAGGGAAGCTACAGGTGTTTGGCATATGTCCCTAAATATTTGAGTTGATGTCAGAGAGTGTGACCACCACCTCTCACAAATTATTTGTTTTTTCCCAATCATTATTTATTTATTCAAGAAACATTTATTGAGAATCTACTATGTGCCAGGCAGAATGATATATGCTGGTGATACAAAGATGTATAAGACACAGTCTTATCCTCAGGTAACTCACAGTCCACTTGAGGCCTGGCCATTAAAAACAAATCTCAGGACTTCCATGGTGGCGCAGTGGTTACGAATCCGCCTGCCAATGCAGGGGACACAGGTTCGAACCCTGGTCCAGGAAGATCCCACATGCTGCGGAGCAACTAAGCCCGTGAGCCACAACTACTGAAGCCTGCGCTGCCACAACTACTGAGCCCATGTTCCGCAACAAGAGAAGCCACCGCAATGAGAAGCCTGCACGCCGCAATGAAGAGCAGCCCCTGTTCACCACAACTAGAGAAAGCCTGCGTGCAGCAGCGAAGACCCAACACAGCCAAAAATAAATAAATAAAAAACAAAAACAAATCTCAGAAATATTAAACCATCCATATACAAAAATTTTCAAAAATACTAAGAGTAGCTAACTTTCATTTAGCATTTACTGTATACTAAGTAATTAACATGTATGATCTCATTTAACTCCCATAACTACTGGATGGGGCAGGAATTAAAGGCTTACACAGGCTAAGTACCTTCTCCAAAGCCACACAGCTAGTAAGTAATAGAACTGGGATTTAGACTCAGGCATCCTAATTCTAGAGCACTCATCCTTCTGAGAATAAGACTAGTTGCTGTTGTTAATCTCTTGACAAGAACATCAGATATAGCAAAACATTAATGGAATAAAGGAATTAACTTTGAGGAAAGTACAGGCAAACTGGGAAGATTTCAAGCCATGAACCATATGTACACTTAACTCACAAAGAGGAATTACAAGCAATTTATGGGATAATGTATTATTTATAAGCAAATAGGAAGTTACTGGAAGAATCGTTAGCAGTGACACAAGGTAGAAAGCTGCCTTCCTGCATTTAAAAGCTCTTCTGTACAGTGCTAGCCTCTAACCATTTTAAATAAAGCCATCAGGTACCCTCAGAGTACTCTGAGTTTTGTGCCATTAGAGATTCAGTACTTTCTGGGTACAGTCACTGAAGGGAGAAAAGGACATAGTCCATGCCTGATCTGTCCATGATCAAAGAGAAATAAAAAGAGCTTCTCTCTCACAGATTCAGTTTGAGAACCCACTGGGAAAGACTCTGATTAGTAGCCTGGAGAGCTATGATTGCCTCCTCTGGGTCATAGCCCACCCTGTGACCATGAAAGTAGAGGTGTTACCAAAGAAGGGGGATGCAGGGGATGCTGGGCAGACCAAGAACAGACTCCACAGGTATCACTGTCATCAATTCATTCAACAAATATATACTGATAATCTAGGATATACTACAGAGTGGGGCGCAGAAATGAGTAAGACAAATTTGTAATGCCAAGGCTTAATGCTTAAGAGTTAATACAGATAGAAAAGATATCAAGTAGTTTACAGTTTAGGTGAGAAGACAAAATTATCACACAATAAAGCAATGGTATCATCAAAAAATCTACAAACAATAAACGCTGGAGAGGGTGTGGAGAAAAGGGAACCTTCTTACACTGTTGGCGGGAACGTAAATTGATGCAGCCACTATGGAGAACAGTATGGAGGTTCCTTAAAAAACTAAAAATAGAATTACCATATGACCCAGCAATCCCACTACTGGGCATATACCCTGAGAAAACCATAATTCAAAAAGAGTCATGTACCACCATGTTCACTGCAGCACTATTTACAATAGCCAGGAAGTGGAAGCAACCTAAATGTCCATTGACAGGTGAATGGATAAAGAAGATGTGACACATATATACAATGGAATATTGCTCAGCCATAAAAAGAAACGAAATTGAATTACTTGTAGTGAGGTGGATGAACCTAGAGACTGTCATACAGAGTGAAGTAAGTCAGAAAGAGAAAAACAAATACTGTATGCTAACACATATATGTGAAATCTAAAAAAAAAATGGTTCTGATGAACTTAGGGGCAGGACAGGAATAAAGATGCAGACGTAGAGAATGGACTTGAGGACATCGGGGGGGGGGAAGGGTAAGCTGGGATGAAGTGAGAGAGTAGCACTGACATATATACATCACCAAATGTAAAATAGATAGTGGGAAGCAGCTGCATTGCATGGAGAGATCAGCTTGGTGCTGTGTGACCACCTAGAGGGGTGGGATAGGGAGGGTGGGAGGGAGCCGCAAGAGAGAGGGGATATGGGGATATATGTATACGTATAGCTGATATACTTTGTTATACAGCAGAAACTAACACACCATTGTAAAGCAATTATACTCCAATAAAAAGACGTTAAAAACAAATAAAGCAATGGTAAACAATTCTATGTGGTATATAATTAAATGCTAAATTGTGTTGTGTAGACCACAGGCTACGTGGTTGTTCTAAGGAGAGGAAAATCAATTCAGTAGTCATGAACCTCAATTAGGCCTTAAAGGATGGGGAGGATTTGGTTGGAAGAGGATAAGGGGAGGAATTCAGAGGAAAGAAGGGGGAATTCAGAGGAAAAGATTACTACAAGTGGAGGGATGGAAATAGAAGCACAGTCAGTGAGGAGACTGCCTTGAGAAAAGCAGAGGGTGTGTAGTAGCTGAGAGCTCATATACCACACAGCAAGGCTAGTTACCCTCCCGCCCCAACCAGAACAATGTCAGTGGTCCATGATGCTGGAAGGATCCACATGTGTCAGAATTTGATGGGAAACACATCCTTAGTTACCAACCCCCTAACCTAATTAGGGCATGAAGGGAAGAGTGAGGTTATTTATATGGAACCAGGAAGAGATCAATGGTATCAGAACAGTGGACACCTCCAGGTGTGTATAACCTTGGAGAAGACCAATATAACCAGAAAGAACTGACAGAGGGTGAACTGTAACTTGACTGTTGGATAAATTAAAACCAGTCAAAAACCTTTTAAATGCTGTAATTTGAGAATCTCTACTTGATCTCCTGACAAAAATCTTCTCATAAATTTCCATTGCTTTAGCATGAAATCTAAATGTCTTAGAATGGTTTAGGGCATATATGGACTTTCTTGATCTAACCCTTGCCTACCTTTAGAGCCTTACTCCTGCCTCTGCCTGATAGGCTCCTGACATAAGGAACCATGGGCTCATCTCTGAAAGTTGATTTATCTTGATTTCTCATGTCCCTGGGTCTCCTTTTTGAGTCCCCCTTTCCTCTTCCTCTGCTTGGTTAATTCCTATTTGTCCTTTAAGACTCAGTTTGAATATTTTCTCTTCTAGGAAGTGTATGATTACTGGTGATTTATGGGGGATTTATTAGCAGAGATCTGAGTGCCAGTAGTTACTGGGTTGGGGTAGGCGGGCTGGGGACATCAGGGCTGGGAATCCAGTGACTCAAAACCCATTCTGGGGAGGTAGGAGGTAGGCAGGGCACATATGAACCGAGACTATAATCCCCTGGCACATGTTCCATTGTTCCATCAAACTTCACTTACAAAACACTGATTAAGAATTTCAAGACTGCAACCCAAAAGCATTAAATCCTAAGCATAGGGGCTTTCTGAATGCAGGGCCTTGTGTGACCGCACTGGTCATAGGCCAATGAAGCCAGCTGTACATATAAGTCTCTTCATACAGCATTGGTTATGATAGCAAAATGTAATAAACCAAATTATTCATTAATAAGCGATTAAACAAACTATGGTCCAACCACAAAGTAAAAAAAATCATGTATCCAGTAAAAAACGAGGAATGTCTATAGATACTAACATAGATAGCTGTACAACATGCGAAGAGGATTACAGAATATTATGTATGTCATGATCCCATTACAATATAAAATATTTCTTCCTATTATCTATCTATCTATCTATCTAATGGAGCATTAAGAGTGATACCCCAATCTCTTGAGGAGGAAGGAATTTTTACTTTTTATACCTATATTTCAGGTTTTACATTAACATATATTGTTTCTAAATTAAAAATATGATTAAAAAATTAAACTCTAACATGTAGAAACACCTGTCTGAATCACAGTGAAATCTGTTGGCTTCATTTCATTTAAGAACATAAAAGACCATGGAAGAGATTTCCCTGGTGGTCCAGTGGTTAAGAGTTCCCTTTGCAAAGCAGGTGGTTCGATCCCTGGTAGGGGAGCTAAGATTCCACATGCCTTGCGGCCAAAAAACCGAAACATAAAACAGAAGCAATATTGTAACAAATTCAATAAAGACTTTAAAAATGGTCCACATCAAAAAATCTTTTTTAAAAAAAAAAGTCCATGGAAAATAATCTTCCTGATCTGTAAAAGACTACTCATTAAAATCTTACCATTCTTTTTACCTTTTCTTTTAATTCTTACCGTCGTTGCTGGCCTCTTCAACAGGGGATGCTGAGTCCATACATTCTAGGACTCCCTTTGTGATCTCAACCACCTGAAGTCTCCTGACCCTGACTATGTCTGTATCTTTCAATCCTTCCTCCAATTGTTTGACCACCTCTTTTCCAGGCTGTGAAGTCAGAACAGTAATCTGGAAATAAATAGAAGAATCAACGTGTCTACTTTCCCTGATGTACAGAGGTTAGAATGTAACAGGTTAGATCTGGAGGATTAAACACCCCAGAAATCTGTGGTAGTGGCTATTGTCTTTAGGGCAAAGAAAAAGATTTATATGTAATTTGCAAATCAAATTTCATTTGACATATTCTGGTGCGAGAGGTCTGGTGGGACAGATCATCACAAGACCCTGCCAAACAGGCTGAACCTACCCCAGAAAGTGACCAATGAGAAGCCATCCCTGTGTTTTAGTTTTAGTTTTTCTTTTGGTCGTACCGCATGCAGCATGTGGGATCTTAGTTCCCCAACTAGGGTTCCCCGATTAGGGATTGAACCCGCACACCCTGTATTGGGAGCGTGGAGTCTCAACCACTGGACTGCCAGGGAAGTCGCCCACTGTGTTTCAGTTTTTAAGACTGCTTGAATCATTGACAGTACCCCTCTTGCTCAAAGTGCTTTGATTTCTTGAGGATACAAAGGAAATAGAATCCTTAAATTCCACTCATTAAACGTGTACTAAAGATCAGAGAGCTTATATGCTCTTTTCTCACAGTGGTACTTCCATGTAGATTTCTCTCCTTGCTCAATCTGAATCTGGGTTGAACTTGAAACTCTGGAAGGCAAGTATTAAATACATGCAATTCTCTTTTGTACTTAGACATTTTTAATTGATGAATAAGCATGCAGATGAAAGCATAATTATTTTTAAACTCATTTGTCTGATGCCTGATGTTACTAGAGACTGAATGTGTTTTAACTCACAGTCACTCATGTACCCAATGGAGTATCTAGTCATGACTTTCAATGTGAATGAAACAGAGAACAACAGAAGGATGACAAACAATGAAGGATCCAGATGGACTGAAATGGGAAGATGAGTTAGTGTCCTAAGCCATCTTTTACCTCCAGGGAAGTGTAGGTCAGAGCTGCACTTGTGGTCATGTGTCCGCTGTACTGTTTGAACTGCTGGAGCCCATCCTTTATTGCCAGCTGCAGAGAAGTGGCTTGTGGTCTGAAACAACCTTCTCTTTGCAATATGCGGAGTTCTGAGATGCAGGCCTGCAGCCTAGCAAAGTTCCCTTTCACTTGCTGCAGAGAAAAATGAATCAAAGATGCAAATCTTTAGTGACTCACGTTTCAGATTAACTGGCAGTCTAATTTCATTATCAATTACTCCTCAAGAGTACTTCCTGAAAATCTGTTTATTTGACCAAGATCTATGGAATGCCTATTATGTTCTAGGCACTGCACTAAAATATTCCCTAGACCAGAGGAAGGAAAATTTTTAGCCAAAGGACTTTGATTATGTGGAATTACTAGAAACAGGAAAGAATGTGTTTTAACTCATTCACTCACCCAAAGGAAGGTTCAGTTGTGACTGCTTAGTTTTACTTTGGGGTGGTCTGCAAATTGGAGGCCTAGCAGCGTCACTCTTAGACATTATCTTCATTTCTCAGTCAGTCTAGGCACAGTGAGCTTCTCTATTCAAGAGTGATGTTTTATCAGAAATGAGGATTTTGATCATTTTAGAAATGATAAGGTCCTACCTAATCTTCCCCTCAGGATCACTTTGAGCAGAGATGCTTGGCTTAGTCTGCAGTCAGGTCAAGGAGCCAACACGTAAATCTCCTGGCTCTCCTCACTTTCCTTCACAAAAACTTGTTCTCAGGAAGTAATCTAATCTAATCTGACTCTAGATCGATGTTACGTCTTCTAAGAATATATGCATTTTGAATAAATGTGGAATTAAAATTTGTGACACTATTTGAAGGAATTCCAAGCATCAATAGCAGGTGGGGGTGGAGTGGGGAGGAATTATATTTGGGATAAGGAAACTTTGCTGATCAAAGAGCAGAATTGAGCAATATTTGCAAAATGCACATAAAATTCATGAGCATGTTACTTTGCTTACATGCTCCTCTCCATGAATCTCTGGGAAAAACACAAGAAATAGTATATAATTCTTACACAAAGAAAACTTGTAATCTAGATAGGAAGATAAGAAACCTACTCAAGTACAGACTAGTAGCCTTTGAGCATTTCTTTTCATGTACTCCCTAAAAGAATATGAAAAATGATATACTCCTTTATACGTTTTTAAGTTGACATCTAGATTTTAAGTAAGTACGTAGTTGTTAAGGATATAACTTCCAGCATATTTAAATATCAATATTTCAAAATAAAACTATACCACTACTCTTTAAAACATAATCCAATAGAATCTAAATATCATAGGGATTTGATACTTGCATTATTCAATTAAAAAAGTACATGAGCAAGCTCTTTTTTCTTTTTAACAGATGGAAATGAATATTATTCATTTTTCTCCTTGAATTCATATTTCCCTTTCACTTTTCTCATAGAGTTTTATCATAATGTAATAGAATTTTTTGGTTGGCAGTTTGTTTTTTTTTTCGGTACGCAGGCCTCTCACTGTTGTGGCTTCTCCCGTTGCGGAGCACAGGCTCCGGATGCGCAGGCCCAGCGGCCATGGCTCACGGGCCCCGCCGCTCCGCGGCACGTGGGATCTTCCCGGACCGGGGCACGAACCCGAGTCCCCTGCATCGGCAGGCGGACTCTCAACCACTGTGCCACCAGGGAAGCCCCGGCTGGCAGTTTTTTATTGATCATCTTATCATACTTCTCTGTGTCAAAAATATTTACATGTTGTAAGATTTTAAAATTTCCTATGACTATAGGCTCTAATTAATAATCTAGATTGAGCTATTAAAATTATTGCTCATATACAATTGATCAAAACAACATATATATTACCTATTTTGATAATTATTGGCATTAAGCATAAACTTTAATTAAAAATGCATCTCAATGGCATGAGCATGTTGCGTTCTTTTTTCAATTAGTTAAGGTATGTGTGAATAAATTACTGATTGAATGGCACCAACATTCCGTATTAATCCTATTCCTATTTTCTAGGAGGTTTCTAGTGCTGAGAACCATTGTCCTGATAAATATAGAAGTCAATCAAATTGTCAAACTCATTCTGAGCTATATGCCAAAAATTATATAGGGATATAAATACTAATAAAAATTACTTTAATGATCAGCTGCTACTCAGTTGTTTGTTTTTCAAGATTTTTTTTGATATGGATCATTTTTTAAAGTCTTTATTGAATTTGTTACAATATTGGTTCTGTTTTTTTTTGTTGTTGTTTTTTGGCCACGAGGCATGTGGGATCTTAGCTCCCCGACCAGGGATCAAACCTGCACCCCCTGCACTGGAAGGCGAAGTCTTAACCACTGGACCACCAGGGAAGTCCCTCAATTTAGTCTTCCTTCAATTTTGTTAAAATTGGACATCACCTGGTTGCAAAAGATTTTTTTTTTTTTTTTTTTACTGTACACGTGCCTCTCACTGTTGTGGCCTCTCCCATTGCGGAGCACAGGCTCCGGACGCGCAGGCTCAGTGGCCATGGCTCACGGGCCCAGCCGCTCCGCGGCATGTGGGATCTTCCCGGACCAAGGCACGAACCCGTGTCCCCTGCATCGGCAGGGGGACTCTCAACCACTGTGCCACCAGGGAAGCCCTGCAAAAGATTTGTAACCCAATCATAAGTCCTTTACTTTTTTACATTGATGCCAATATTTTGAATTATTCCTTGTTTGGTGCCCCTGCAAGTTTTAAAACCACATGGCAATTCATCACAGTAAAATTCATAGTGGGTGAAAGATTTGTACCTCTCACCTCTTCCTTTTTATTTTGGATTTTCTTTGTGAAGTGGAAGAAGGGTAATTGTGAAAGGGATGGTGGGAATGATGAAGTAGTCTGACACTCTCATCATAGGCATAATTAGTCAGAGAAATTTTAGAAAAGAATACTAGTGGAAATTGAGGATCTATATATCAATTCTTTAAAATTATATATTCCTGTGTACTCTGGGAAGTCTTATAGCCCTAGTGGTATGTGTATCCCGGTTGAAAGAGACTGTTACAGACTATTGATACTTTAGAGATTTAGAAAAAGAAAGGTAAGTGTTGGTGGAAAGGGGGTGAGATGGGGCTGAGAATTGAAAGGGTAAGATTTGTAAAAAGAATACAATATTTTATGTGTTTATGTGTGTGTGTTGGGGGATTGGTAGAGAGGCTGAAAGTTCAATACAAGCATCTATGGAGGTTGAAAGTGAATATAATGTGTCAGAGAGGAAGAGGAAATGTGCCTGACAAGAGTAGAGGATGCTTGTTGAAGAGTAGTGGGCATTTTAGTTAAAGAAGTACTAGTCTTGGTTAAGGTTTTAGATCCAAATAGACTTGAGTTCCAAACCTATCTCTTCCTCTTACTGACTATGAGTCCTTAAGCTAAAATGTCTTCAATTAGAAACTGGGGACAATGGAAATACTTATCTTACAGACTAACTATTAAATGACTTAGTTCATGTCACACAGTATGTACTCAGTGTTAGCTGTGGTTATTATTTTTTATCACTATCAAACCCTAAAAGCACTTAAATCATTGCTGATTAAACAGAAGGGGTTTGTATTGACTTAATGGCCCTATTCTACAACTGACAAAAATAAGTGGAAAAAAAATAGTATCTATGTAAATGACATAGGTCCATTCAGTCATCCATTTTAAAAAACATTTATTATTATGTGCTTATGATGTACTAGGTACCTAAAAAAAGACATAATTCCCACTTTCTACTAACTTACAAACAAGTGAGATAAATAGCCTCAGAATAGAAAGGGATAAGAGTCACACTAGAATGACATTTTCCAAAGTATGTTGACAAGTTATTGTCTGTCTATCTCACTAGAATATAAGCTCAATATAATAATATACTAAAGGAGGAATCTGATCTATCTCTTCATTGCCAGGTCTGCAGGGCCTAGGACAGTACCTGGAACACAGTTTTATTAAACAAATTAGTTTTGAATAAATGGTAAATGGATGCACATATAATAAGTTTTAGGGGGAAGAAAAATATAAGTTAGAAAATATAGGCATTCTCTGTACTGCCTTTGCAACTTTTTGATGAATCTAAAATTATTCAATAATGATAAATTTATTGAAAAAATAAACTAGGAAAATAGTAGGAAAAAAAGGATACTATCTTCTGGTAGGGAAGGCCTTTGGAAACATGACAACAAAGGTAGGAAACCATAAAGGGAAAAATGAAGAGATCTGACCACATTAAAATTTTCTGTTAAGTAAAGGAGAATATGAATAAAGTTAAAGACAAAAAACAAACTGGGTAAATATTTGCAATGTATAAGATTAGCATGACATTAATATTCTTAATATGTAAAAAGCACCTACAAATAAACTAGATATCTGAAACACACTCTTCTACCACCTAACAGTATACATACTAGATAAAACACAAATATCTTTTATATGCATAGTTGAATTCATAAGAAATTAAGGGAAATCCCCAGGAACCAAAGTGGGGACAACAGGAAACTACAGTGTGAGATAGGTATAAAAGCCTTGGCTTTACTTGTTGATCTTGGGAACCTAGGGCTTTGTGTTGTAAAGGAGAAGGAGACAAGGCCTTAGGCCCTCATAAGGAGTAGAATTGGAACTGCCATCCTGGCTCAAAGTTAAGACCATTCAAAAGGTTATTTTCTCAGTGAAAAGGTGGGCTAGAAAGAATCTACTCACTGGTCAAGGGAGGCGACAATGAAACTTAAGTTATGTGAACTCTGAGTAGAAATGAGAAAGAAATCACTGCTGGGACCTAGAAACCATATATCTCCCCTCATGTGGGTTTGGGATTTGTCTTTATCTGCAGCGTCCAGGAAACCCTAATTTTAAAACATAACTTAAAGTGGTCCTGGGTTGATAGCACCTCAGGGCACCTGACTCAAGCAAACATAAATCCTTTCTAGAGGTATACACCCTAAACTCAGGCCCCACAGAATTCTCACACATTAAGATCAGCTTAAGGTAAGCTCATAATCCAAAATTACAAAATCAGTGAGGAAACCAAACATTATGAGAGAGTCTGCAGAAACAACAAACAGGAGAATTAGAATACCAACAATTTCAGATATTAGAATTATCAAATATATTTAAGTACCTTTAAGATGTTTAATGAAATAAAAGAGAGATTCAACACTATGAACAAAGAATTAAAAAACTATGAAAAAAGGACCAGAAAGATTTGAACATTACCAGGGTAACTGTACACTGAAGTAAAGGGGATAATCAGACATTTCAGGGTCTACTGGACACTGGCTATGAACTGACACTAATTCTAGGAGATCCCAAACATCATTGTTGCCCACTAGTCAGAGTAGGGGCTTGTGGAGGTCAGGTGATCAACGAAATTTTATATCAGGTCCAGTGGGTCCCCAAATGCAGCCTGTGGCTATTTCCTCAGTTTTAGAAAGCATAATTGGAATAGACATACCTAACATCTGGCAGAATCCCCACATTAGTTCCCTGACTTGTGGAGTGAGGGCAATTATGGTGGGAAAGGCCAAGTGGGAGCCTCTAGAACTGCCTCTACTTACGAAAATAATAAAAGTAATACTGAATTTCTGGAGGAATTGCAGAAATTAGTGCCACCATCAAGGACTTGAAAGATGCCGGGGTGGTGATTTCTACCACATCCCCATTCAACTTGCCCATCTGGCCTGTACGGAAGACAGACGGGTCTTGGAGAATGATAGTGCATTATCATAAACTTAACCAGGTGGTGACTCCAACAGCAGCTGCTGTGCTAGATATGGTTTCATTGCTCGAGCAAATTAACACATCTCCTGGTACCTGGTATGCAGCTATTGATCTGGCAAATGCCTTTTCTCCACGCCTGTCTATAAGGTCCCACAGAAGCAGTTTGCTTTCAGCTGACAAGGCCAGCAATACACCTTCACTGTCCTACCTCAGGGGTATATCAATTCTCCAGCCCTATGTCATAATTTAGCTCACAGAGATTTTTGACTGCCATTCCCTTCCACAAGCTATCACACTGGCCCATTACATTAATGACATTATGCTGAGTGGACCTAGTGAGCAAGAAGTAACTTATTGGTAAGACATTTGTATGCCAGAGGGTAGGAAATAAATTTGACTAAAATTCAGGGGCCTTCTACCTCAGTGAAATTCCTAGGGGTCCATTGGTATGGGGCATGTTGTGATGCCCCATCTAAGGTGATGAATAAGTTTGTTGCTTTTGGAGTAGAAGAGAGCATCTAAAGGTCAAACTGCTTTTTATACAGATGTTCAACATCTTTCTACTTTTAGCTCTACCTTCATTCTTACCTCCAGAAGTACTTGATTTTACCAATTCCCAAGGCTTTTGAGAACTTGGTGGTTTAAAATGCTTTCTTCCTTGGGTTTCCCACTACTGGCTTAAGATTTAGCTCTCTTGGGACTGCTAAGTCAATTGTCACTTTTCACCTGTATTATCGTTTCCAAAATTTTGTTGAGATTTCTCTTCTCACATTCAACAAGCATTCAAGATTCAAAGGTTACAAAAAAATATGTAGAAAAAGTCACCTTCCTACTCTTGTTCTTTAGCTAACCAGTACTTTACTGGAGGCAATCAATATTACTAGCTTATTGGGTATCTTTCCAGAGATATTTCTTTACATGGAAGAAAATATAAATGATAAACTTGATCTTTCTTCTTACCAAAATAGACCAGATTATGATACTCTTTCGTATCTTGATTTTGTTGCAGAGTAAATCTGGGTAATCGTTACATTCAATATATAAAAAGTGTCTTAATTTTTATGGCTACATAGTATTCCATTAATGGATGGACCATAACTTTATTTAACCAATTCCCTATTAATTAACATTAGGTTGTTTCCAATCTTTTGCTACTTCAAACAATGCTGAAATGAATAATCTTATACTCAAATCATTTTTGCACATATGAAAACATATCTGTAGAATAAGTTTCTAAAAACAGACTTGTGAGACTTCCCTGGTGGTCCAGTAGTTAAGACTCTGTGCTCCCAATGCAGGGGGCCCGGGTTCGATCCCTGGTTGGGGAACTAAGATCCCACATACTGCAACTAAGCCCATGCACTCTAGCGCCCATGCGCCACAACTCGAGAAGCCCAAGTGCAGCAATGAAGATCCAGTGCAGCCAAAACAAAACCAAACCTATTAAAAACAGACTTGCTAGGTTAAAGGGTATGTAAATTGTGATACCAAATTGCCCACTATAGAAATTGTGTTAAAATATATGCCCATAAATGGCATATAAGGGTGTCTGCTTCTTTATATCCTCATAAACAGTATGTCATTAAACTTAAAAAAAAAAATCTTTGCCAGCCAAATAAGTGAAAAATAATAGCATCTCAATGTAGTTTTAACTTGCATTTCTTTTATAAGTGAGACTGAACATATTCAATGTTTCAGCATCATGTGTATTTCCTTTAATGAAAACTGTGTACATAATTTCTCACTATTGATTGTTGGTCATTATCATTATTGATTTCAAGGAAATCTTTATGCGGTTAGGGAAATTAACCCTATGTGATATAGAAGCAAATATTTTTCCTCATATTGTCAGTTGTCTTTATTTTATTTTATTTTATTTTTGTGGTACCCGGGCCTCTCACTGTTGTGGCCCCTCCCGTTGTGGAGCACAGGCTCCGGACGCGCAGGCTCAGCGGCCATGGCTCACGGGCCTAGCCGCTCCGCGGCATGTGGGATCTTCCCGGACCGGGGCACGAACCCGTGTCCCCTGCATCGGCAGGTGGACTCTCAACCACTGCGCCACCAGGGAAGCCCTGTCAGTTGTCTTTAGATTTTACACACAGTATTTTTTTTTTTTTGGCCAAGTGTATATTTTCTATTTTCTATATTTATTCAGCTGAATTTATTAATCTTTTATTTTTGGAATTTTGGGTTTTGTGTTATGATTAGAAAGGCCTTTCTTACTGTTACATTTTCCCCCATGGTCTGTATGTTAATTGTTGATTTATTGCCTCTCAGCTCAAAATTCACCCTTCAGTATATCTCTGCAATAATGGACAGAATTCTACTTTAAGCCTTTCTCCTTTACAGTAATCATGATGTTAAGTTTTCTGAGTAGAGTGTACTGGAGGGACATTGCAGGAGGAAGGTGCACTCCTGCTGAAACCAGTGGGGTATGAAGTTACCTGGTAGTGCTCCACCCACATGCCCAGAACTTGCTGGCCCTTGGTGTTATGGACTGAATGTTTGTGTCCCCTTAAAATTCATAAGTTGAAGCCCTAACTCCCAATGTGATGGTACTTAGAGGCAAGGCTTCTGGGACGTAATTAAGTTTAGATGAGGTCATGAGAGTGGGGCCTCCATGATGGGACTGATGCTCTTAGAAGAGGAATAGACACCAGAGCTCTCTCTTCATGTACATGCACTGAGGAAAGGCCATGTGAGCACATAGCAAGAAAGCCGCTGTCTGCAAGATGGAAGAGGACTCTTACCAGAGCCTGACCAGGCTGGCACCCTGATCTTGGACTTTCAGCCTTCTAAACCTTGAGAAAATAAATGTCTACTGTTTAAACCAGCCAGTCATAGCCCGAGCTGACTAAGACACTGGGAACTTCTCAGCCCTAACCTGATCACCTGTCAGCTGTCCACTCAGCATGGACACTGCATGCTTCAGGCCTCCTGCCTGCACTGATGCCTGATTCCCTTTGCTCACCTGTCCCTCCCCTCAGTTTTGTCTCCTGTAGTCCTCCGAATGCTGCTGTTCTTCCAATACAGACACTGCTTACTCCAGGCCTCCTGCCCACATTGGCTTCTCCACTCTCTGCATGCCTACGCATCAGCCACTGTGCCTACACCTGGAGGGTTGCTTCCTGCTTTCCCAGTAGCCATGGATCAGCTCTGGCTTGAGCGAACCAGTGAACTTCTTTGCATCCAGTGAGCTGCAACCATATATTCTCCAACTGGGTCTAAACCCCAGCCTTGGGAAAGGGGTCCCCTTTCCAAGTTTGTCATTCTTTGAGATCTCTCCCTCAGCCCTAGCGTACCACAAAAAGCTCTCTTATATCTTATAATTGCTATATTACCATAGCTTAATATGTTAAACTATGTTAAAATACTCTATATACTTTTTCCTTGTTTAAATCACTATGTGGTTTCCATATCCTGATCGGACCCAGACTGATAGTCTGTTCTAGTACTTAGATATTTTCAATTTTTACATTTAAATCTTTGATCCATCTGCAACTACTGAGCCTGTGCTCTAGGGCCTGCAAGCCACAACTACTGAAGCCTGCACGCCTAGAGCCCATGCTCCGCGACGAGAGAAGCCACCACAATGAGAAGACCGTGCACCGCAACAAAGAGTAGCCCCCACTCTCTGCAACTACAGAAAGCCGGCGCGCAGCAACGAAGACCCAACGCAGCCAAAAATAAATAAATTTATTAAAAAAATTTTTTTTTTGGAATTTATACTGGTGTAAGCTGTGTGTATGACTCTAACTTAATTTCTTCCCACATGGCTATCTAGTTTGTTGAATAATTTTTCCAACTAATGTTAAATAGCATCATTATTATACACTAAATCCCCCCATGTATTTGGGTCTATTTCTGGACTTTAAATTGTATTATATTGCTCTGTTTTTTCAATTTCCAGTATCACACTGTGAATATCTGTTTAATATTTGAGAGGAAGAGTCTCTAGCTATTCTTGTTTGTTTTTTGTTTCTAATTTTAACTTTATTATCAAGATATCTAGTTCTTCTGTTAGAAATTTTACAGGGAATTGCATTACATTTATAGATTAATTTAGAGATAACTGACATCTTTCAGGTCTGAGTCCTCTCAAGAACTAATGATGTTTCATTTGTTCAAGTCTTCTTTTGTGTTTCTCAATAGCATTTTAATTCATATAAATCTTGCAAATTTATTATTATTTTCATTCATAAGCATTTATTTGATCATTTTGGTTATTGTGATGAGAACTTTTCTGCCATTTTAACTTCTGGTTTGTTGTTCTGGAATAATATAAAGGGTACTTATTATTATTTTTTTAAAAATAAATTTATTTATTTTATTTATTTATTTTTGGCTGTGCCTGGTCTTTGTAGCTGCGCGGTCTTTCTCTAGTTGCGGCATGTGGGGGCTACTCTTCGTTGTGGTGCATGGTCTTCTTATTGCAGTGGCTTCTCTTGTTGCAGAGCATGTGCTCTAGGCACACGAGCTTCAGTAGTTGTGGCACGTGGGCTCAGTAGTTGTGGCTCACGGGCTCCAGAGCACAGGCTCAGTAGTTGTGGCACACGGGCTTGTTGCTCCGCGGCATGTGGGATCTTCCTGGACCAGGGCTCGAACTCTTGTCCCCTATATTGGCAGGCGGATTCTTAACCACTGTGCCACCAGGGAAGCCCTAAAGGGTACTTATATCTGTATTAATATTTGTACCTGACCATTGTCATGAATTCTTTTGTTGTTTTAAGTAATTTTCTAGTCGATTCTTTTGGGTTTTCTAGATATATTACCATTAATCTGCAAATAACGATCATTTTATCTTTTTCTTCCTTATTTCTTTTTTTTTTTGGCCATGCCGTGGGGCATGTGGGATCTTAGCTCCCCGGATCAAAACCGCGCCCCCCTGCAGCAGAAGCGCAGAGTGTTTTTTAACTACTGGACCACCAGGGAAGTCCCTCCTTTCCTTGTTCCTATATTCTAACTTCTTTTTTATGTGTGCAATTATATCAGTGAAAATCTCTAAAATACTGTTAGATAACAGTGATGATAGTAAACTTACTTGTCTTACACAGGAATATATTCAGTGTCTTTTCATTAAGTAAGATCTGGTTTTTGACTTGTCATAGACATACACTATGGGAATAGCCACCTGTTCGTAATTTTTAAAGTTTTTTTAAAAGAAGATTGGAGGGCTTCCCTGGTGGCGCAGTGGTTGAGAGTCCGCCTGCCAATGCGGGGGGCGCGGGTTCTTGCCCCGGTCCGGGAAGATCCCGCATGCCGCGGAGCGGCTGAGCCCGTGAGCCCTGGCTGCTGAGCCTGCGCGTCCAGAGCCTGTGCTCCGCAATGGGAGAGGCCACAACAGTGAGAGGCCCGCGTACCGCAAAAAAAAAAAAAAAAAAAAAAAAAAGAAGATTGGATGTTGCACTTTATTAAACACCATTTTTTAAGTATGTATGGAAATAAACATGATAATATTTTTCTTAGATATATTAACATAGTAAACTATATTAATAGATTTCAATACTGCACCATTTCTGCATTCCTGTAGATGATTTTTAAAATATGAGCTGGATCCTATTACTTTATTTGGGATCCTAATACTTTATTTGGGATGTTTAATAGATAGTCATAAGTGAGACTGGTCTGTAGTTTTTCTTTCTGTGTAATGTTTGCTGGATTTTAGGATCAATATTACATTATCTTCACAAAAATAATTTGGAAGGATTTTTTTTTCTTTCTGTGGTATAAAATGGTTAAAAAACTTTAACAATCTGTTCTTTAAAAGTTTGGTATTATTCCCCTGCAAAACCATTTGGTTCCAGTACTTTATTTTGGGGGAGGGTAGTTCTTTCATAACTTTCCCTATTCCTTTTATGGGAAATGGCAGGTTTCTCTCTCTTCTGAATTCACTTTCGGTAATTATATTTTCATGGAGAATTATGCATTTCACACAAGTGTGGTTACTTTCTCCTTATCTTATTTTGGGTATATGTGCCTTTTCCTCCTGCCCTTTTCCAAAAACTAAGTTAACTAATGGCTGATCTATTTCCTATTTTTTCCCCAAAGAACAAATTTGGATTTATTCATTTGTTCTACCATTTTCTATTTTCATATTCACTACTGTTTGTTTTTATCTTTATTATTTCCTTCCTTTAGCTTTCCTTAAGCTTGTTTTTTCTTTTCTTCTTGAGTTGCTTGCTTCATTTATTTTCAGTTTTCCTGGTTTACTAATTTAAAATAATGAAATTTGTATAGTTTAAAGATATGAATTTTTCTCAGCATTAACTTTTTTATATCACATAGGTTCTAATATGTAGTGTTTCATTATTATTATTTTCTAGATATACTGCAATTTTTGCCTAATTTCCTCTTTGATTCAAAAGCTATTAAACAGCTTAAAAATTTCCAGGTGGTAGTGACTTTTTGTTCTGTATTTGCTATTTATTCCTAGTTTTATTGCATTGTATTCAGAGAATGTTGACTGATCTACTTGTACTTTTTGTAATTCATCAAACTTTTGAGGTTTATTTGTGGCTTAACATATGGTCAACTTTTGTGACTATTCCATGAGCACTTCAGGAAGGTGCAGATTTCTTTCATACATATAATTATATTTCTTTAAAAAATGTTGATACTATGTTATTTGGTACACTGGTATTCAAAACTGATATATTTTCAATAGACTGTCCCTTCAACAAGCTCTCTTACTGAATATATTTCTTGTGCTCCTCTTGATAATTCTCTGCTCTTCTCTGCTTTGTGTCCTAGCATTAAAGTGCCATTCTTAGTCGTGTTTAGTGATTTTTGCTCTAAATTCAATGATGTTTGATATTAAAATCATGCTTTTTGTTTTTTTATTATGGGGGTGCACTTGCCTAGTATACCTTTGCCCTTCCTTTTATTTTCAACCTTTCTGAATCACTTTGTTGTAGTCTCTTCTGCTGAATACAGCAGAATTTTGTTCTGCAATCAAATCTGTTTTAAAGTACTTTAATAGGTAAGTTTAGTTATTTTTAGTTATATTATTTTAAGGTATACACTGTTTTCATAGCTTTTGAAAAATCACTACACTGTGTAAATTTGTTTGCTCTATATATGTTTTCCTTGTCATAATTAGAAAGGTTTGTATTTGTTTTAGGGGTTATCTTTATAATTCCATGTTTATATAATTCCCCTAAGTTATTTCTTTAATATCCATTAATGAGAGATGAAAATCTCCACTATACAATAATAAAATTTGTATATTTCCTTTTCTTACTCTCCCCACCCTCCTGCAGCACTCAATTACAGTTTATTATCTTTTTTTTTTTTTTTTTTTTTTTTGCGGTACGCGGGCCTCTCACTGCTGTGGCCTCTCCCGTTGCGGAGCACAGGCTCCGGACGCGCAGGCTCAGCGGCCATGGCTCACGGGCCCAGCCGCTCAGCGGCATGTGGGATCTTCCTGGACCGGGGCACGAACCGTGTCCCCTGCATCAGCAGGCGGACTCTCAACCACTGCGTCAGCAGGGAAGCCCAATATATTCTTATTATTTGCCACTTTTAAATGATTCTATTGAAGGTCTGCTAGTAAGGATAAGAAAATAAATGTAATAGGCAAATTAGACCACTACTGGTCCTCAAATACCATTGTAGATCACATATGATTTAAATAACTTCTTTGTTCTCATGAAAAGGTAAAAGAATTGGTAAAATCCTCACAGTAATGGAATTTTTCTGAAACTGCTTTGAGAGATTAATCATTTTGGTCAAATTTATTTATATTAAGGGCACAAAAGATATGAAAGGAATTCTAATATTTTAATTATAATTCCTTTGTCAAGATTTCTCATAAAAAGTTCAGAATTATTTTATTATACTCATAAATTAAATATGAGGAGATAAATTGAGGTGTTCAACTTAGGCAAGATTTCCTACCTGCTGTCTTCCTCCACTTACATTTTGAGCTAACTCTGCAGATAGAAAACGTCAGATACTTATATAGGTCAGAGAAAATGGATTTAAGGTAATATTTTATTTCTTTAAACAAAGATTGGACTGTTCTATACATAAGGTAATGGCATTGTTTCAGTGATTTTCTTGAGCTTTTGACCATGGCTGAACTTACTGTTCGTTTGGATGGAAATTTTGGCTTGCAATTTTTCCTGAGTTACCAGAGGTTGTTTTTAGTCTAGAACTGTCTGTCTTTCCTAATGGAGTGAATAAGGGATCAGGGGTTCATCTAAGGCCAGATGTACTGAGGAGTACCAGAGGCACAGAACATAGTCAATTGAAGAAGGAAATGAAATCCTTTTACTTTTGTTTGGGACATGAGCTCATCTCCCCAAAAGCCTCCTATGCTGAATATCTTCATTTGCCTTTCCAGATCACTCTCAACTTTTCTTTACCCCTATTGCCTGACAGAAGATAGATATCACAGCCAAATGTGGTCATGGGACAGACATGCACAAGGAAAATGGCACAGTAGAGGAACATACTTGCTGTATGGCTGTAAACATCACTATCACTTTCACTCTGTCCTCAGTGTACTTGTAGGAAACTCCAGTTTTATGGAGTGAGAGTTATACATTTTGTTTATCCATTGACCAGTTAACAGACATTTGCAGTTCTGTTGTTTAGTGGGGACACATTTAAGATTGCTGTCTTTTGTTGGATTGACTTTTTTTTTCTTTTGGAATTTTTTTTAAAAATTATATTTGATATACAACGTTGTGTTAGTTTCAGGTGTACAGCAAAGTGATTCAGATACAGTTGTGTTAGTTTCAGGTGTACAGCAAAGTGATTCAGATACAGTTGTGTTAGTTTCAGGTGTACAGCAAAGTGATTCAGATACATATATATGTATACACACACACATATATATATTCTTTTTCAGATTCTTTTCCATTATAGGTTATTACAAGATATTGAATATAGTTCCCTGTGCTATACAGTATGCCCTTGTTGTTTATCTATTGTATATATAGTAGTGTGTATCTGTTAATCCCAAACTCCTAATTTATCCCTCCTCCCTTTCCCCCTTTGGTAACCATAAGTTTGTGTTCTCTGTCTGTGGGTCTGTTTCTGTTTTGCAAATTCATTTTGTATCATTTTTTTTAGATTCCACACGTAAGTGATATTATATGGTATTTGTCTTTGTCTGACTTACTTCACATAGAATGATAATCTCTAGGTCCATCCATGTTGCTGCAAATGGCACTATTTCATTCTTTTTTATGGCTGAGTAAAATTGTATATATATACCACATCTTCTTTATCCATTCATCTGTCGATGGACACTTAGGTTGCTTCCATGTCTTGGCTATTGTAAACAGTGCTGCTATGAACACTGGGGTGCATGTATCTTTTCAAATTAGGGTTTCCCCCAGATATATATGCCCAGGAATGGGATAGCTGGATCAAATGGTAACTCTATTTTTAGTTTTTTAAGGAACCCCCATACTATTCTCTATAGTGGCTGCACCAATTTACATTCCCACCAGCAGTGCAGGAGGTTCCCTTTTCTCCACAGCCTCTCCAGCATTTATTATTTGTAGACTTTTTTTGATGGCCATTCTGACTGGTGTGAGGTGATACCTCATTGCAGTTATTTGCATTTCTCTAATAATTAGCAGTGTTGAGCATCTTTTCATGTGCCTGTTGGCCATCTGCATGCCTTCTTTGGAGAAATGTCTATTTAGGTCTTCTGCCCATTTAAAAAATTTATTTATTTATTTTCAATATTGAACTGTATGAGCTGTTTGTATGTTTTGGAAATTAAGCCCTTGTTGGTTGCATCATTTGCAAATAGTTTCTCCCATTCTGTAGATTGTCTTTTCATTTTGTTTATGGTTTCTTAGTTTGATTAGGTCCCATTTGTTTATTTTTGCTTTTATTTCTTTTGCCTTGGGAGACTGACCTAAGAAAACATGGCTACAATTTAGGTCAGAGAATATTTTGCCTATGTTCTTTTCTAGAAGTTTTATGGTGTCATGCTTTATATTTAAGTCTTTAAGCCATTTTGAGTTTATTTTTATGTATGGCATAAGGGAGTGCTCTAACTTCACTGATTTACATGTTGCTGTCCAGCTTTTCCAATACCACTTGCTGAAGAGACTGTCTTCTCCATTGTATATTCTTGCTTCCTTTGTTGAAGATTAATTGACTGTAGGTGTGTGGGCTTATTCCTCGGCTCTCTATTCTGTTCCATTGAGCTGTATGTCTATTTTTGTGCCAATATCACGGTTTTTTTTTTTTTTAATTTGTTTTTTGTGGCTGCACCACATGGCATGCAGGATCTTAGTTCCCTGACCAGGGATTGAACCCGTGCTCCCTACAGTGGGAGTGTGGAGTCTTAACCACTGGACTGCCAGGGAAGTTCCCAGGCTGTTTTGATTACTATAGCTTTGTAGTATTGTCTGAAGTCTGGCGGGAGTCGGTGGGGTGGTTATGCCTCCAGCTTTGTTCTTTTTCTTCAGGATTGCTTCGGCAATTCTAGGTCTTTGGGGTTCCATATAAATTTTAGGACTATTTGTTCTTGTTCTGTGACTCTTTTTATCATTATGTCTACTTAATTTGATACATTAATAACGTTTTGATTGTTATCATGGTATATCTTTTTCCATCCTTTCACTTTCAATGTACTTTTATTGTATTTGAAGTTAGTTTCCTGTAGATAGGCTATAGTTGGGTCATGCCCCCACCTCCGCCAATCTCTTTTATTTATTTATTTATTTCCACACCGTGCAGCTTGTGGGATCTTATTTCCCCAACCAGGGATCGAACCTGGGCCCCTGTCAGTGGAAACACAGAGTCCTAACCATTGGACCACCAGGGAATTCTCTCTTTCTTTTAATTGGTGTATTAAAACCATTTACATTTTTAAAAATAAATTTATTTATTTTATTTATTTATTTTTGGCTGCTTTGGGTCTTTGTTGCTGCATGTGGGCTTTCTCTAGTTGCAGCAAGCGGGGGCTACTCTTCGTTGCATTGCATGGGCTTCTTACTGTGGTGGCTTCTCTTGTTGTGGAGCATGGGCTCCAGGTGCATGGGCTTCAGTAGTTGCAGCATGCAGGCTCAGTAGTTGTGGCTCATGGGCTCTAGAACTCAGGCTCAGTATTGTGGTGCATGGGTTTAGTTGCTCCACGGCATGTGGGATCTTCCCGGACCAGGGATAGGTGCCACCAGGGAAGCCCATAAAACCATTTACATTTAATGTAATTATTGGTATGTCAGCCTGTTGATTTATTTGTTGCTTTCTGTTTGTTCCCTCAGTTTTTCATTTCTGTGTTTTCATTTACCTATCTTCCTGTGGGTTAATTGAATACTTTCTTAGAATTTCATTTTGATTTATCTATAGTGTTTCTGAGTGTATCTCTTTATATAGATTTTTTAAGTGGTTGTTTTAAGTATTGCATTATACAAATACATTCCTATCACAGTATACTGGTGTCAATATTTTACCATTTTGAATGAAGTGTAAAAACCTTAATTTCCTTTAAGTCCTTTTATCCTCCCGTTTATAATGTAATTATCCTAAATAGTTCCTCTAAATACACTAGCATTAACAACCATATCAGACAATGTTATAATTTTTGCTTCAACTGTCAAATATAATTTAGAAGACTCTATAGAAAGTCTATTATCTTTATTCATATTTTATTCTTTCCACTCTTCTTTCTTCCTTCTGGATATTCCAAGAGTCTTTCTTTTATAATTTCCTTTCTGATTCAAGAACTTCCTTTAGCCATTCTGTTAAGGTAGGTCTGATGGTGACAAATTCTCTTAGTTTTCCTTCATCTGAGAATCTTGATTTCTGATTCATTCCTTAAGGATATTTTCACTGGATACAGAGTTCTAGGTTAACAGTTCTTTTCTTTCAGCATTTGAAAAATGTGATACTTCCTCTGGCCTTCATGGTCTCTAATGAAAAGAATCTATCATTACTTGATTGTTTCTCCCTTATAGGTAAGGTGTCAGTGTCCCGCTCTCAAGAGTCTTTCTTTGTCTTTAGTTTTTAGAATTTTGATTATGATGTGTCTTAGAATGGATTTCTTGGCGTTTATTCTGTTTGGGGCTCCACCAGCCTCTTGAATCTTTAGGTTTGTAACTTTTGCCAAATTTGGGAAACTTTCAGTGATTATTTCTTTAAATATTTGTCCAGCTCCACCCTCCTGTCCCTTTCCTCTTGGACCGTGATGACATAAATGTTAGCTCTTTGTTATAGTCTCACAGATCCCTGTGGCTTTGCTAATTTTTTTTTTCAAGTCTCTTTTCTCTCTGTTGCTGAGATTGGGTAATTTTTATTCTGTTTTCAAGTTCCTCTGTCCTCTCCATTTTTCCCATCCATAGTAGATTTTTGTTTCTAAAATTATGGGTATTGCATTTTTCAGCCTAAAATTTCTATTTGGTTTTTCTTTATGCTTCTATTTCTTTGGTGAGACTTTATATTTTTCCATTTGTGCAAGCATGTTCATAACTGCTTGTTGGAATATTTTTATGATGGCTGCTTCAAAAGCGTTTTCAGATAATTCTAACACCTGTGTCATCTCAGTGTTGGTGTCTGTTGTCTTCTGATTCAAGTTGGGATTTTCCTGGTTCTTGATAATCATGAGTGATTTTTTTTTTGTATTCTGGACATTTTGGGTATTATGCTGTAAGACTCTGGATCTTGTTTAAATCTTCTGCTTTAGTAGGCCTATTTTGACACTGCACCAATGGGGGAAGTGAAGTTTCCACATAATTACTGTCAGGTTGGGGTGTGACTCTATTTGGCCTCTAATTACATCCCAGAAGGGAGGGTGCCTTGTTATCTCTGGGTGGGGGTGGATGTTCAGGTGCCTCATATGCCCCCCCACTGACACCCTGGGGGTAGGTAAGCTTCACTACCATTAAGCTTTCCACTAGGAAAAATGTCCTAAAAGTCCTTGTTTCCCACTAGGTCTTCACTGACACCATCCTGCCTTGGAGATAAAAAGATGCCTCACTGCCACTTCCCACATGGCCTCCTCTGACACCACCTCAATAGGGAGGCGGAGAGATAGAAACCTTGTTAATGTTGGATGGGTTGGAGGGCGTCTAGGCTCCCACATGGCTTCCATGGACACTATGTGGGAGGAGGTCTTATTCACACCAGGTAGGAATTAAAGTCCTGGCTCTCCATGAGGTCTTTTCTGACTATCCCAACAGCATGGCTGCCTCAGGAAGAGGATTTACTAGAACCTCTGAAGTCTTTCCCAGCCCTGAGATTCTGAACTTTGTAAAGGGGAGAAAGTGAAGATCTGAATTTGTTTGAGGAGGAAAAGAGATAGCTGTCTATGTGTGAGAGAGCTTTGTAAAAGCATTGCCCTTAGCCCAGCCTTTGCCTTCTGAAACCCTAGGGGGAGTTTCACCTGAGTCCTATATGGAAGTATAGAGAAAAAATATTTCCATATTTCTGCACAGTTGGGGCTTTCTGAGCAAAAAAACCTGGAACCTGGGTTAAAGGAAAAGTCTTAGAAACTTAAAGGGAGATAGAGCAGCCAGAGACCTCCAAAGAAATTTAGAGATTTACTTCCCCGTGTTTACATTTCAAAGAGGGATGAAAGAGGTCAGTTCCTTATATTCCAAAGGACTGTAAATGCCAAATTTTCTCTCTCTCTCTCAGGAGTGGAGGTGGGGGGTAAGATGTGGCCTATATATACTCCCATATTAATAATTTTGGGTTTCCTCTTCTGCAGTACAAATCCCCCATGTGTAGGATGACATTGGGCTCTTTCTGTTGCCTGTGGGGTATTGGGTATGGGGAATGGGCACAGTTATTACTGTAAGAATAAAAACTGTGATCTCTGCTCCAGAAACCTCATATCTGCTTTCAGGATAAAATGAACAAGTAGATATACTCACCACAAAGGGGAGGATGCACTCGTGCTGATTTTGTACAATGTATAAGCTGAAGAGGGACATGCGGCTGGGGCCCATCAAGCTGCAGGCTAGAGAGAAAAAATTCTGCAGAGCCTCACAGAGGTTGGAGCAGAGGTCAGCCCAGGATGGTAGAGCGATATGCACAATGAGGAGCCTTGGAGGTTGCTGGTAAATCTGTGTGGAATTAGATGGCCTTTTACTAGTAGTTTGCCCATGATACATGGCAGCCAGACCAGGGGTGGAACTGTAGCCACCACTTAGATATTCTCTACACCTATAGGGAAGAAAAGAGAAATCATTGGCTTTCATAAAACTGAAAGTTGAAACAATGAACACAGGTCTAGGGGACTAAGTCCAGACAAGAGTCAAACTAGGTACTAACTCAAGCTTCTCTACGCTATCCCATCTTAACAGCTGCCAAGGGATCTAGATGTTTGCCTATAATGTAAGGCTGAGAATGCTTAGAGATGTTGAGTGGAACTAATCAAAAAGTCAAACTTCGGTCTCAAAGTAAGCTATCTGCCCTCATGACTCTGTTTATTTTTTTCTTTTTTTTTTTCCTGTACGCGGGCCTCTCACTGTCGTGGCCTCTCCCATTGCAGAGCACAGGTTCCGGACGCGCAGGCTCAGCGGCCATGGCTCACGGGCCCAGCCGCTCCGCGGCATGTGGGATCTTCCCCGACCGGAGCACGAACCCGTGTCCCCTGCATCGGCAGGCGGACTCTCAACCACTGCGCCACCAGGGAAGCCCCAACATTGTTCTTTACATGGGGTAAAAGGCAGCTCTCTCCCTTATATTGTCAAACATGACCAATTAAGGCACCTGATGTGTCTGGGCATAGTCCTAAGCAGCACCTATTTGTGATCCTATGCTCCCCACTTTTGACAAGAATGCCCACTTATTGGTGTCCCCCTGCAAACCGGTTAAATCTCGGCCTTGAACCACCAAAGGCCATCAAGTTACCCCCTTACCAAAAACCCTTCAATGGCTTCCAATTACACTTGGAACAAAATCTGAAATCCCTACCCTGGCTCCGAAATTCTGCATGTGTCTCCTACCCAACTCTCCATCCTCCTGCCATGCCCTACCTGGCCAACCCCCCCTCCCATCCTCCACCCTCCTAGCCCCTGGCGCGCCCTTCAGCTCCATAAAGGCAGCTGGCCTCTTGCTGTGGAAGAGCAAAAAAGATTTTCGTGGGCCCTTCAATTTCATTTCCGCCCCCCTCACGTAAGGAAAAACATAAAACAAAACCCCTTTTCTTCGGCCCTAAGGTTTCACTGTTTTCTTTCGTCTTCACAAGTTAATATATTTCACGCTCCCCCCACCCCCCCAAAGTGTCTTGGGCCCTCAGCACGACGCCTACGCTGCCTGACGGATTGGCCACCCAGCCCCCAGGCCCGGGAGAGTCGGCGTAGGAGACTCGGCTCTGCCGCTCCATCCTCAGAACCGCTTGCGGAAGGCGGGCTCGGACGCGGCGGACCTGGGCGCCCGGGCGTCAGGCCTCCCCGGCAGCTGCCCGTGTCTGCTCGCCAACACCCTCCCCGCCAACACCCGCTTGAGGGCCGGCCCGAGATCGCCCCAAGTCCTTCCTGCGAGGCGCTGCCCGTGGCCGTCCTCCCCGCCTGCGGCCCTCAGCCCTGCTCCTACCCTTTTCTTCGCGAAGGCAATGGCGCGGCTACCTGGCCCTTCCGGCTCTCCACGTCCGCCTGCACTGCGAGGGCGCCGCCCTCAGGCCGGGCGGCTCATTGCGGGCGCCGCCTCAGGGTCCACCTCAGGCTGCACCTCAGGCCCGCCTTCTTCAAGGCCTGGGTGCCAGGGGAACAACCCTTCCTTGGTGCTAAGGTAGAGTTTTGGATTTCTGTTGAGAATATTATGCTAAACCTGACATTTCGTCAAGCTACCCCTGCCCCATGAAGCATTCCAGTGGTACCCCCATCATGTTCCTGGGCTTAACCTTTCTCTTCCACGTCATTCATTCACTCATTCAGTCAGTCACTGTTTTTTTCTTCCAACTTTATTGAAATATAATTGACATACAGTACTGTATACGTTTAAGGTGTACAGCATAATGCTTTGACTTATATACATCGTGAAAGTTTTACCACAATAAGTTTACTGAACATCCATCATCTCACATAGATGTGAAATTAAAGAAATAAACAACATTTTTTTCTTGTGATGAGAGCTCTTAGGATTTACTCTCTTAACAACTTTCATATATAACATACAGCAGTGTTATTTATATTGTACATTACATCCCTAGCACTTATTTATCTTATAACTGGAAGTTTGTACCTTTTGACTGCCTTTATCCACCACCTCCCACCCCCACCCGCCTCCAGCTCTGGTAACCACTAATCTGAGCTCTTCTCTATGCGTGTGTTTCTGTGTTTTGGAAGTATAATTGACCTTCAACACTATGTTAGTTCCTGTTACACAACATAGTGATTTGGTATTTCTATACATTTCAAACTGAACACCACAATACATCTAGTTACCATCTCTCACTGTAGAAAGATATTACATAGTTATTGAGTATTCCCCACACTGTGCATTTCATACTTGTAACTCATTTATTTTGCAACTGGAAGTTTCTACCTGTTACTCTCCCTCACCAATTTCTTTCCATGCCCCCCACCCCCCTCACCTCTGGCAACCACCTGTGTATTCTCTGTATCTATAACTCTGTTTCTGTTGTGTTATGGTTGGTTGTTCATTTGTTTTTTTTTTAGGTTCCACATATAAGTGAAATCATAAAATGTTTGTAATTCTCTGTCTGACAATATTTCACTTAGCCTAATACCCTCTAGGTGCATCCATGTTGTTGCAGGTGGCAAGATTTCATTCCTTTTTATGGCTGAATAATATTCCATTGTATATATATGTGTGTGTATATCTATCTATCTAGATAGATAGATATCTATATATGGCATCTTCTTTACCCATTCATCTGTTGATGGGCTCTTAGGTTGCTGCCATATCTCGGCTATCGTAAATAATGCTACAATGAACATAGAGATGCATATATCTTTTCTACTTAGTGTTTTCATTTTCTTCAGACAAATACTCAGGAGTGGAATTGCTGGATTGTATGGTAGTTCTATTTTTTCTTTGTTGAGGAATCTCCATACTGTTTTCCATAGTGCCTGCACCAATTTACATTCCTACCAACAGTGTATAAAGGTTCTCTTTTGTCCACATCCTTGCCAACACTTGTTATTTGTTGTCTTTTCGATAATAGCCATATTGATAGGTGTCAGGTGACATCTCGTTGTGATTTCGATTTGCATATCCCTGATATTAATAATCTTTTTTAAAAAATAAATTTATTTATTTATTTATTTTTGGCTGCATTGGGTCTTCGTTGCTGTGCACGGGCTTTCTCTAGTTGTGGTGAGTGGGGCCTACTCTTTGTTGTGGTGCGTGGGCTTCTCATTGTGGTGGCTTCTCTATTTGTGGAACATGGGCTCTAGGTGCATGCTTCTGTAGCTGTGGCTCGAAGGCTCTAAAGCACAGGCTCAATAGTTGTGGTGCACGGACTTAGTTGCTCTGCGGCGTGTGGAATCTTCCTGGACCAGGGCTCAAACCCATGTCTCTTGCATTGGCAGGCGGATTCTTAACCACTGCACCACTAGGGAAGCCCAATATTAATAATCTTGAGCATCTTTTCATGTGCCTGTTGCCCATCTGTATGTCTTCTTTGGAAGAATGTCTATTTAGGTCCTCTGCTATTTTTTTTTCTCTGCCCATTTTTTAGCTGGACTGTTTTTTTGATATTGATTTGTATATTTTGAATATTATTCTCTTATCAGATATATTATTTCCAAATGTCTCCCATTTAGTAGGTGCCCTTTCTGTTTTGTTAACACTTTTCTTTGCTCTGCAAAAGCTTGTCAGTTTACTGTAAAAGCTTTTCAGTTTGCTGTAGTCCCATTTGTTTAATTTTGCTTTTGTTTCCCTTGTCTGAGGAGACGTATACAAAAAAATTGCTGAGATTGATGTCAAAGAGCATACTGCCTGTGTTTTCTTCTAGAAGTTTTATGGTTTCATATCTTATATTTAAGTCTTTAATCTATTTTGAAATTACTTTTGTGCATGGTGTGAGAGAGTAATCCAGTTTGATTCTTTTGTATGTAGCTATCCAGTTTTCCCAGCACCATTTGTTGAAGAGACTGTCTTTTCCCCATCGTATAGTCTTGCTTTTTTTGTCATAGATTAATTGCCCATATAAGTGTGACTTCATTTCTGGGCTCTCTATTCTGTTCCATTGACCTATGAGATTGTTTTTCTGCCAGTACAATACTGTTTTGATGACTGTAGCTTTGTAGTATAGTTTGAAATCAGGGATCATGATATCTCCAGCTTTGCTCTTTTTTCTCAAGATTGTTTTGGCTCTTCAGGGTCTTTTGTGATTCCAGACAAATTTTAGAATTATATTGGTAGGGATTGCATTGAATCTGTAGCTTGCCTTGGGTAGTGTGGTCATTTTAACAATATTAATTCTTCCAATCCATTAACATGGTATATCTTTCCATCTGTTTGTGTAGTCTTCAATTTCTTTCATCACTGTCTAATAGTTTTCCATGTACAGGTCTTTTACTTCCTTAGTTAGATTTATTCCTAGGTATTTTATTCTTTTTGATGTAGTGGTAAATGGGATTTTTTTCTTAATCTTTCTGATACAGTAGTTTGTTCTTAGTGTATGGACATGCAACTGATTTCTGTATATTAACCTTGTATCCTGAAACTTTACTGCAACAGTGATGAGCTCTAGTAGTTTTTTGTTGGCATCTTGAGGATGTTCTATATATAGCAGCATGTTATCTGCAAACAGTGACAGTTTTACTTCTTCCTTTCCAATTTGGATTACTTTAATTTCATTTTCTTGCCTGATTGCTATTGCTAGGGTTTCCAATACTATGTTGAATAAAAGTGGCAAAAGCAGACATCCTTGTCTTGTTCCTGATCTTAGAGGAAATGCTTCCATCTTTCCACCATTGAGAATGATGTTAGTTGTGGGCTTATCATGTATGGCCTTTATTATGTTGAGATATGTTCCCTTTATATGCACTTTGATGAGAGTTTTTTTATAATTTCTTTTTTCAGTTTATTTTATTTATTTTCTTAATCAATTAATTTATTATTTTTCAATGAGAGTTTTTTAAATCATGAATAGATGTTTACTTTTGTCAAACTTTTTCTGCATCTATTGAGGTGATCATATGATTTTTATTCTTCAATTTATGAATTTGGTGTATCACATTGATTAAGTTGTGAGTATTGAGTTATCCTTGCATCCCTGGAAAAAATCCCACTTGATCATGGTGTATGATCCTTTTATTGTATTGCTGAATTCAATTTCCTATTATTTCATTGAGGATTTTTGCATCTATGTTCATCAGTGATATTGGCCTGTAATTTTCTCTTTTTTTGGTGGTATCTTTGTCTAGTTTTGGTATCAGGGTGATGCCTGATTTGTAGAGTGAGTTTGGAAGCATTTCTTCCTCTGCAATTTTTTCGACTAGTTTGAGAAGGATAGTTGTTAACTCTTCTCTAAATGTTTGGTAGAATTCTCCTGTGAAGCCATTTGGTCCTGGACTTATTTTAGGGGGGAGTTGTTTTGTTACTGATTCAATTTCATTACTGGTAATTAGCCTGTTCATATTTTCTATTTCTTCCTGGTTTACTCTTGGGAGATTGTACATTTCTAGGAATTTGTCCATTTCTTCTAGGTTGTCCATTTTATTGGTGTATAATTGTTCATTGTAATTGCTTATGATTCTTTGTGTTTATGTGGTGTCAGTTGTATCTTCTCCTTTTTCATTTCAGATTTTATTGATTTGGGCCTTCTCTCTTTTTTTCTTGACAAGTCTGGCTAAATGTTTACCAATTTTGTTTATCTTTTCAAAGAACCAGATCTTAGTTTCACTAATTTTTTTCTTTTTAGTTTCTATTGCATTTATTTCTGCCCTATCTTTATGATTTCCTTATATTAACTTTGGTCTTTGTTTATACTTCTTTTTCTAGCTCCTTTGGGTGTTAGGTTAGGTTGTTTATTTGAGCTTTTTTTGTTTCCTGAGGTAGGTTTGTATCACTGTAAACTTCCCTCTTGGAACTGCTTTTGCTGCATCTCATAGATTTTGTGTTGTTGTGCTTTTATTTACATTTGTCTCCAAGTTTTTAAAAAATTTCTTCAGTGATCCATTGGTTGTTTTGTAGCATATTGTTTAGCTTCCATGTGTTTGCATTTTTTTTCTTGTCTCATAGCATTGTGGTCAGAAAAGATGCTTGATATGATTTCAATTTTCTTAAATTTACTGAGGCTTGTTTTGTGTCCTAGCATGTGATATACCCTGGAGAATATTCCTTGTGCACTTGAAAAGAATGTGTATTTTGCTGTTTTTGGATGCAATGCTCTCTATATATCAATTAAGTGCATCTGATATAATGTGTCACTTAAGGCTAGTGTTTCCTTATTGATTTTTTTTGGAGGGTCTGGATGATCTGTCCATTGATGTAACTGAGGTGTTAAAGTCCCCTACTATTATTGTGTTACTGTCAATTTCTCCTTTTATGTCTGTTAATGTTTGCTTTATGGATTTAGGTGATCCTATGTTAGATGGATATATATTTACAATTTTTATATCTTCTTGGATTGATCCCTTGATCATTATGTAATGTCTTTCTTGTCTCTTGTTACAATCTGTTTTAAAGTCGGTTTTGTCTGAAATAAGTATTGCTACCCTGGCTTTCTTTCTCTTTTTTTTTATTTAAGTATATTTGATTTACAATGTTATGCCAATCTCTGCTGTACAGCAAAGTGACGCAGTTATAGACATATATACATTCTTTTTAAAATATTCTTTTCCATTATGGTTTACCCAGGAGATTGGATATAGTTCCCTGTGCTATACAGTAGAACCTTGTTGTTTATCCATTCTAAATGTAACAGTTTGCATCTACCAACCCCCAATTCCCAGAAAGATATGGAACGCTTCATGAATTTGTGTGTCATCCTTGCACAGGGGCCATGCTAATCTTCTCTGTATTGTTCTAATTTTAGTATATGTGCTGCTGAAGTGAGCACTACCCTGGCTTTCCTTTAATTTCCATTTTCATGGAATACATTTTCCCATCCCCTTACTTTCAGTCTCTGTGTGTCTTTAGATCTAAAGTGAGTGTTCTGTAGGCAGCATATATATTGGTCTTGTTTTTGTATCCATTCAGGCACTGTGTTTGTTGATTGGAGCATTTAGTCCATTTACATTTAAGGTAATTATTGATGAGTATGTATTTATTGCCATTTTGTTCATTGTTTTTGTAGTTCTTATTTGTTCCTTTCTTCTTCTTTTGTTCTCTTGTGATTTGATAACTATCTTTAGTGTTGTGTTTGGATTTCTTTCTTCTTTCCAGGTGTGCATCTATTATAGGGTTTTGGTTTGTGGTTACTGTGTGTGTGTGTACACACACACACACACACACACATATATATATATTCATTGTAAGTTGCTGATCTCTTAAGATCAAACACATTTTAACAACCCTGCATTTTTACTTCCCCCTCCATGTTTTACAGTTTTTGATATCATATTTTACATCTTTTTGTTTCATGTATCCCTTAACTACTTATTGTGCATATAGATGACTTTACTATTTTTGTCATTTAACCTTCCTACTAGCTTTATATGTGATTGATTTACTACCTTTACTGTATATATGCCTTTATCAATGAGATTTTTCCTTTCATAACTTTCAAGTTTCTATTTGTGGCCTTTTCTTTTTCTCTTAGAGAAGTCCCTTTAACATTTCTTATAAAGCTGGTTTTGTGGTGCTGAACTGTTTAGCTTTTGCTTGCCTGTAAAACATTTGATCTCTCCATTGAATCTAAATGAAAGCCTTTTTGGGTAGAGTATTCTTGGTTGTAGGTTTCCCCCTTTCATCACTTTAAATATATCATGCCACTACCTTTTGGCCTGCAGAGTTTCTGTTGAAAAATCAGCTGATACCCTCCCACCCTTTTTTTTGACCAGTAAAGAATTTTATTAAGGTAGAGGCCAAACAACTTGCTTCTTTGAAAATTTTCACTTAGGAGACCAAAATTTAAGAATTCTGTATATGAAAATTATTTTTAAACAATAGGCCAAAAAGAAGAAAATGAAGAAATAGTACTTTCAAATGGAAAAGGCATTTGAAAATTGCCATTTCCCCTCTTCATATAATACAAACTCATTTAAAATATTTTTCCAAATGTTTTACTATTAAAGATGTATATAAATTGCCTAACACATTTTTAGTTTTTTTTGTAACATCTTTATTGGAGTATAATTGCTTTACAATGGTGTGTTAGTTTCTGCTGTATAACAAAGTGAATCAACAATACGTATACATATATCCCCATATCTCCTCCCTCTCGCATTTCCCTCCCAGCCTCCTTATCCCTCCCCTCTAGGTGGTCACAAAGCACCGAGCTGATCTCCCTGTGCTATGTGGCTGCTTCCCACTAGCTATATATTTTACATTTGGTAGTGTATATATGTCCATGCCACTCTCTCACTTTGTCCCAGCTTACCCTTCCCCCTCCCCATGTCCTCAAGTCCATTCTCTGTGTCTGTGTCTTTATTCCTGTCCTGCCCCTAGGTTCTTCAGAACCATTTTTTTTCCTTTTAGATTCCATATATATGTGTTAGCACATGGTATTTGTTTTTCTATTTCTGACTTCACTCTGTATGACAGACTCTAGGTGCATCCACCTCACTACAAATAACTCAATTTCGTTTCTTTATATGGCTGAGTAACGTTCCATTGTATATATGTGGCACATCTTCTCTATCCATTCATCTGTCAATGGACACTTAGGTTGCTTCCATGTCCTGGCTATATTAAATAGACTTGCAATGAACATTGTGGTACATTACACTTTTTGAATTATGGTTTTCTCAGGGTATATGCCCAGTAGTGGGATTGCTGGGTTGTATGGTAGTGCTAGTTTTAGTTTTTTAAGGAACCTCCATACTGTTCTCCAGAGTGGCTGTATCAATTTACATTCCCACCAACAGTGCAAGAGGTTTCCCTTTTCTCCACACCCTCTCCAGCATTTATTGTTGTAGGTTTTTTTGATGATGGCCATTCTGACTGGTGTGAGGGGATACCTCATTGTAGTTTTGATTTGCATTTCTCTAATGATTAGCGATGTTGCGCATCCTTTCATGTGTTTGTTGGCAATCTGTATATCTTCTTTGGAGAAATGTCTATTTAAGTCTTCTGTCCATTTTTGGATTGGGTTGTTTGTTTTTTGATATTGAGCTGCATAAGCTACTTGTAAATTTTGGAGATTAATCCTCTGTCAGTCGCTTCGTTTGCAAATATGTTCTCCCATTCTGAGGGTTGTCTTTTCGTCTTGTTTATCGTTTCCTTTGCTGTGCAAAAGCTTTGAAGTTTCATTAGGTCTCATTTGTTTATTTTTATTTCCATTTCTCTAGGAGGTGGGTCAAAAAGGATCTTGCTGTGATTTATGTCATAGAGTGTTCTGCCTATATTTTCCTCTAAGAGTTTTATAGTGTCTGGCCTTACATTTAAGTCTTTAATCCATTTTGAGTTTATTTTTGTGTATGGTGTTACGGACTGTTCTAATTTCATTCTTTTATATGTAGCTGTCCAGTTTTCCCAGCACCATTTATTGAAGAGGCTGTCTTTTCTCCATTGTATATTCTTGCCTCTTTTATCAAAAATAAGGTTACCAGGGCTTCCCTAGTGGTGCAGTGGTTGAGAGTCCGTCTGCCAATGCAGGGGACACAGGTTCGTGCCCCGGTCTGGGAAGATCCCACATGCCATGTAGCGACTGGGCCCGTGAGCTATGGCCACTGAGCCTGTGTGTCTGGAGCCTGTGCTCTGCAGTGGGAGAGGCCACAACAGTGAGAGACCTGCGTACCGCAAAAAAACACAAAAAACAGAAAAACAAAACAAAAAAAAATAAGGCGACCATATGTGTGTGGGTTTATCTCCAGGTTTTCTATCCTGTACCATTGATCTGTATTTCTGTTTTTGTGCCAGTACCATACTGTCTTGATTACTGTAACTTTGTAGTATAGTCTGAAGTCTGGGAGCCTGATTCCTCCAGCTGTTTTTCTTTCTCAAGATTGCTTTGGCTATTCGGGGTGTTTTGTGTTTCCATACAAATTGTGAAATTTTTTGTTCTAGTTCTGTGAAAAATGCCCTTGGTAGTTTGATAGGGATTGCATTGAGTCTGTAGATTCTTTGGCTAGTATAGTCATTTTCACAATGTTGATTCTTCCAATCCAAGAACATGGTATATCTCTCCATCTGTTTGTACCATCTTTAATTTCTTTCATCAGTGTCTTATCGTTTTCTGCATACAGGTCTTTTGTCTCCTTAGGTAGGTTTATTCCTAGGTATTTTATTCTTTTTGTTGCAGTGGTAAATGGGCGTGTTTCCTGAATTTCTCTTTCAGATTTTTCATCATTAGTGTATAGGAATGCAAGAGATTTCTGTGCATTAATTTTGTACCCTGCTATTACCAAATTCATTGATTAGCTCTAGTAGTTTTCTGGTAGTATCTTTAGGATTCTCTATGCATATTATCATGTCATCTGCAAACAGTGTCATCAGCTGATACCCTTATGGGAGTTCCCTCATATGTAACTTGGTGCTTTTCCCTTGCTGCTTTTTTTTTTTAAGATTTTTTTTGATATGGACCATTTTAAAAGTCTGTATTGAATTTGTCTCAACATTGCTTCTATGTTCTGGTTTTTTGGCCCCAAGGCACTTGGGATCTAGCTCCCCAACCAGGGATTGAACCCACATCCCCTGCATTGGAAGACAAAGTCTTAATGACTGGACCACAAGGTAAGTCCCTCCCTTGCTGCTTTTAATATTCTCTGTTTATCTTTAATTTTTGCCATTTTAATTACAATGCTTCTTGGTGTGATCCTCTTTGAGCTGATCCTGTTTGGGAGTCTTTGTGCTTCCTGGACCTAGATGTCTGTTTCCTTTCCCAGGAAGGGAAATATTCAACTATTAGGTCTTCGGATATGTTATCTGCCCTTTTCCCTCTCTCTTCTCCTTCTGGGACTCCTATAATGTGAATGTTACTATCCTTGATGTTGTCTTAGAGGTCTCTTAAACTGTCCTGACTTATTTTTATTCTTTTTTTCTGTTCAGCCTCAGTGATTTCTTCTACTCTGTCTTCCAGCTCACTGATCCATTCTTCTGTATCACTGAATTTACTGTTGATTACTTCTAGTGTATTTTTCATTTCAGTTATTGTATTCTTCATGTATATTTGGTTGTTCTTCATATTTGCTAACTCTTTGTTTAAAACTTTTAACTTCTCATTCTGTTCATCCAATCCTTTCCTGGGTTCTTTGAACATCTTTATGATCATTACCTTGAACTATTTATTGGGTAGATTGTCTGTCTTCACTTCACTTAGTTCTTCTTCTGGGGTTTTATCTTGTTCCTTTGTTTGGAACATATTCCTGTGTCACCTCATTTTGCCTAGTTTGCTGTTTTTATTTCTTTGTATGTGGTAGGTTGGTTATATTTCCCAACGTTGGAGAAGTGGCTTTTTGTAGAGACCTCCTATGCATCCCAGCAGCAACTGCCCTCTGGTCACCAGAGTTATGCTCTGGTGTGCCCCCTATTTGTGCTGCATGGGTCCTTCTGTTGGGCAGACTATTGTGGGCATCCTGATAGTTGTGGCTGGCCCCCACTCTAGTTGGTTGCCAGGCTTGAATTGTGCATAGGTGGCCACTGGTGGGTGAGGCCAGGTTCTGGAGTGGGTGGTTGCAGGGCTGGAAGGGGGGGTTCCTGGATCTAGTGTCAGCCTGCTGGTGGGTGGGGCTGGGCCTCAGGGGGTCCCAGGTCTAGTGCTGGGTCACTGGTTGGTGGAACCAGGTTCCTGGGTCTCTGATTGCAGGGCCCTGTTGGTGGGGGGGTCCCAGAGCTGGTGTTGGGCTGCTCATGGGCAGGGCTGGATCCTGGAGTGGCTGACAAAAGAGCCCATGATGTCCCAGTGCTTGTGTTGGCCTGCTGATGGGCAGGGCTCGAGTCCAGAGTCCTGGGGCTGGTGCCTGCCTACTGGTGCATGGGCTGGGTCCTGATATGGCAGGCTGAGAGGCTGAGTTCCTGCACTGTGGTGGGTGGAGCCAGGTCCTGGGGTCTCTGGGTTCAGGGCTTTGGGTCCTGGAATTGGTATCAGCCCACTGGTGGGCAGGGCCAAGGCCAAGGGGTCCTGGGGTTGGTGCCTACCCACTGGTGGGTGAGGCTGGCCACCGGGCTAGTGCCAGCCTACTGACAGACAGAGCCATGTCTCAGGGTCTCTGGCTGCAGGGCCTTGGGGGGTTCTGGGGCTAGTGCCGGCACACTCGTGTTCAGGGCCTGGTCCTGGGCCCTCTAGTGGACAGAACTGTGTCCAGGGGTGGCTGCAGGCTCAAAGGGTCTTAAGGCAGCAGGCAGGCTGGTGGGTGGGGCTGTGTCTCCACCTGGCTAATTGCTTGGCCTGACACATCCTAGTACTGGTGCAAAAAGGCTGGTGGCTGGGGCAGGATCTTGGTGCTAATAAATTGGAGGGCAGATTCCAAAATGGCACTTGGTAGCACCAGTGTCCACATGGTAGAATGAGCTCCTCAAAATGGCTGCTGCCAGTGTCTATGTCTCCAGTTGCCTCCAGCATCTCAGGGAGGCTCTCCAAGATCAGCAGGTGGGTCTGACTCAGGATACTTTCTTTTTTAAAATAATTAATTAATATTTGGCTGCATTGGGTCTTCATTGCTGTGCGTGGGCTTTCTTTAGTTGTAGCGAGCAGGGGCTACTCTTTGTTGCAGAGCACGGGTTCTAGGCCTGCGCACTTCAGTAGTTGTGGCACGCAGGCTCTAGAGCGCAGGCCCAGTAGTTGCAGTACATGGGCTTAGCTGTTCCATGGCACGTGGGATCTTCCTAGACCAGGGCTCGAACCTGTGTCCCCTGCATTGGTAGGCGGATTCTTAACCCCTGTGCCACCAGGAAAGTCCCAACATACTTTCAAATTACTGCTTCTGCCCTGGGTCCCAGAGCACGTGAGATTTTGTGTGCATCATTTAAGAATAGAGTCTCTATTTCCCACAGCCCTCTGGTTCTCCTGAAAGTAAGCCCTGCTAGCCTTCAAGGCCAAATGTTTTGGGGGCTCATCTTCCCAGCGCAGGACCCCTGGCTGGTGAGCCTGATGCGGGGCTTGGACCACTTGCTACTTGGGCAGGATCTGAGAACCTTTGCTATTGTAATTATCCTCCTGTTTGTGGGTCACCCACTCAGGAATATGGGTCTTGACTATACTGCATCTCCGCCCCTTCTACATGTCTTGTTGTGGTTCCTTCTTTATATCTTTAGTTGTAGAAGATCTTTTCCACTAGTCTTCTGGTTTTTCTCATCAATAGTTGCTCTGTAAATAGTTGTAATCTTGATGTGCCCAGGGGAGAAGGTGAGCTCAGAGTCTTCCTACTCTACCATCTTTGCCACTCCCCTAGTATAAGTCAGTCACTCTTTTATTCAATAAATATCTGTTGAGGGCAAACTATGTGTCAGGCACTGTGCTAGGACTGGGATATAGTGGACACACAAACAATGGTCCTTGCCTTCATGGAAGTTAGAGTCTGCCCTCAGAAAGCTCTTTTAAGTCTTTTTTCAAACTTCTACATTCCAAGAGGATCTGCCCCTTCTCTACTCATACTCATTTTCATTTACTTGCTGTTGATTCCTATAGTACCTCTGACAAAATCCAGTAGGGATAGGAGCCTCATGGTCCTCATCAGTTATCTGGTCTGGGTCTTCAACTCTATCTGGTTGAATGAGAATTCTTCTCTGAATTAGCCCACAGGAGAGGAAAAGATAATGCTAGTACCAAACCAGAAATGGGCAAACACTTTCTCCTGTTTCCGTCTTGATTATTGTTTTTTTACTCCTCTCAAGTTATTTGTTTGAGGTGCAGGTTGGGGAAGAGAAGGTCAGCTTACCAATGAGTGGTTCAGGATAGGTTAGAACCAATAGGAAAAGAGTTACTTGCTTATGTTCTAGTCTCATAACCACTTTTCTCCCCTCAACTGCTCCTCATTGTAAAACTAGAAATATTTAACCCAGGTGTCCCAGGTATTGTAATCTAATGTCCAACAGACTTCCTATGTTTCAATATAAAGGATAGCTTCTCAACAGGTCTTCTTTCATACATAGTCCAAATTTATATTCTTGTCTCTAATCTCCAGATTAGACACTTATGTTGGAAATATCTTTAAAAAATATATTTGGTCATGCCATCCCTTGACTTAAAAACTGTGTTTCCTTTTGGTTACAAGGTCTATTATAACTGACACCACCTCCAACAATATGCTTACTAACTCCGCACCATCCATTGCTCCTAGCTACAATAAATTTCTCTATGTCTCTCTATAAGTTGTTTTATCCATCTGAAGTAGCATTCATTGGAAAATGTGCCAAGGACTGTTCCATACATGGGGGAGTATGACTTGATTCCTTGAAGACCCCACTAAAGTCTAATCATACTTATAAACTTTTGCACAGTGAAGGAAACCATAAACAAAATGAAGAGACAACCTACGGAATGGGAGAAAATGTTTGCTAACAATGCAAGCAACAAGGGCTTAATTTCCCAAATATACAAACAGTTCAATATCAAGAAAACAAACACCCAATAAAAAATGGGCAGAAGACCTAAACAGACATTTCTCCAAAGAAGACATACAGATGGCCAACAGGCACGTGACAAGATGCTCAACACCACTAATTATTAGAGAAATGCAAATAACTACAATGAGGTATCACCTCACACCAGTCAGAATGGCCATCATCAAAAAATCTACAAACAATAAATGCTGGAGAGAGTTTGGAGAAAAGGGAACCCTCTTGCACTGTTGGTTAGAATGTAAGTTGGTGCAGCCACTATAGAGAATAGTATGGAGGTTCCTTAAAAAACTAAAAATACACCTGCCATATGATCCTGCAATCACACTCTTGGGTATATATGCAGAAAAACCCTCTAATTTGAAAAGATAATGCACCCCAATGTTCATAGCACTGTTTACAATAGCCAAGACATGCAAATTGGAGTTTTTGGAGCGACCTTTGCAAACCTGTCACTCAGGGTCCTGGAGTGACACGTCCAGCCCATTTTCGAGGTAGAACGCCCCACCTACCCCTGGGTCTAGCTCCCTCTCTCTCTGGCCTGGGCTTTTTCTCTCCTTAGTCCGACCTCCACGCAACCCCTACGGCTGAGGAGAAAATCAGCCCCATCATTGGTCCCTTCTTGAAGGGGTGGAGCCAGGTTGTGCTCTAACCCGCCGCCGCAGGCCCAGCCGCACCGAGGAGAGCAGAGTGGGACCGAAGCTGGTGGCGCCGAGGCTCCGAGGAGGCTGCGGGGCGCGCCACACCCTGGCGGCCAGGCGGTGGCAAAAATGCCGGCCTCTGTTGCGCGGCCCCGCCCGCGCCCGGGGCCGTCCCCGGCCTCGCCCTTACCCCTGCTGCTGCTGCTGCTGCTGCTGGAGGTGCTAAGCGGCCCGGTGTGTGGCCGCGTCCTCCCTTCGGTGCCCAGGATCTCGCTTCCCATCTCCGGTAAGGCGCGTGCGCCCTCGCCCTTATTCCTTCGCGCCGCGCCCAGACCCCGCTTGCAGGTACCCGGACCCACTTGCCCTTCCCACCCGGGAAGCCGCACCCGGGCCCCCACAGCTCAGCCCACTGCGTCCCGCGACGCCCAAGCCCCGCCGGGTTGCGGGCGGGACCCCCACTTGGTGCTGCTCCAGCGAGCCGGGCGACTCGGCTACTACGACCAGCCCGGGAGGCTCCCGCGGCCCCTTATTAAGGCAACCGCCCCTCACCGTGCAGACGCAGACCCTGAGGCCCAGGGAGGGGAATGGGGGTTGCCGGAAACCCTCTATTTCGAAGTTTCCTCTCCCTTATTCCGCTCTTCCCTCACATGCACCTGTGTCCGTCACGCCAGCGTGACGCCCATCGTGCCCTCAAACCCATCGGTCTTTCATACTACTCCAAACACCCATCCTTCTGATTACCAGCTCAGCATTTCCATCTGCCCACTTCTCAAATTCATTTGATTATCATCAGTTCTAACCTCCTCCGAGCCTTTTGCCCCGTTCACAACCCTAATTTCCCTAACTCACTTACCAGTCCTCTCATCTTTGACACCAACTCCCATTTTCCGATCCACCATAACCCTCCTAACTTCCTCAACGTTCCCTACTCCCTCTACCCATTCCCTATATTGAGTAGCTGGGAAACGATTCAATGAGTTGATTTAAAATTCTTTTAAAATGATTTTCAAAGTCTTCAGAAGGAAAAAAGGAGGAGGGAGATGTCCTTTCAAAAGATGTGAAAGAAGCCAGGGGATGCCACAAGGTTAAAAGTGGTCATTGGAGTGATTCACACTTTAACGGCTCTTTGTTGAGGCGGGCATGAGTGTAGCTATGAAACTTGTGTTTTTCTCAGTGGGCAGTGAGTGTTAGCACCTTGGGCAGACAGAACCAGTGAAGCCAAGAGTACATCCTGTTGGGAAAAACTCACAACTGGGTAATAGTAATTTCGAGTTTTCTACATTACTTCTGTCATTTCAGACCAGTGACATATAGGGATGCTGTGAATCCAGAAGACAAAGTTGTGGTCAGAGCCTGGGTTTCAATTTGTGTTGGAGCAATAGCCACAACATGGAGTTGAGGTCGCCAGTCTGGGTTCATATCCAGGAATCCAGAGAGGTCTATATGACAAGGCGAGGCAGAGGCGGGGATATGAAGGGTGGTTGGGTGATCCGGGGCTTATACTAAGCATGGGATAGTAGTCAGGATACAGCACAAACATGAGTATGGGTGTGGGAGGATTGGGTGAGTGGGGTCCATACATCAGCACATCTAAGAATGCATGGCCATTCTACTAGTCTTGAAGGTAGCTGAGCAGATGAAGCAGGTAGAGCAGAGCTGTATGTGTCAGATGCTTCCACATATGTTATCTCATTTAATTTTCAACAACCCTGGATGGTGGTGTTTACAGATGAGGAAAATGATGCTCAGAGAGGGCAAGTAACTAATTCAAGATCATACATCAGGTAAGTGAAAGAACCACATTTAAACTTGGGCTGATCCATTTCCAAAGCACATACTCTTCTTGCCCCCTCTACTCTCTTACCTCTTTGGGTAGAATTAGGGTGAGATCAAGGGTGGTGGGAGAGAGAGGAGATGATCTCCTAATGTGATGGTGAAAAGAGTGAGACATTTCCCTTCTAAGTAAAAAGGAGTTACTATTAAGTAGTGATTTAAGAAAAAAGGAAATTTACAGAGAAAAGTACTTGTACCTTTTACAGGTATTTTCAAATTATGTATCATGTTGCTATGAATAGAAATAAATATTAAATAGACTTAATATTTATGCTATTTTAATGAAGTGTTCTATTTTTATAGAAAAAGCATACTTTATTGTGTGCTAAATACTCTGGCCTCATCAGTTATCTTTCCCTGGGGAAATTAAATGGATGGCCTGTCCAGGCTTTGTTTTTGCCCTTAAGGCTGCTAAATAAATGGTACTTGGAAGAAAACAAAAATTGGCCCCTTTGGCTTTGCCCTTGTGGACCCAACCCTTATGAAATGATGGCTGATATCACTCTTCACTTTCACCCTCTCTTCCTGCCAGAGGCTGACTCCTATCTCACCCGGTTCACCATCCCTCAGACATACAATTACTCCGTTCTCCTTGTGGATCCTGCTTCCCATATGCTTTATGTCGGCGCCCGGGACACCATCTTCGCTTTATCCCTGCCCTTTTCAGGGGAGAGACCTCGCAGGGTGAGAGATGAGAGTGGGGAGGACCTCAGATTCTAGAGCATGTGATTAGATCCTTCGTTTTATGGCATATGAAGGGGGGTGTTGTGGTAGGACGGGGAATGTTGGTGAAAAGGAATAAGGGTAGGTCGTCAACCTTATTGTCTCAGCTGAGGGTGATGGGGGTGGGTCATGGTGACTGGGGAGGCTATGAGGGAGGGTCATGATTATGGGGAGGAGGCCACAGTGACCAGGGTTCAGGTGGCAGTGGAATCATTAAAATCACATTACTCTAGGGCAATAACTTTCAGACTTTTTTGACCACCCCTTAGTAAGAAATATATGGTACATTTTGACATAGTACACCAACTATGTACTGAAAGAAAACTTTCTTGAAACAATATCTACTCTCCTATATGTGATACATTCTGATATATTCTATTTCATTAAAAATAATGTTGGTTGAGATTTCACAATTGATTTCATTACTCATTAATGGGTAGCGACCTCCAGTATGAAAAACAGTGCTCTGTGGTCGGGGGGTTGTCTCTGAAGTTTCCAAATTGATGGAGGTTGTAGAACTGTGTCACCTAGCCTGACTTGGGAGGAATTTGGGTGAGAATCTGAGAGAAATGGTCACTCTTCCTTTCTTAGATTGACTGGATGGTGCCTGAGGCCCACAGACAGAACTGTAGGAAGAAAGGCAAGAAGGAGGTAGGTATAAATCCAGGCCCTGGCCTGAATGTCAGTTGAGGCCTTGGCCCAGCCCTGACTCTGTGTCAGTCCCCTGCAATGCTCCCATCCCAATGGGCCCAGGCAGGGACTCTAACAACATACCCAGACCTGCATATAACTGTCTTAACACTACTTTTCCTTGTACCTGCTGCTTCTGATTCTCTAACCATCTCTGACCCTTAGGAAGAATGTCACAATTTTGTCCAGATTCTCGCCATTGCCAATGCCTCTCACCTCCTCATTTGTGGCACCTTCGCTTTTGATCCGAAGTGCGGGGTTATTGTGAGTGACAGGGGTGGAAGGATGGGAGGGGTCTTCTGTGAGTGACTGTGACAGGGGTCATGCTTAAGGCAACCCTTGTGCATGATAAGCATTGGGGGTGAGGGATGTCCTCATAGGGTAGAGGCTTTGTCCACTGAGGGAGGGTATGAAAGGGAGGGGGAGGGAGGTTGTCGGTAGAAGGTAAGGAATACAAAGTGAAAAGAGGGACGTAGTGGGATGGTGAAGGAAGTGAGGATGCCAGCTGGCCTGTGGGGAGGAACTTCAGAGGCCAGTAGCTCATGTTTTCCTTGTCCTGTGTATGCTTTGTCCAGGGAGCCTGGGTCCATTTCTTAATCAGCACTGTCCATACCTGTTTCTTCCTCCCATGGCATGTGATTGTCTTTTACCACCTTCTCCACTTCCGCTGTCAACCTCATTCTGTGTGGGCTGTGACCCTTTGCTCTCACAGCTTCTGAGGTCACTGCGCATTAATGTAGTACCTGTTGGCCCCATACTCTGGATCTTGCCTTCAAGGTGGGCACTCTGTCAACCATGTTTTCTTCTTGGTCCTGTTCATTGCTGCTAAAGCCCTGGACATCTCCAACCTCACACCCAGGCAGGCTTGGGACATGGATACTCCTGATCACATCTAGGTTGGTCATGACCTCAAAAGTCCCTGGGATTGGTGACATCTTAGGAAGCGTGTTAATGTTTTGACTCCTCTCCTTTTCTCATCAGTTATCCAGTAGTCAATTACTGTTCCTCTCGCTGCACACATTTGTGACCAGGCCCTGGGAAGAGTCCCATGTCCTTCATATCACTGGACACTTTTTATCCCTTTCTGCTAGGGGTAGGAGGGAGTGCAACAACTCCCTTTCCTGACCCTGATCCTTAATGGTAGATCTTGACTTGATCCTTCTGCAGCCTGCAGTAGTCCTTGCCACATGGATCTAGTCAGTGTGTAGCTCCAAACCTCTTTGTTAAACATCATCCTTATATTTCTGACTTAAGAATGCTATAATTGTATATGCTTGATTGCCTTAGTCCGTCCCTCTGGGCTCTCCTTGGAGTTAGTTGCGTTTATGTTGAGTTATTTTCATAATGCTGGTGATGGACTCCCTTTTGAGGTGTGAATAGCTCCCTCATCCTGGGGAGGTTTCCCAGTTCAGGGTGGTGTTGAAAATCTCTATATTCCTTCAGGTAACGCTGAGGGCCTAGTTTCCCTACAGTTCTCACAAAGCTCACAGAAGTAGCAGTGGAACTGCCGTTGACATATTTGTCCTTTCCTAGTATACATAGGATCAGGGAGCCCATGGGTGTGAATACCAGAGCCATGGTTTACAGACGATGTGATTACTCCAAGTTAGTTCCCCAGGGCCTTCTATTCTTCTTTGGCTCTCTGAGGTGGGACCCTAATGGTTGTTAGATAAGTATCTAGACAGAAAATGTTCTGGACATACCTGTCAGGAATGGTGTGACTTGGACCCCTATCCATTTTTGAGGAATATCAGCAAATAAGAACGAAGCCAGGGGCCTGTGTACTGCACTCCTATGACTTTTAGCTCTTTTTCTGAACCCTTCTATCCCACAGGCTCATGAAATGAAGGACCATCCTTTGATCAAGTCTTGTTTGTAGGAGAATATAAGGTACAGCTAACAACTGTGTTAACTCTTTAAGCATCCTGAAACTGCTCTCTAGACTTCCTGAATGTTCTTTTCTGCCTTTGTCTTATCCTGCCACCTGGCAATCCCCATCTGCTTGAGCAAGTCCTTGCCTTATCCTTAGTGCTGAACTTCTCATGTCCCAGATGGATGACTTTGAGACTGTGTGTAACAATCTGAGAACTTGGACTAGCTGATCCAGATATAACAACTTGCTCAGAGTTGATTGCTCAGAGAAATGAAGGTTCTCACAAAAGGAAGTTTAAGCATAGGACCTACCAGTTCCAACAATGTGGAGTGTTGCCCTTCAGTGACAGCTCATCAGACATTGGGGGAAAATATTTTAATTTGTTTTTCTGAGGGAGCTCCGGCAGTTAACAGAAAAAATGTTAGACTTATAGCAACAGCAACAACAACAATGAGAAGACTTCCCATTCAATTGAGTGTCTACTCTGTTGCAGGCTTGTTGCTTGATACTTTCACAATGGAGTTTAATTCTTATCACCATATCATGATATTTATTTATTATGATAGTGATGACACATCATGAGAGTATTTATTTCCAATTTACATGAATGAAACAGAAGTTCTGAAAAGTTAGGTAAAAGTCTGAGATATATAGCTGGCCGAGGCACAGCCAAGATTCAAACCCAGGTTCGTCTGGCTGTGCTCTGCTCCCTTGTCCCTCTAGTCCAGCCTGCACCCTAGAAGAAGACCTTAGCTGGCTCCAGTTTCTTGTGACATTTGATTTGTTTCATGTTAACAAGGATCACCTCCCCCTACCCCTCACCCCCAATCTCTCAGGAAAGGTCCTTTATATGCCTTGCACTCTTCTTGGCCAAAGTCAAAGGATGGGTTCTAACCCCACAGCTCAGTGAGAGCTTGCCTACATAGCTCTGGCTTTCAACTTGAGGGACTTGCCTTCACTACAACTCATGCTGATAGGACTGTGCTGACACAATGATATAATGAAGAATCTCAACATTCAGATAATGTGGTGGTGTGGTCGTATCCTTTCAGACCCTAATTAAATGTCACTTTGACCGTACAGTAATCATAACCTATGTAGTTAATCGGCTCCCTTGCTCAGAGGCTATAAACCTAGATAACGTGATGATGCCATTTGGGGAAACTGGAAGAGGACGAGTTTCAACATGTTCAGTTTTTTTTTACCGGTATGCGGGCATCTCACTTTTGTGGCCTCTCCTGTTGCAGAGTACAGGCTCCGGATGCGCAGGCTCAGCAGCCATGGCTCACGGGCTCAGCCGCTCCGCGGCATGTGGGATCTTCCCGGACCGGGGCACGAACCCGCGTCCCCTGCATTGGCAGGCGGACTCCCAACCACTGCGCCACCAGGGAAGCCCCATGTTCAGTTTTAATAGATCATCTCTGTGAGGAAAGGAAGTCCAGCAGTCAAGTGCAAACATGGACTAGAGTTTGGAAGACATCAGGCTTTAGAGAGTTTGGGGAATGATTTGCATAGAAAGTCTGGGCAGAAATGTGAAAATTAATGAGATCTTTAAAGTATATGTGAAAAAGACTAAGGATACATGGTTAGAGGCTGGAAAGGAGAAGAGAAACAACCAAAGGAGATAGAGAAGCAACAGATAGGAGGAGGGGCTCCAGGAGGGTAGAATTTCAAGAGTCAAGAAGTAGATTATTTCAAGGAGGAGAGTGAATCAAAAGTATCCAATGGTGCGAAAAGATCAAAGAGAATGAGAACTGAGAAAAGGCTCATCCTTTATAAGTCCTTGGTGAAATGTGATGGAATAGTTTCAGGCATAATTTGTTTTCTAGGAATAACAGGTGATCCATGTTTGGTTAGAAGAAGTAGTAGTTTGGGATAAAGAGGCAATGGTGAGCCATTTTTGTCCTGTGGCTCAAACATTTATTAAGTCAGTGACTAATAGTCTAGGAATATTAATCTGGGGTGGGTATAGAGAGTAAATTGGGGGCAAGGCGAAGCAGTGTGGAGAAAAGGAGGCGATAAGACAGGCCACAGCAGCAGGTAATAACCCCATGTTCAGAGTGCCCAAATATCTTGGTAATCTCTCACTGAACTGTCATCTTTCTCCTCTGGCTACAATGTGCCCACCACCACACAGGGCAGATGATTATGTTTCTGTGGGGTCCTCCATTCTGGAAGATTCTTGACCCAGTATTCCCTTTGAGGGGACATCAGATCACATCTCATTTTAACAGGTCTTCTTCAAGGCTCTCTCAGTAAAATGAAACCCTGTTTGCCAACTACAGGAAATAAGTGAGCAGTCAGAATGGGCCAGTGGTACACTTATGCTCAGGGGACGTAGATCTATGTTGGTTCTCCAATTACCATCACAGCAATAAGGCTCCAGCAACACCATATGTCCATCCTAGTTTGTGAACTAGAGATATCATGCCTGGTACTTCGTGTCATAACTGATTCCTAACTGGCCATAGTTAACTTCCCTGTCAGTCCAGGTTGAAATCATCTGTGATTTTCATTTTTAGATGTTATCTTGAAGCCTCTCTTAGTGCTGGATGCTCAGCTAAGGTCATGTCTGGCTGGCTTTGTGGAACTCTTACACCTCTTGCCCACCCCCGCACCCCAGGTTAGTCCCTCTGGAGTCCCTGGATGAGGAAGACACTTACCAAATTCTCAGATTCTGACCTCAGCTTCAGTTCTTCACTGACTTTGTAGATTCCCTTCCCTCCTTCTGTGTATCCTTGACTCTGGTTCAGTCTTTTATTCGTGGAGTGGGATTAGGTGAGGGATGGCCCTTCTCTCTAGACCCCTGGGCTTCGGATGGTCCTATATCAGCCTGTACTTTTCTTTACCCTTCCTAAGTGCTCCAGCCCTCAGGAGGCCTGCTTTCTTCCCTGGTCCTCCTTATCCTGTAGCACGTTCTCCAACCAGTTGCAAAGCTGGCGGTTCAGCAGCATTTCAGAGGAAAGGTCTGCCTTTCAGCCTCTTGGTGTCTTCTAGTGCCATCCTAGGTGTTCCTTCATCAGAGCATGTGGGTGTTGGGAACTAGGGGAATTGAGGGAAGAGGAATAAACTGATGAAAAGAGGGATGGCAGAGGTAGGAAATGCAGGAATGAGTGGTGGAATCAGGAATAGCAGACTGGGAATATGGGGATGGTAGTGGGGGAATGGGAGATGAATGGGAATTGGGTTTTTTCTTCATCTGACCATCTTTGTAATTCTCACCATGGACTTCCCCATGACCTCTAAACCAATTGCCCCCTTCTGGTCTGTAGGATGTGTCCAGTTTCCAGCAGGTTGAAAGACCTGAGAGTGGCCGGGGGAAATGTCCTTTTGAGCCAGCTCAGCGGTCAGCAGCTGTAATGGCTGGTGAGTGGGGAGAGATGAGCACCTGTGACTTCTTGCTGTAATTGCCTCCTTCCCCGCCCTGCTGTTGGAATTTCTGTGTCCTTTCTTTACTTTCATCAGAATGTCTATTATTCCCACATCTCTTTCTGGCCTTTCCTATTCTTCCCAGAGTGCTTGTGTTCTCCTGCTTTTACCCACAGAGTATCATTTCTCTTGCTTTTCTCTAGAGAATATGTCACTGTTCACAGTAGACTGTGAACATTTCCTCTGTTAACCTCATCTCTGTTAGTCATTTTTTCCTGTTTTTAAGAGGAATCTACTACAATGCATATTATAATAAATTTGAAAAAAGTATAAAGAAGAACATAAGAAATCTTTTAGAACAGCATAGTCCAAAAGAACTTTGTGTGATGATGGAATTGTTCTGTATCTTCAATGTCTAATATGGTAGCCACTGGTTACATGTGGCTGTTGAGCCCTTGAAATGTGACTGGTGTGACTGAAGGGGAGAATATTAAATTTCATGTAATTTTAATTTAAATATAAATAGCCATTCATACCTAGTGACTACCATATTAGCACAGTTTTAGAGTATTCCTACTCTGAAAACCACTGCTAGTATTTTAGGATATTTCCTTTTAGCCTTTTTAATGTGTGTGTCCACATGCATATATACTCATGCACATATATTTGGCTGGCCACTCCTTTGTTGCTCAGAAAAATCAGTAATGACTATTAAAGAAATTCCTTCTGTTACTTCCTTCAAACAAACTATATATACATATAGAGTTGCTCCAGTGTTCAATGGTTCTATCACAGACTATGCCTAAATCTTTCCTGGAGAATGATTGACTAATTCTTTGGTAGCCACAAAGTGAACTGTTTGTGTGCCACATAGCCTGTATTTTAGGTTAGACTACTCCACATGCACTCTCCAAATTCAGTGAGAACCCAACGATTTTTCTCATGAGAGTATAAAACAAGCAGGTGAACAGACATTTTATGAGTGTGTGTTTTATGAAACTTCTAAATGTCATGCTACAGGGATATAATTTTGAATATTTGTCATGTGACTTTATATCATAGGCATTTCTATATAATTAAAAAATTCTTTGTGAAGAAAAATTTTAATGACATTATGCTACTCAACCTGTGAGCATACCATAATTTAATTAAAGAATTCCAAATTATTTATGTAAATTTATTTTCAGGTTTATTTAGTTCACTTCAGAGTTTTTACTATGGTCTCTAATACTGTAATGAACATTTTTTTTTTTTTTTTTTTTTTTTTTGTGGTACACGGGCCTCTCACTGCTGTGGCCTCTCCCATTGCGGAGCACAGGCTCCAGACGCGCAGGCCCAGTGGCCATGGCTCATGGGCCCAGGTGCTCCGCGGCATGTGGGATCTTCCCGGACTGGGGCACGAACCCGTGTCCCCTGCATCGGCAGGCGGACTCTCAACCACTGCGCCACCAGGGAAGCCCTGTAATGAACATTTTTGCACATAAATTTTTATCCTCATTTTAGGTTGTCTTCTTAGACTCCTGGAAATGGATGACTATATTAAAGGATGTGAATATTTTACAGCTCATTATCTGTTGCTAATTGAGTTTTTAGAAAGGGTATACCAATTTACACCCTAAATCAGCAGTAGATGAGTGTTTTTTCACATAAATTTCACCACACTGTTTTGTTGTCATTAAACATTTTTGTGTGTGTGTGTGTGTGCTGATTCAAGGCTAAAAATAGCACCTTTAAAAAATATTTATTTATTTGGCTGTGTCAGGTCTTACTTGTGACATGCAAGCTCTTCGTTGTGGCTGCAGGCTTCACTCTACTTGTGAGGCACAGGCTCTAGAGTGCATGGACTCAGTAGTTGCAGCGCGCGGGCTTAGTTGCCCCGTGGCATGTGGGATCTTAGTTCCCCGACCAGGGATCGAACCCGCTTCCCCTACATTGGAAGGCAGATTCTTAACCACTGGATCACCAGGGAAGTCCCAGCACCTTGTTTTAATTTGTATTTTTTTGAATATTAGTGAAGTTGAACATTTTTCATGTTTTAGTACTTATTTTTATTTCTGCTTTGGTCAATCCTCTGCTTATGTTCTTGGGCCAATTATCAGGTAGGATATTAGTATTCCAATCTACACCTTTTCCTTTGTGATTATATTTTTAAAGCTAAATCCTTCTTCAGTTAGAGAGCAGATAAAATTTTCCTTCTTAAAATTTTTTTTCCGAAACATTTTAACTCTCATTTATTTGAAACTTATTTTGAGAAACGGCATGAGAAGGGAATCAAAATTGATTTTTCCCAACTAACTATTCAGTTGACTTAGCATCATTTATCACACTGTTTTTTTCTTCCTTCATTAAAGTTGCTACGAACCTTATTATAAAATATTGGACAATATAAATTTTAATTTAAATATTGCACAATATTTTATGAAAAACAAAAATTGGGATATAAGATCTAAACTTAAACTTTGTTGTTGTTGTTATGGACCATTTTTAAAGTCTTTATTGAATTTGTTACAGTATTAATTTCAGTTTTATGCTTTGGCCTTTTGGCCACGAGGCATGTGGGATCCTAGCTCCCCGACCAGGGATCGAACCGCACCCCCTGCATTGGAAGACAAAGCCTCAACCACTGGACGCTAAACTCTTTTCTTATGCATGACTTTATTTGTAGGAAAAGTCTTAAAAGCTGCACAAATTAAATCACTCTTGGGCTTCCCTGGTGGCACAGTGGTCAAGAATCTGCCTGCCAATGCAGGGGACGTGGGTTTGAGCCCTGGTCCGGGAAGATCCCAGATGCTGCGGAGCAACTAAGCCTGTGCACCACAACTACTGAGCCCTAGAGCCCACAAGCCACAACTGCTGAAGCCTGTGCACTTAGAGCCTGTGCTCCTCAACAAGAGAAGCCACCACAATGAGAAGCCCGCACACCACAACGAAGAGTAGCCCTCGCTTGCCGCAACTAGAGGAATCTCGCACACAGGAACGAAGACCCAATGCAGCCAAAAATAAATATAAATAAAATAAATAAATTTATATATTAAAAAGTCACTCTTATTCAGTTAATGATTTACCTTTTCTGAAACGTAATGAAATAACAAAAGTTTTTGAAAATGAACATAAAGTATATATCTAGTAAATACGATATTTGAGTTGTCATTTTTATCATTCATCTACAGTTGAAGTCAGTGAGACCTTGTTTATACGCATACATATTTGAATAAAAGTTTAGTCAATAGTTTATTTTTCTTAGCTTTATATCAAGCATCTTTGGCAAAACGCTGAACCAGTCATTAAGATCATTCAGAAAGATTTCACAGGTTTAGCAGTTATGAATGTCTCTTGATTCTACATAATTGTTTATCAACAAAATGACTTCTCAATTGCAACAATCTGAAATAATTAAAATACTTTGTTTCAAGCAGTATCTTTAAGTACATTTAACCATCTGTGTGTAATTTCTCTGTGTTCTCTCAGCAAGTGGAACACAGCATGTAGTTTAAGAATACAAATTTCATAGATAAGATAATTGTATAACAAAGAACATTTTCGAACAGGTTAAGTCTTTTTTTCCCCCAGGTAATGAAATTTAGTGTTGCCTTTCAGCTGATAATTGATGGAGGTGTCAGAAATCACTTTCTAACAGTTTAGAATGGCTAGCTCAAGACATAGAACCCCCATGGCCTTTTCTGTCTCAGATCCAAGTCATAGTCAATATCAATATTATAAGTTTTCCTCTGAAGTTCTTTATAGGGCTATAATTTAAATTTTTTCTTGGTCTGACATAATGCCAATATTTAGTTGGAATTTTTTTTTTTTTGCGGTACGCGGGCCTTTCACTGTTGTGGCCTCTCCCGTTGTGGAGCACAGGCTCCGGATGCGCAGGTTCAGCGGCCATGGCTCACGGGCCTAGCTGCTCCGCGGCATGTGGGATCTTCCCGGACCGGGGCACGAACCCGTGTCGCCTGCATTGGCAGGCGGACTCTCAACCACTGCGCCACCAGGGACGCCCTAGTTGGAACTTTTAATGTTGATCCATTGTGTCCTACTGGCCCTTGTTTTGAAAATAGCAGTATAGAAGATAGTGGCAATGTTATTTAAGAATTAGAACCAAAATTCCCAGTTAGGAGCTATACAAATGTCCTTAAGGATAATAGACATATTTTGAAAGAAAAGAACTTTTAGTAATGAAAATATTAGAATATAATGGCAGGAGTATTTCTTATTTTAAATTATAAAAATTGCAATGTGCATTGTGGAAAATTGAGAAAATATAGAAATGTATAAAGAAGAAAGTGAAAAGTTTATTGTAATTCAGTCATCATCAGGTAACCACTATTATTATTTCGGAGTATTTTCTCATACTGTGTGTGTGTGTGTGTGTGTGTGTGTGCGCGCGCGCGCATGTGTGCGTATTTATAATAAATTGGAATTGTCATGCATGTTTCACTTATTGTATACTGAACATTTTCTCATCATAGAATTTGTTTAATTATTCAAAACTTGATTTTTAGTGATTGTATACTTTTTCATCGTGTGAATGTAGCACACTTATTTAATTATTCCCATATAATTATACATTCAGATTTTAAAATAAATTATTGCTTTTATAAATAATGCTGCATAAGGAATCCTTTTACATAAATTTTAATGTAAATCCTTTACATGAATCTAATTAATTGCATGAGTCAATCCAAAAAGTAGGATTGCTGGGCCAAAGGATATAAAAGATTTTTATAGTACTTGATGGGTTTGGCCAAATTTCTCTCCAGTGAGTCCTACCAGCAGTGATGAGAGGGCCTGTTTCATTACAGCCAGTTAGCCCCCAAAATATAGTTAATAAACGTAAAACAGTGACTTTCTCCAGAGTCCAATTTGATGTTTTTGATTTACATTTCTATTAGTGAGGTCGAACAGCTTTTCATGTGTTTATTGGCACTTGTATTTCTTTAGGAAAATGTCTCAGATATCTTGTCTTCAAATTTGACATTTATCTGTACTCCACTGAGATAAAATTAACAAAAGTGATCTCAGTGTCTCTATTTGCGCTATTCCAATTCGGAAAAATGCAAATATTTTGACAGTAACGTTCACATTAGCCTAAGAACATCCGCAATTCCTTCTCAGTCTTCTTTGCAGCATCTTTGTTTTCTGCTCATCCTTTAAATGTTCCTTAGACTTCCACCTAAGATCCTCTTCTCTTGCATTCTTTGTAATTGTGATCTCAGCCAGCTCCATGGATTCTGCTTGCACTGCATTCTGATGTCTCCCAAATCTGACGCCTTCCAGATCTGCCAAAACTAGCCCCATGGATTCTGTTTCTACCAGATTCTGATGCCTCCCATACATTATCTGGAGCTACAGACCACATATCCAGCTGCCTTCCAGACATACATCTCCACTTAGATGTCCCACAGGAATCTCAAAGTCAGCATGTCCCAAACTGAGCTTATCATCTTCACTCACCTCCCCCAAACCTTCTCCTCGACCCGTGTCCCCTTCTCTGAGTGCATAGTGCCATTACCCACCAAGGTACCCAAGCTAGAGGCAGTGATTTGTCATCTCTGGTCCTCCGTATCACATTCAATAGTAAATAGGGCTCTTATAAAGAAGAGCAGAAGAAGGGAGCTTTTGCTTTCTCTTTGGGAACCCGTCTTGTGTTTTTCTTGTCTCCTTTTGGTCTCATTGCATCTTGTGATTACTGCATCTGCTAAGGAGCCCTGTATGTGCACTGGGTGCTGCCAGCATTTTGCGGTCAAGCTTATCTCTTAAATCCGTGAGTGTGTACCCCAAGGCTGCATTCACACATCGAAACAAGACAGTTATAAATCCTATGTGCCAGGAGAGGAAAAGGTAGAGTAAACACTGCATCTCCAGTGATCTGTAATTATGTCCTGATAATAGGCTGTTTAAAAAAAAAAGAAAAAAAAGGTATCTAGCTGGCATAAACCTTAGATAAGGAAATAGAGAATATTAGGTCAGGAGCTGTCTATCCTGCAAAGCTCTGACCATGAGAAGAAAAGAGAGTGGAAGAAGGCAGGCTAGGGCATGTTAAAAACCCTCTTTTTAAAGGTAATGAGTGATAATTCCTATTATAAACCTTCTTTAAAAGTGAGCATTTTGATACCAGAGTGAAAATTTGAACCCCTTCAGGGTGTAGTGAAATATTCACTGCCATGGCTTATATCCTAGTCTGTCAGTGTTGGGTTGCTAACATATCTGGGAGGTCTATGTTCGCAGGCTTTACATCTGAGCAAGTAGAGATCTATTTCTGCACATAATTGTCATTTTTCTTTGGCTGTGATTCTTCATCTTTGTGGCTTTCAATCTTGTTTTTCCTCGTATTTCCAAAATGACAGTATTTTAATTTTTGGGGTTATAAAAGTAAAAGGTGCTAACTACAAAAAATATTCAGTGAATACAGAAAAGTAGAGAGGAGAAAATAAAAATCACTTGTAATTTCATTAGTCAGAAACAAACATCAGTAACACTGTCCAGTTGTAGCTCCTTCAATCTTTCCTGTGCCTACAGACATATATACATATTTTTTAAAAATAGGGTTGAATTATACCATGTGTTTTTTTCTAACCACCTTGTTCACTAAACTCAACACCGTGGGCATCGCTCTCTTTGGCATATCATCTTTTGCCAATAGCAGATGTATGTTTTCATGTTTGCTAGCTTGATCTAGTCAGTAATAACTTGCCAAACAACTGCACATACAGGGATATTTTATTATATGAACAGTACAACAGAATATTTGAAATTGACTGTTCTGGAAAATTCAGGGCATGTGGTGATCTTGTGTCCTCCTGTGTCCTCCTGCCCTCGTAATTGTGATGGCTGTCATTCCTTTTCCTCTGTGTGTGTGTGAAGATTGTGTTGTAAGCCCCTTAGTACTCATGGAACACCTGAAGCCCTGCTACTCCCTCCCAAAGTGTCTGATCCCTCCTGCTATCCCTTTGTGACCCTCGGCTCTCTCCGCTGAGTGAGTGTGCTCTTCAGCAATCCTAGGCTCCAGAGTTGCTGACTGCCCCCATTTAACCCCTTAGAAAGTTTTGGGACTTCACCTCCGTCCACCACTGGGTCCTTGCATTGTTGTCTGTGGTCCTTTACCGTTTCCAGAATATTTATGAGTGTTCTCCCTCAAACACATCAAGTCATGCTTCCAAAATATTCATAACTGTCTCTTCCACCACATCTCCCCCATTCTCAGGGTATCCATGACACAGCTTCTGTCAATAGTTTCAGTTTTAGAGTGTTTTGTGTATAATGCTTTTAGGAAAATTTTTATTCCAATTCTGGCTTCTGTGTCATGTTTTTCCCCCTGGAACTACTGAGGATTGGCTTATTTGCTGCTCCATTAGCTGCCAGAAACTTTGCCCCAAATCTGATTTTCTCCCTCATGAAATACTCTGGAAGGGAATGGGATGCCATTTTATAGTTGTGGCCCCCCTACCTTATGGCAACAAATCAAGCATATGGCCCCCTGAGGTTCCTAACACATATTGAATGCCAGCCGGGTAATTGCCTAAGATCATACTACTACTAAGTATTCAAAGTTCAAACCCAAGCTTTCCTGACTCCAAAGTGCTTGGATTCTTTTCACAAACTCGAGTGATAGTATAGTCTTCCCTCCCACCCAGTAAGGAAGGGGGTTTCTAATTCTTTACTATTGCCCTCAGAGGGCTCCTGACCCTTTTCTTGCTTTGCATTAAGTGTTTTTAAGTGTTGGTGGTTATCATTTCAATGCCTGAGGCATGCAGCTTCACAGGAGCATCTATGAGCCCAGGACGTAGTGCTTCCCTCAAGGTGGCCCTGCCCTCTGCTGCCTCCCTCAGTGCACATGACCCCGCGGCTCTTGCTGGGGTTTCTGGGCACCAGCCTCCAGCACTCCAGCCTTGCTTGCTTCTCCAGCCTCTCTGACTCTTCTGAGTCAGTGCTCTTCTGAGTTGCCTTCAAATGATGGTGCCCCAGGGCTCCCTCTCGCTTTCCTTTTCTCCCTGGCTTTCACATTCCTGTGGTAACTTAAGCATGACTCCTAGGTTGCCTGATTCTGGCCCTATGGTCCACACCCTTCTGTTCGATTGCCTTCCAGCGACTCCAACCAGATGTCCCAAAGGTGCGTCAACCTTAGTGGGTCCAACAACTGAACTCACCTCCTCTCCAGCCACCTTCTTTATGAGCCTTATGTCATTTCTTTGCTTGGTTCATAATATCATAATCTACTATTATCCGTCTTATAAGTGGAAACCTTAGAGACATTATTTTACTCCATTCTTTCACGTCTCATATTCAACTGATGTTCAAATCTTGTTAATGGGCTCTACCTCAGAAATATCTCCCAATTCCAGCCCCTTTCTTTCCTCTACCAGTGCCTTAGTCCTTCTTTGTTCTTGCCAGGACTGTGTGAAGGCATAACTAGCATTTTCTTCCTAAAAAACAAAACTAATTACGTCATGTCTCCTCAAGAAAATCTCTGCAGTTTTGCCCTCACCTTTAGGATAAAGTCCACATTTTCCTGGCACGGAAGAGCAGATTCATCACAATTGGGCGCCTATCTCTGCACCTCTAGCTCATCTCTGCTCACTTGCCCAGCAGCCCCTGTGCCCCGCTGGAGCTCCAGCCATGGGGAGTGTCCCACATCCCTGAACATGGCTCCCCTCTTCCCCACTTGCCTGTCTTCCCCCCGAAGTCCTTCTACCTGGCAAATTGCTCATTCTTCAGAGCCAGCTCAGATGTGACCTCTGAGTTGCTGCTCCCCCAGTTAGATGTGGCTGGGTCCTCCTCTGTGCTCCTACACACATCTGTGAGTCCACGCCTCTTCGTATCTGATTACGTTTGTCTTCTGGACTCAAATGGGAATTCTTGGGGGGGACAGTGATGTGCTTAGCACTCAGTGCAGTGCCTCTTACGTAGTAGGTGGTGAAGGAATGCTTCTCTGTTCTTCTCTGTTCTCTCCAGAGTCCCTGTGATACTCAAGACTCCACCGGGGGTGTGTGACCTTCTTGTTCCCTGAGTCATTGTCTCCACTCATGTCTGAGCCCTTGGCAGTGTTGCTCAGAGTGGCTATAGTTCTTTCACATTCAGCCCACAGAACTGCACCTCCCCTTCCTTCCCAGAATGCCTCTGATTTCTCTCTTTTCCAATCCCCACCATTCCTAGAGCACCTCTGCACCTCCACTGAACCAGGAGGGAGGATCTGATTCCTCGTTGTTTCCTCCGGCTGGCTGTGAAATATCCAGAAATCCCCTAGGTTGGTGTTTCTCAAAGTGAGGTCTTGAATCACCCACATCAGAGTAACTCTGACTGCTTGTTTGAAACGTAGTTCTTGGGCCAACCCCCAACCCTACTGAGTGAGAATTGCTGGGCCCGAGGCCCAGGAATCTGCATTTTGATCAATTCCCTAAATGATGCTAGTATACCCTAAAGTTGTGCCTTGTTCCAGGGCAGTATACACCCCCTAATACTCAGAAAGAACAGTAGTTCCCTCAGACATTTACCGTAGTGGGAGAACTTAAGTAAGATGGGAACATGCTGCAAAGTAAACCTCTTCCTGGAAAGTTACCACGTAATTATAGGGTAGAAAAGTCCTTAAAAATGACAACAGCAAGAAACAGACCAACAAAAAAAATCTTGCTTTCCACAGGGATAGCTTCTATTCTTCCTTCATATACATGAACATTCCAGCAGTTTTTCCTTAACACCGGTTCCCGTTACTGCCCCGGAGCACTTTATTTCTGTTTATTTTAAGTGAGGTAATGCATGTCGTGCTTAGCATTGCCTGGCACTTAATGTGTGCTCAGCCCCTGAGGGTTCTTGCCCCTGCTTTGCTCCCTGCTCTGCCTGTGACCCTTTCTGAAAGCTTCCTCAGTGAGTCTGACAGTCCACTTCCTCCCTGTCACCCTGCAGGGGGCATCCTCTACGCTGCCACTGTGAAAAACTACCTGGGGACGGAGCCGATTATCTCCCGGGCTGTGGGTCGTGCTGAGGACTGGATTCGGACAGAGATCTTGCCATCCTGGCTTAACGGTGGGGAGAGGGCAGAGGGGGGGTGGTGCTGCTCTGGGGACAGAGTAGGTGGAGGCTGGGTGGCCCCAGGCTATATCTGTGGGATCTGAGGCCACGGGTCTCCCCAGCCCCAGCCTTTGTTGCAGCAGTGGCCTTGAGCCCAGCCGAGTGGGGGGATGAAGCCGGAGACGATGAAATCTACTTCTTCTTTACGGAGATTTCCCGAGCTTTTGATTCATACGAACACGTTAAGGTCCCCAGGGTGGCCCGTGTGTGTGCGGTAAGACCCTGATCCCAGCTGTCTGTCTTGTTTTCTGCTCTGCCTGTCCTCCTGTCTTTTCCTCTGGTCTCTGTCTTTGTATTTCTCCTCTGTCTTCTTTTTTGATGGGCCGTGACTACTTTTCTGGGAGCTTGAGGAATGTGGCGAAAGGGCTCTGGCCTCTTTTACCTACTTCTTATCCCGTGTGACACGGTAGTGTAGAGGTTAAAGGCAGGAACTGTTGACAGACCTGGGTTCAAGTCCCTGCTACACTGCTTACTGCCTGTGTGACTCTGGCAGTGTCGATTTGAGGACTAAACGAGGTAACTTACGTAAAGCATGTAGTGCAGAACTTTATAAGTGCACAATAAACACAATAAACATCATTGTGGTGATCCTGCCCACCCCATACCTCATTGTCCTTCTCAGTTACTCTGTATCTCTGTCCTTGCATTTCTATGCATCTGTCTCCCTATCTGTCTGTGTCTGGGGGAAACTTGTATTGGTCTCCACAGTCCTCCTCTAATGTTGGTCTTCTAAAGAGAGCTTCCTATGTACTTGTCACCCCAGGGGGACCTTGGGGGCCGGAAGACCCTCCAGCAGAGGTGGACGACCTTTCTGAAGGCTGACCTTCTGTGTCCAGGGCCTGAGCATGGCCGGGCCTCCAGTGTCCTGCAGGACATGGTCATTCTTCGACCTGAGCATGGAGCGGGGACGCCCATCTTTTATGGCATCTTTTCCTCCCAGTGGTGAGGGGGTCCTGATGTGGAGAGTTACAGGGTGGGAGATACCTGGGGTTGCTGCAGGTCAGTGCGGTCTCCTCCAGTGGGGGTGGACCCTCCGTGGAGCCCTGCTCCTTCTGCCATGAAGCAGGCTGCACAGCTCCCTGTGCGTTTCTCATGGGTCATCTCATTTGACAGGGGATGAGTTGCTTCCCCTAGTTCCCTCTAAATATCCAGCTCCAACCTGTGACTCTTCCAGGGAAGGGGCTGCCATCTCTGCTGTCTGTTCCTTCCGACCACAAGACATTCGGACAGTGCTGAATGGTCCCTTCAGAGAGCTTAAACATGACTGCAACAGGGGACTGCCTGTCATGGACAATGATGTACCCCAGCCCAGACCTGGAGAGGTGAGGGGGCTGGGGCAGTTCTTTACCTCACGCCTGAATTGCCCCATTAGGACAAGAGCCCAACTAAGCATCACAGACACTTCCTGGCCCCTGGGAAGCTTTGTCACTCATCCTGTGTTTCCTTTAGTGCATCACCAACAACATGAAGCTCCAACAGTTTGGCTCGTCACTCTTCCTTCCTGACCGTGTGCTCACCTTCATCCGGGACCACCCACTCATGGACAAGCCAGTGTTTCCAGCTGATGGCCATCCCCTGCTGGTCACTACAGATACAACCTACCTCAGAGTCGTGGCCCACAGGGTGCCCAGCCTCTCAGGGAAAGAGTATGATGTGCTCTATCTGGGGACAGGTATGTTTAATAGCCAAGCAAGTTGCCCATCCAGTGCACACAGGTTGTCGCCATAGAGAGGGTCCCATGCATACAGGTGTCAGAGTCCCAGGCACAGGCACAGTTATGTTATTATGTCTTGCCCCTTGCTTGCTTCCTAGAGGATGGACACCTCCACCGAGCAGTGCAAATTGGAGCCCAGCTCAGTGTTCTTGAGGATCTGGCCTTATTCCCAGAGCCACAGCCAGTTGAGAATATGAAATTGTATCAAGTGAGTTGTAGATTTTGGCGAGTCTGGTGGGGAGATATCTGAGTCCAGAGCCAATCTGTGACATTGAAGTCTGGGAGATCCAGCGTGTTTCTCTTCCTCACTCCCTTTCTGTAGAGCTGGCTCCTGGTTGGCTCCCGTACTGAGGTGACACAAGTGAACACAACCAACTGTGGCCGTCTACAGAGCTGCTCAGAGTGCATTCTGGCCCGAGACCCTGTCTGTGCCTGGAGCGTTCGGCTAGCTGCGTGTGTGGCCCACACTGGAGAGCATGAAGGGTGAGGGTGGTGGCACTGGTTCCTTGCCTGATGTCCCCAGGCTCTGGCCTATCCATATGTCTGTGTCTGTTTCTCATGGGTTAATGCTGCCCTCTCTCTCTCTCTCTCTCTCTCTCTCTCTCTCTCTTTCTCTTTCTCTGTGTTTCTTAGTGTTACTTGTGTGTCCATCTGTCAGTCCATACTAACCATCTCTCTGTCCTCATCAATGTCCCTGCCTCCCTGCTGGACCTGCCCTGACCGTGTGGTTGATTTCCATGTTGCCATACGCTTCTCAGTTTTCATTTTCTTTTTTTTTTGGCCGCACCACACGGCATGTGGGATCTTAGTTCCCCGACCAGGGATCGAACCCGCACCCCCTGCATTGGAAGCGTGGAGTCTTAACCACTGGGCTGCCAGGGAAGTCCCTCAGTTTTCATTTTACAAGTGCTCTTAGAAGTGTTTTCACAGTTGACAACTCCCCTCCTTCCTTCCTTGAAAAACTCTATCCTGTTGCCTTCTATGACTCTGCATTCTCCTGGTTTTTCTCCCTACCTCACTCTCCAGTCTGTCTCCCTTACTGGTTCCTTTTCCATCCAGCTTCTGAATGTTGATATTCCTCAGGGTTCAGTCCTTCTCTTTACACTTTCATGCACTCTCTAGGTGATTTCATTCTCATTGTATTCAGTACCAACTGAGTGCTGGTGACAACCACAGATGTATCTTTAGCTGAGGTGTTTTGTGAAACAGAAAGTCATCTCACTGACCCTCACAGAATTTTGATTAGCTTTGATAGAAAAGAAGTTTTCTCTTTCTCTTAACAGAGAAAATTTTTAACAGAGATTTCCAGAGAAATTTTGTGGTTGTGGACCACCAGCTATACTTCTTGGAAGGTTCCTGTGTTTCTTTCAAAGTACCCCACCAAACATCTTTCTGACAGACCTAGTGCAAATTTAATTCTCTGTAGTCTGCTAGAAATATTTGTAGAATTTGGCATGTCATGAGTATAAGAGGTATTGGGGAAAAATTTAGTGATGAAGAGAATGTTGACTGATAATTCTAGAGGTGACTTATGAGATGATGGGCGGTGCAATTGGTGAGTGAATGTTCGGTACGGAGGAGGGTAGAGGGGGTGTTGACACTGGATTTATCAAGTATTCTCTTCTTTATAGGCTGGTTCAAGACATAGAGTCAGCGGATGTCTCTTCTTTGTGTCCTCAGGAGCCTGGAGGTCTGTATGGTTTAGGGAACGTGGGTAGAGTGGATGTAAAGGGCCTAGAAAGTCATGTTTTTGGACCTAGTTTAAAACGTGTATCCTGGAAGTTATGGCAGCCTTACCCTCTTTGGGAATCCCCTTTTCAGCTTGATGCACTATGGCCCCTTCTCATTTCTCGTGTCACCCCACATTTCTCTCTAACACCTCCAACCTACAGCCTCACCACCTTTTGTGCTTTTGCTGTCTCTGCAGAACACCCAGTGGTGTTTGAAGTTCCTGTGGCTACAGCTGCACATGTGGTCTTACCATGTTCCCCGAGCTCAGCCTGGGCATCCTGTGTGTGGCACCAGCCCAGCGGAGTGACTGCACTCACCCCCCGGCGGGATGGGCTAGAAGTGGTGATATCCCCAGGGGCCATGGGTGCTTATGCCTGTGAATGTCAGGAAGGCGGGGCAGCTCGTGTGGTAGCTGCTTACAGCTTGGTCTGGGGCAGCCAGCGGGGTGCTCCAAGCCGGGCTCACCTAGTGGGGGCTGGACTGGCAGGCTTCTTCCTGGGAGTTTTTGCAGCATCCCTGACTCTCCTTCTGATTGGTCGGCGTCAGCAGCGACAACGACAGAGGGAACTTCTGGCTAGAGACAAGGTGGGCTTGGACCTGGGAGTCCTACCATCTGGGACCACAAGCTACAGCCAGGACCCTCCCTCTCCCTCTCCTGAAGATGAGCGGCTGCCCCTGGCCCTGGCCAAGAGGGGCAGTGGCTTTGGTGGCTTCCCTCCACCCTTTCTGCTTGATCCTTGCCCGAGCCCACCCCACATTCGGTTAACTGGGGCTCCTCTAGCCACGTGTGATGAAACATCCATCTAGGGCTGGGCAAATAACCACGAGTGCATGAGTGACCACTGGATGGAATGACCATTGGGACGCTGGGGCTCGATGGTCATGGAAGATCGTCGTGGCCTCTGAGTTTTCTTTGGCTTTTGAATGATCACTTCAAATGCCCTGTCTGCCTTTTCTGGGCCTGGATGGGCTCAGGGCCAGGGCTTTGCCTGATTCCCATAAGAGATCAGAATTGCTCTTGCAGTGAATCAGGACTTTTCCTGCCCCTGCCCCCTCAACCCCTATGACCCCTTCAGCCCATTATCTTGGGCCCATTAGTTTGGGGCTAGGCCCCAGGACATCGCTGTGACTTTGCTTTCCGTTTGGGCCCTGGCCAGAAGGAGGAGCCGTGGAAGTTCTAGGGGGTTAATGTGCGCTGACTCCTTTTGCTGGTTCTCCCAGTTTATCTGATTCTCTGTGGAGAGTGCATGATTCCCAAACTGCAACGTGCAATCTCTGCCCTGAGATCTACCCCATCCCAGTTTTCCTTCTTCCATGAAAGAGCATGTGTAAATACACGGATGTTCGTAGGTGACCTGGACACATGTGCATGGATGACTAGGCCGATGCTCTGGTGTATTCATGGGAGGTTGAGAGGGTCAGGCTGGAATGAGGGCAATACCTACAGGACTTTAGACCCTGTAGCCAGTGAGGGAATGGCTCTCCTTTCTAAAAGGAGAAAACCACTTCCCTGTCTCCATCACCCCTCACAGCCCTTCTGTTGAGTAGAGAAAAACTCCCAAAGTGACCTTCTGGGTGGGAAAGGCAATGGTACCTCTGACCACATCTTTCTCTTTGTTTTTGCCTCCTGGCTGCCACCACTGCCATGCACAGCTGCTCTTTCTCTGGCTAGAGCCCTTTCCTTGGCTTCTATTAAAACTTCACAACATTCTAAATATCAGGGGATGAAAAAAGTGGAACAATCGTGGGAAATACAAGCCGCACAAAGATAGGTTTATATCAGTGACTTTATGACTTTACTCAGGTTGATACCCTTGCTCTAAAGCAGGAGTTCACCTGGGGTCCATGGCCTCCCTGAAATCGCATGCAAGATGCTGTCTGTATATGTGTGTCTGTATTTTTCTGGTGGTGGTAGGGCTGGGTTTGTGACTCTCATTAGATTCTCAAGCCTTAACAAAGTTAAAGGACCACTGCCCCGAGGTCACCACATGTTGGCCAAGCTGAGGTGGTGACAGGCAGGGGTAGCTCTTCCTGCCCTTTGGCCAGCCCCTGGACTGGCAGCCACTGGATACCTTCTTGTTGCTCCATTTCCTGGAAGGTGGGCTCTGTGCATATTTGAAGACACTGTCAGCTCTCACCAAATGTAAAGACCTCTTCCTGCTTCACAACTCTCAGACACTCTAGGCTTCTCCTGCTCAGTTCCTGTCTTGGCCTGTGAACGTGCCTCATTCATCCCTGCTGAGGGACTCCCTTGAGCTCCAGTGAATGGTCCAGCCTTTCCCAGTTGAAGTTTTCAGCTCTACTTGCCTTGGCAGCAGCCTGTGAACTACTCAAGAGTCCCCTTGGGTTTTGAATTATCAATGGTTTTGCCATTAATAAGTGTATGTTCCTCAGCAAGTAATCTAACCTTGGAACTATGGTTTACACATCTGTAAAGTGGAGATAATAGTACCTACCTCAGGGTTGCTGCAAGGATTAAATGAGAGAACATGTAAACAATAAAACGCTCTCTATACCAGTAGAGGTTGTTATTGTAAAAATTGGCCTATTCTACCATGATCATATAGCTTAACCATCTGATAAGCATGACACATGCAGTCACTTTAAGCCTCATTTGGTGGGAGGAGAGTCATTGCCTCACACAGACATCCTGTCCTGGGGCATCTCTGGTGAGCTCTTAGCTGCTAGTGTCTAGGTTTTGGGAGGCAGGGGCTGTCATTTTCATAATCTTCAGATGTCTTGGCGACCTTATTGGTCTTTCTATATGGGAATGGAGGGGGGCTCTGTATTCTTTGGTTTATCCTCACTCACTCTGCTCTCTTGAGGTTATGGGTTAGTTTCATTTCGAGGAATGAAGGGAAATGGGAGATTTCAGTAGGATCTGGGATCTCTGTGAAAAGGAGAGAAGAGTTTCCCAAGGAGGGGGAACCAGATCACAGTGGATTGGGGGCATTTGGTCCTTGGGTAGTGGCTCTGGTTGGAGGAAGATGGGATGAGGAATGTAGGAAAACTGAGGAAGGATGGAAATAGACATGAAGGGAGGAGAGCCACGTCTTAGGCTGTGGAAAGTTCAAGCCCCAAGAGTGAGTGATAGCATGGAAATGTGAAACCAGATCCCAAAGAGATAAGTGTGAATAACTGATTGCATTATCTTTGGACTGTGGGGGTGTGGGATGGGAGAGGATCCAATGATAAGGGAGGTGAAGAAGGATGCAGGGTTCCTGCAGGTAGAATTGTGAGGATTCTGGCAACCAGAGACCTGACTGGTTTTTGCACATAAAAACAGCCAGGGAGAGGGTTGGAGATGGGGCTTGTGTTTGTGTTTACCTCCAAACTCTAAAGATTGCCCACTTTCTGGCCTTCACTCTGAAATTCCCCTCTGTTTTTGGTTCTGGTCCCTGGTCCATAAATTGTGACTGTCAGCTTGTCACCCCTAACCAGTGGTCTGCTGCTACCCACGTGACCTTACTGAAAGCAGAGCCAGAAAGAGATGCTCCCTGTTCACTCTCATGAACCAAGTGAATTCCAGCATACCGCTGGCCTTAACCCAACAGGAGGCAGACTCACATCTTTTCCCAGGAGTCTCCTGGCTCCCTAGCTTTCTGCAGTAGCCCCACAAGTGATGGCAGGAGAGGGCTCCTTTAGGTATCGGCTGGGTCTTGTCCCTCCTGGCTACTCTGCCCCTGTCAGAGGGGGGCGGTCATGGCTACAGCAGACTGTTCTTGGTCAACTGCACAGAGATCCTATCTCACAGGTGTGGGGATTGAACTTGCCTTTGGTTGTAGTAGAGCCAAGGTTGGAATTTTTTTGTTTTTGTTTGTTTTTGCGGTACGCGGGCCTCTCACTGTTGTGGCCTCTCCCGTTGCGGAGCACAGGCTCCGGACGCGCAGGCTCAGCGGCCATGGCTCACGGGCCCAGCCTCTCCGCGGCATGTGGGATCTTCCCGGACCGGGGCGCGAACCTGTGTCCCCTGCATCGGCAGGTGGACTCTCAACCACTGCGCCACCAGGGAAGCCCAAGGTTGGAATTTTTAAAGATCATTTTCACCAACTGGAGGAAAAGCTAGCAATCAAAGCAGTAAGAAATATTTCTGCAATTTTAAAATTCTGTTTGATGGGTCCCAGGGACAGACCTTGCTGTGACATGGCAATTTGTATGACCAGTACAGAGAAGGTGTGGTCCCAGAGAGGTCCAACTGGAGTGATGTAAAATACCAGGTCCTGGTTGAGGTGGGGATGGGCAAGCAACAGAGCGAATGACCTAGCTCCCTGAGGATGTTAGGTGGAGTCAGGGGCGTTTGGAAGAGCCAAGATGAGTTTTAGAGGGCTGCTTCAGGTCCTGTGGAGAAATAAATGGAAGCCCGGAACTGTCTTCCTCTTTTTTTCCAAGGGTTCCCAGTCCATGGGACTAGCTTTTCCCTAGACACACTGGGCCTAGGGTTTAGGGCTACGGATGAATCTGCTGCCTGCTGGTGGGTATGGCACCTGTCTCATGGACTCCAGAGCTTGGCAGTGCTGAATCCCAGGCTAAAAGCTTTCACCACCTGCAGCTGGAGCCATGGTTGAGAAGGAGGAGTCATCAACTGACGCTGGATCCAAAGACCAACATCACGTCCTCAGCTTCAAGCAAGTCCTTTGGGTTGAGAGGCTGGGAATACGTCCTTCCAGGGCTGAGGTTCGCTCCAGGGACTCTCTGAAGGTTATGTGTCGAGGAGGCTGATCAGACCTCTCTGATCAGAGGCTGAGGAAGAGAACTCATGGGTAAAGCTCAGTCTTCAGGCCTTTGTAGGCGTGCTTCATATCTGTCAGGTAAGGGGTTCTAATCAGCCTCACGTGGATTCACTGAAATTCTCTCCTGCAAGCCCAAGAGTGCACAGACTTGGCACACGCTCTCGACACTCTCCTTTCAAGATACGCCGAATTGTGTGTGGTAGGTAAGCTACTCCTTCCTTTATAAGAAGTGAGGAAGCAGAAGTGGCCCTTCCCTGAGGTGAGGATGGAGATGGATGTTTTGTCCTTTAAGTGATGTAGAACTGTGTCCTGCTTCCATGCAGCTTCTCCAGCGCTCTGGTGGGATAGAAGGTGTGGATGCTGGAGACAGTCAGGCCTTGAGGGTTATGGGGAGGTGTCCCCATGCTTTGGTGTGGAAGGATGGATCTGCCTATCCTTTGTGTGAGGTCGGATGATGAGCTTCTCAGCAGCAATCATAGGAACCAGAGGCTCTTCTTCCCTTTGCTGGGAGCCACACAAGTCCTCTGAATGCTTGTTCAGTTCTAGGGAGAAGGATGACCATCCCCAAGATGGCTGAGATAGAATATTTTCCCCCTGAAGTGACTGGGAGTTCAGAACCAGGTTAATTTGATTTATGGAAATAAAGTAATATTTTTGTACCTATAAGTGTGTGGAGAAAAATCCATGAGCACTATAACTAATACCAGCATTTCTAAAACTAGCTGAGTCCAGAGTGCCTGCATTATGAACTGTCCTATAGATTGAGAGAGCAGAACTGACTGTAGATAGATTAGAGCTGAATGACCACTAGTTGTCTGAAATGAGGATGAGGGCCTTCTTCCAACCCTTTGCAGGAGCTATTCCCCCTAGTGTAGCTTGTCTGCATACATATCCACCAGATTAATTTTTCATCAGACTCAAAACCCATCACCTCTCAGATTTACTGGATTTTGGCAATTTGTCTGTGGTCTCGTCATAATACTATAGCTCATTGTATTGTGAGCACCTTGTAATTCCCAGGTAAACATCCTTAGAAAGAAGGGAACGTGAACCTGCTCCTAGCTGAAAAACCAAGGTGTCCACATGCTACCGCTACCAAGGTTTATGACAAAGCTGTCCTTTGAAGAGTTGCTAGATAAGTTCTTATTCTTTTGGGTACTTATTGCTGTACTAGTCAGGACAGGCTTTGTTATGACACAATAACATACAACCCCATATTCTTAGTGATTTAAAGCAACATGTTCCTTATACTACTTAGAAAGGAAGGAAGTTCTGACATATACTACAACATGGATGAATCTTGAGGACATTATGATAAGTGACATAAACCAGTCACAAAAATATTGTATGATTCCACTTATATGAGGTACTTAGAGTAATCAGATTCACAGAGACAGCAAGTAGAATGGTGGTGGCCACGGGCTGAGGCTCAGAGGAATGGGGGTTATTGTTTAATGCATATAGGGCTTCAGTTTTACAAGGTGGAAAGAGGTCTGGAGATGGATGGTGGTGACGGTTGTACAATATTATGAAAGTAATACCTCTGAGCGGTACACTTAAAAATGGTTAGGATGGTAAGTTTTATGTGATTTTACCACAATTTTAAAAATTGGAAAAAATGAATAAGACACAGTCTCTGCCCCTTTGAAGCTCTTAATTCTGTGGGGAGGCAGATATACACTATGAAAAGCACTATTGTGAAGGTATGTCCCAATCCCAAGAAACCTATGGACACCTCATTCATCTTATATCTCTCTTTTTTTTAAACTTTTTATTTTATATCGGAGTATAGTTATTTAAAAATGTTGTGTTAGTTTCAGGTATACAACAAAGTGATTCAGTTATACATATACATGTATCTATTCTTTTTCAAATTCTTTTCCCATTTAGGTTGTTACACAGTGTTGAGCAGAGTTCCCTGTGCTATACAGTAGGTCCTTGTTGGTTATCCATTTTAAACATAGCAGTGTGTATATGTCAATCCCAAACTCCCTAACTATCCCATCCCCCCCAGTACCCCTACTAACCATAAGTTTGTTCTCTGAGTCTGTTTCTGTTTTGTAAATAAGTTCATTTGTATCATTTTTTTAGATTCCACGTATAAGTGATATCATACGATATTTGTCTTTGTCTGACTTACTTCACTCAGTCTGACAATCTCTAGGTCCATCCCTGTTGCTGCAAATGGCATTATTTCATTCTTTTTAATGGCTAAGTACTATTCCATTGTATATATGTACCACATCTTTATCCATTCATCTGTTGATGGACGTTTAGGTTGCTTCCATGTCTTTGCTATTGTAAACAGTGCTGCAATGAGCATTGGGTGCATGTATCCTTTTGGAGCATGGTTTCCTCTGGATATATGCCCAGGAGTGGGATTGCAGGATCATATGGTAGCTCTATTTTTAGTTTTTTAAGGAACCTCCATACTGTTCTCCACAGTGGCTATACCAATTTACATTCCCACCAACAGTGTAGGAGAGTTCCCTTTTCTCTCCAGCATTTATTGTTTCTAGGGTTTATTTTGATGATGGCCATTCTGACTGGTGTGAGGTGATATCTCATTGTAGTTTTGAGTTGCATTTCTCTAATTAGCTATATTGAGCATCTTTTGATGTGCCTCTTGGCCATCTGTATGTCTTCTTTGGAGAAATGTCTCATTAGGTCTTCTGACCATTTTTTTTTTTTTACATCTTTATTGGAGTATAATTGCTTTACAATGGTGTGTTAGTTTCTGCTTTATAACAAAGTGAATCAGTTATACATATACATATGTTCCCATATCTCTTCCCTCTTGCGTCTCCCTCCCTCCCACCCTCCCTCTGACCATTTTTTGATTGTGTTGTTTGTTTTTTTGATACCAAGCTGCATGAGCTGTTTGTAAATTTTGGAGACTAATCCCTTATCTGTCACATCGTTTGCAAATATTTTCTCCCATTCTGTGGGTTGTCTTTTTGTTTTGTTTATGGTTTCCTTTGCTGTGCAAAAGCTTTTGAGTTTAATTAGGCCCCATTTATTTATTTTTGTTTTTATTTCCATTACTCTAGGAGGTGGATCAAAAAAAATCTTGCTGCGATTTATGTCAGAGACTGTTCTGCCTGTGTTTTCCTCTAAGAGTTTTATAGTGTCCGGTCTTACATTTAGGTCTTTAATCCATTTTGAGTTTATTTTTGTGTGTGGTATTAAAGAGTGTTCTAATTTCATTTTTTACATGTAGCTGTCCAGTTTTCCCAGCACTACTTATTGAAGAGGCTGTCTTTCCTCCATTGTATAGTCTTGCCTCCTTTGTCATAGATTAATTGACCGTAGGGGCGTGGGCTTATTTCTGGGCTTTCTATCCTGTTCCATTGACCTCTATTTCTGTCTTTGTGCCAGTACCATACTCTTTTTTTTTTTTGCGGTACGTGGGCCTCTCACTGTTGTGGCCTCTCCCGTTGCGGAGCAGAGGCTCCGGACGCGCAGGCTCAGCGGCCATGGCTCACGGGCCCAGCCGCTCCACAGCATATGGGATCTTCCTGGACCGGGGCACGAACGTGCATCCCCTGCATCGGCAGGCGGACTCTCAACCACTGCGCCACCAGGGAAGCCCTCTGGAGAGTTTTTATCATAAGTGGTGTTGAATTTTGTCAAAAGCTTTTCCTGCATCTATTGAGGTGATCATATGGTTTTTATTCTTCAATTCGTTGATGTGGTGTATCACACTGATTGATTTACGGATGTTGAAAAATCCTTGCATCCCTGGGATAAATCCCACTTGATCATAGTATATGATCCTTTTAATGTATTGTTGGATTTGGATTGCAGGTATTTTGTTGAGGATTTTTGTGTGTATGTCCACCAGTGATGTTGGCCTGAAGTTGTAACTGTGATTTAAAAACCCCCAACAAACAAAAGTCCAGGATCAGATGGCTTCACAGGCGAATTCTATCAAACATTTAGAGAAGAGTTAACACCTATCCTTCAGAAACTGTTCCAAAAAATTGCAGAGGAAGGAAAACTCCCAAACTCATTCTATGAGGCCACCATTACCCTGATACCAAAACCAGACAAAGATACCGCAAAAAAAGAAAATTACATCTGGTCTAATGTGTCATTTAAAGCCTGTGTTTCCTTATTGATTTACCTTCTGGATGATCTGTCCATTGATGAAAGTGGGGTGTTAAAGTCCCCCATTATTATTGTGTAGCTGTCGATTTCTCCCTTTATGACTCTTAGTATTTGCCTTATATATTGAGGTGCTCCTATGTTGGGTGCATATATATTTACAATTGTTATATCTTCTTCTTGGATTGATCCCTTGATCATTATATAGTGTCCTTCTTTGTCTCTTATAACAGTCTTTATTTTAAAGTCTATTTTGTCTGATAAGATTATTGCTACTCCAGCTTTCTTTTGATTTCCATTTGTGTGGAATACCTTTTTCCATCCCCTCACTTTCAGTCTGTATGTATCCCTAGGTCTGAAGTGGATCTCTTGTAGACAGCATATATACGGGTCTTGTTTTTGTATCCATTCAGTCAGTCTATGTCTTTTGGTTGGAACATTTAATCCATTTACTTTTAAGGTAATTATTGATATGTATGTTCCTATTGCCATTTTGTTAATTGTTTTGAGTTTGTTTTTGTAGGTCTTTTTTCCCCCCTTCCTCTCTTGTTCTCTTCTCTTGTAGTTTGATGACCATCTTTAGTGTTGTGTTTGGGTTGCTTTTTCTTTTTTGTGTGTATATCTATTGTAGTTTTAGGGTTTGCTGTTCCCATGGGGTTTTGTTATAGCAGTCTATATATGTACAAGGTTGTTTTAAGTTGCTGGTCTCTTTCCTGCCTAGAGAAGTTCCTTTAGTGTTTGTTGCAAAGCTGCTCTGGTGGTGCTGAATTCTCTTAGCTTTTGCTTGTCTGTAAAGCTTTTGATTTCTCTGTCGAATCTGAATGAGATCCTTGCTGTGTAGAGTATTCTTGGTTGTAGGTTCTTCCCTTTCATCACTTTAAATATATTGTGCTGCTCCCTTCTGGCCTGCAGAGATTCTGCTGAGAAATAAGCTGATAACATTTTGGGAGTTCCCTTGTATGTTATTTGTCATTTTTCTACTGTTGCTTTTAATATTTTTTCTTTGTCTTTAATTTTTGTCAATTTGATTACTATGTGTCTTGGTGTGTTCCTTGGATTTCTCCTGCCTGGGACTCTCTGTGCTTCCTGGACTTTTCTTTCCCACATTGGGGAAGTTTTCAGCTATTATCTCTTCAAATATTTTCTCAGGTCCTTTCTGTCTCTCTTCTTCTTCTTCTGGGACCCCTATAATGCAAATGTTGGTGCATTTAATGTTGCCCCAGAAGTCTCTTAGACTGTCTTCATTTCTTCTTTTTTCTTTATTCTGTTCTGTAGTGGTGATTTCTACCATTCTGTCTTCCAGCTCACTTATCCGTTCTTCTGCCTCACTTCTTCTGCTAGTGATTCCTTCCAGTGTATTTTTCGTTTCAGTTATTGTATTGTTCATCTCTGTTTGTTTGTTCTTTAGTTCTTCTAGGTCTTTGTTAAACATTTCTTGCATCTTCTTGATCCTTGCCTCCATTCTTTTTCTGAGATCTTGGATCATGTTCACTATCATTATTCTGAACTCTTTCTGGTAGGTTGGCTAGCTCTGCTTCACTTAGTTGTTCTTCTGGGGTTTCATTGTGTTCCTTCATCTGGGACAAATTCCTCTGCCTTCTCATTTGACTGACTTTCTGTGATTGTGGTTTTTGTTCTGCAGGCTGCAGGATTGTCGTTCTTGCTTCTGCTGTCTGCCCTGATGGATAAGGCTGTCTAAGAGGTTTGTGCAGGCTTCCTAATGGGAGGGTCTGGTTCCTTCTCAGTAGTGGGTGGAGCTGGTTCTTGTCCCTCTGGTGGGCAGGGCTATTCTCAGGGAGATTTTAAGCCACTTTTCTACTGATGGGTGGGGCTGTGTTCCTGCCCTGTTGGTTGTTTGGCCTGAGGCATCCCAGCGTTGGAGCCTACAGGCTGTTTGGTGGGGCTAATGGCAGTCTCTGGGAGGACTCAAGCCAATGAGTACTTCCCAGAACTGCTGCTGCCTGTGTCTTTGTCCCCACAGTGAGGCACAGCTCCTCCCCACCTCTGCAGGAGACCCTCCCATACTAGCAGGTAGGTCTGGCCCTGTCTCTTATGAGGTCACTGCTTTTTACCCCTGGGTCCTGGTGTGCATGAGACTTTGTGTGCCCTCCAAGAGTGGAGTTTCTCTTTCCCTCAGTCCTGTGGAAGTCCTGCAATCAAACCCTGTTGGCCTTCAAAGCCAGATTCTCTGGAGACTCCTCCTTCTGTTGCCAGACCCCCAGGCTGGGAAGCATGATGTGGGGCTCAGAACTTTCACTCCTATGGGAGAACTTCTGTGGTATAATTGTTTTCCAGTTTGTGTGTTTCTCACTTGGTGGGTATGGGATTCGATCTTATCACGATTGTGCCCCACCTACCGGCTCCTTGTGGCTTCTTCTTTTTTTTTTTTTTTGTAGTACACGGGCCTCTCACTATTGTGGCCTCTCCCATTGCGGAGCACAGGCTCCAGACACGTAGGCTCAGCAGCCATGGCTCACGGGCCCAGCCACTCCACAGCATGTGGGATCCTCCCGGACTGGGGCACGAACCTGTGTTCCCTGCATCAGCAGGCGGGCTCTCAACCACTGCGCCACCAGGGAAGCCCAGTGGCTTCTTCTTTGTCTTTGGATGTAGGGTATCTTTTTTGGTATGTTCCAGCGTATTTTTGTCAGTGATTGTTCAGCAGTTAGTTGTGATTTTGGTGTTTTCGTAAGGAGGGGGTGAACTCACATCCTTCTACTCCACTATCTTGAGCTAATCTCCTCTTACATCTCTTCTTAACTGGCAGCTAGACAAACAGACTTGAGACACCAACAAAAACTTTGTACCTCTAAGTGGACTCCCCTGAAGATACTGAGACAGTCTAGACATATATATACCTTATATGGTCTTTTTTGTGTATCCAATTTTACATAATAAAACTAATAAAAACAAGATGTTTTTCTGTCTGTGAAACTAGCAAAGATTTAAAAAAAGGTGGATGATACTTTGTGCTGACAAGGGTTTGTGGGGAATTGGGTATTCTCCTATCCTATTGTTGGATGTGAAATTTGTACAAATTCTATGGAAGGCATTCTGTCAATATCTATTAAAAACATAAAAATGTATGTATCATTTGACCTAATAATTACACTTCTGGATATTTATTATTTTTAGGAAATAATGGCATAAGTGTGCAAAGATGTATTTCTAAAGGTTTTCATTTTAGTATTTTATATGCCTAAAATATTAGAAGAATCCAATTATTCAATAAGAGAAATTTGGTTAAATTAGACCCAATATTGACTTGAAAAAAGGTCCACAACATTGTTAAGTTAAAACAAAGAGAAAACCATAAGAAAGAGAGGAGCAGCCCCTGACAGCCAGGAGCTGGCCTGACATCACTGTGGGGACCTGGAGTTCTCCTGTTTCATAGAACATCAACATCAAGTAAGGCCACTCAGCAATGTGATGGATGGGACAAAAACAAGACCACTCTGTAATCGTGTCTGCACACAGACAAAACTGGAATATTGTGCAAACCACAAATATGACCAAACATCTACCTGTCCCTGCTAATAGAAGTGACTGCTACTTCTTTACCTGTTCTTCACCAGCTTTAGCCTAGCTCCAGTCATCTCTCCTTCTGGGTGAGATTTATAAAGGTACCCAAGCATAGAATTATGCTGCTTCCTGGCAACACCCAATCTAGAGCAAAGCCCTGCTTCCTTAAATCCTCCTGCAAGCCCCTTAGCACAAGCGTGAATGCTGTAAGTTCTTCCTAACAGTCTCTTACTGAAACACCCCACAGTTCCCTGTGCTGTGCATTCTCCCTCACTGTAGAATGATAAACCTAGATACAGCTGTGTTCCTGGTGGTCTTTGGCTGGAGATCAATGACAGTTCAGTCCATTATTGTTTGTAATAGATACTTACTTCCATTGTCGCAAAAGTGTATGGAATAATACACACCAAGCTGTTGGCAATGGTAACCTGGTGAGGGAATTTACTTTTTTTTTTTGCGGTACGCGGGCCTCTCACTGTTGTGGCCTCTCCTGTTGTGGAGCACAGGCTCCGGACGCGCAGGCTCAGTGGCCATGGCTCACAGGCCCAGCTGCTCTGCGGCCTGTGGGATCTTCCCGGACCGGGGCACGAACCTGCGTCCCCTGCATCTGCAGGCGAACTCTCAATCACTGCGCCACCAGGGAAGCCCCTGGGATTTTACTTTTGATTTACTATTGTTTTTGGAGGGGGGAAAGGGAAGAAAGGAAAGAAGAAGGAGAAGAATGAGGAGAGAATGATGACGATGATGTGATGGCAGTGGCTGTAAATGAAGTATTAAGTGTTGATAATGATGTTATTGGACTATCTTTATTCTTTAAATTTTCTACAATTAATATGCATTACATTTGAATGAAAAATTATAGAAGTTACTTTTTTTTTTTACATCGTTATTGGAGTATAATTGCTTTACAATGGTATGTTAGTTTCTGCTTTATAACAAAGTGAATCAGTTATACATATACATATGTTCCCATGTCTCTTCCCTCTTGCGTCACCCTCCCGCCCACCCTCCCTATCCCACCCCTCTAGGTGGTGACAAAGCACCGAGCTGATCTCCCTGTGCTATGCGGCTGCTTCCCACTAGCTATCTATTTTACGTTTGGTAGTGTATATATGTCCATGCCTTTCCCTCGCTTTGTCACAGCTTACCCTTCCCCCTCCCCATATCCTCAAGTCCATTCTCTAGGAGGTCTGTGTCTTTTTTTTTTACATCTTTATTGGAGTATAATTGCTTTACAATGGGGTGTTAGTTTCTGCTTTATAACAAAGTGAATCAGTTATACATATACATATGTTCCCATATCTCTTCCCTCTTGCGTCTCCCTCCCTCCCACCCTCCCTATCCCACCCCTCCAGGCAGTCACAAAGCACCAAGCTGATCTCCCTGTGCTATGCGGCTGCTTCCCACTAGCTATCTATTTTACGTTTGGTAGTGTATATATGTCCATGCCTCTCTCTCGCTTTGTCACAGCTTACCTTGCCCCCTCCCCATATCCTCAGGTCCGTTCTCTAGTAGGTCTGTGTCTTTATTCCTGTCTTACCCCTAGGTTCTTCATGACATTTTTTTCCTTAAATTCCATATATATGTGTTAGCATACGGTATTTATCTTTCTCTTTCTGACTTACTTCACTCTGTATGACAGGCTCTAGGTCCATCCACCTCATTAAAAATAGCTCAATTTCGTTTTTTTTTTTATGGCTGAGTAATATGCCATTGTATATATGTGCCACATCTTCTTTATCCATTCATCCGATGATGGACACTTAGGTTGTTTCCGTCTCCTGGCTATTGTAAATAGAGCTGCAATGAACATTTTGGTACATGACTCTTTTTGAATTACGGTTTTCTCAGGGTATATGCCCAGTAGTGGGATTGCCGGGTCATATGGTAGTTCTATTTGTAGTTTTTTAAGGAACCTCCATACTGTTCTCCATAGTGGCTGTACCAATTCACATTCCCACCAGCAGTGCAAGAGTGTTCCCTTTTCTCGACACCCTCTCCAGCATTTATTGTTTCTAGATTTTTTGATGATGGCCATTCTGACTGGTGTGAGATGGTATCTCATTGTAGTTTTGATTTGCATTTCTCTAATGATCAATGATGTTGAGCATTCTTTCCTGTGTTTGTTGGCAGTCTGTATATCTTCTTTGGAGAAATGTCTATTTAGGTCTTCTGCCCATTTTTTTTTTTTTTTTTTTTTTTTTTTTTTTTTTTGGTGGTATGCGGGCCTCTCACTGTTGTGGCCTCTCCCATTGCGGAGCACAGGCTCCGGACGCACAGGCTCAGCGGCCATGGCTCACGGGCCTAGCTGCTCTGCGGCATGTGGGATCTTCCCAGACCGGGGCACGAACCCATGTCCCCTGCATCGGCAGGCGGACTCTCAACCACTTGCGCCACCAGGGAAGCCCCTTCTGCCCATTTTTGAATTGGGTTGTTTGTTATTGAGCTGCTTGTAAATTTTGGAGAGTAATCCTTTGTCAGTTGCTTCATTTGCAAATATTTTCTCCCATTCTAAGGGTTGTCTTTTGGTCTTGTTTATGGTTTCTTTCGCTGTGCAAAAGCTTTGGCGGTTCATTAGGTCCCATTTGTTTATTTTTGTTTTCATTTCCATTTCTCTAGGAGGTGGGTCAAAAAGGATCTTGCTGTGATTTATGTCATAGAGTGTTCTGCCTATGTTTTCCTCTAAGAGTTTGACAGTTTCTGGCCTTACATTTAGGTCTTTAATGCATTTTGAGCTTATTTTTTGTATGGTGTTAGGGAGTGATCTAATCTCATACTTTTACGTGTACCTGTCCAGTTTTCCCAGCACCACTGATTGAAGCGGCTGTCCTTTCTCCACTGTACATTCCTGCCTCCTTTATCAAAGATAAAGGACATTTAACATTTAACATTTAACAAACATTTAGTTCTTTCTATCCTATTCCATTGATCTATATTTCTGTTTTTGTGCCATTACCATACTGTCTTGATTGCTGTAGCTTTGTAGTACAGTCTGAAATCTGGGAGCCTTATTCCTCCAGCTCCATTTTTTGTTCTCAAGTTTGCTTTGGCTATTCAGGGTCTTTTGTGTTTCCATGCAAATTGTGAAATATTTTGTTCTAGTTCTGTGAAAAATGCCATTGTTAGTTTGATAGGGATTGCACTGAACCTGTAGATTGCTTTGGGTAGCATAGCCATTTTCACAATGTTGATTCTTCCAATCCAAGAACATGGTATATCTCTCCATCTGTTTGTATCGTCTTTAATTTCTTTCATCATTATCTTATAGTTTTCTGCATACAGGTCTTTTGTCTCCTTAGGTAGGTTTATTCCTAGATATTTTATTCTTTTTGTTGCAATGGTAAATGGGAGTGTTTCCTTAATTCCTCTGTCAGATTTTTTGTCATTAATGTATAGGAATGCAAGAGATTTCTGTGCATTAATTTTGTATCCTGCTACGTTACCAAATTCATTGATTAGCTCTAGTAGTTTTCTGGTAGTATCTTTAGGATTCTCTATGTATAGTATCATGTCATCTGCAAACAGTGTCTGTTTTACATTTTCTTTTCTGATTTGTATTCCTTTTATTTCTTTTTCTTCTCTGATTGCTGTGGCTAAAACTTGCAAAACTATGTTGAGTAATAGTGGTGAGAGTGGATAACCTTGTCTTGTTCCTGATCTTAGAGGAAATGGTTTCAGTTTTTCACTATTGAGAACGATGTTCACTGTGGTTTTGTCATATATGGCCTGTATTTTGTTGAGGTAAGTTCCCTCTATGCCTACTTTCTGGAGGGTTTTTATCATAAGTGGTGTTGAATTTTGTCAAAAGCTTTTTCTGCATCTATTGAGGTGACCATATGGTTTTTATCCTTCAATTTGTTAATATGGTTTATGACATTGATTGATTTGCGTATATTGAAGAATCCTTGCATCCCTAGGATAAACCCCACTTGATCATGGTGTATGATCCTTTTATTGTGCTGTTGGATTCTGTTTGATAGTATTTTGTTGAGAATTTTTGCATCTATGTTCATCAGTGATATTGGCCTGTAGTTTTCTTTCCTTGTGACATCTTTGTCTGGTTTTGGTATCAGGATGATGGTGGCCTCATAGAATGAGTTTGGGAGTGTTCCTTCCTCTGCTATATTTTGGAAGAGTTTGAGAAGTATGTGTGTTAGCTCTTCTCTAAATGTTTGATAGAATTCACCTGTGAAGCCATCTGGTCCTGGGCTTTTGTTTGTTGGAAGAGTTTTAATCACAGTCTCAATTTCAGTGCTTGTGATTGATCTGTTTATATGTTCTGTTTCTTCCTGGGTCAGTCTCGGAAGGTTGTGCTTATCTAAGAATTTGTCCATTTCTTCCAGGTTGTCCATTTTATTGGCATAGAGTTGCTTGTAGTAATCTCTCATGATCTTTTGTATTTCTGCAGTGTCAGTTGTTACTTCTCCTTTTTCATTTCTAATTCTATTGGTTTGGGTATTCTCTCTTTTTCTCTTGATGAGTCTGGCTAATGGTTTATCAATTTTGTTTATTTTCTCAAAGAACCAGCTTTTAGTTGTTTTGATCTTTGCTATTGTTTCCTTCATTTCTTTTTTATTTATTTCTTATCTGATCTTTATGATTTCTTTCCTTCTGTTAACTTTATGGGGTTTTTTTTTGTTCTTCTTTCTCTAATTGCTTTAGGTGTAAGATTAGATTATTTACTTGAGATGTTTCATGTTTCTTGAGGTAGAATTGTATTGCTATAAACTTCCCTCTTAGAACTGCTTTGGCTGCATCCCAAAGGTTTTGGGTAGTCGTGTTTTCATTCTCATTTGTTTCTAGGTATATTTTGATTTCCCCTTTCATTTCTTCAGTGAGCTCTTGGTTATGTAGTAGTGTATTGTTTAGCCTCCATGTGTTTGTATTCTTTACAGATTTTTTTCCTGTAATTGATATCTGGTCTCATAGCGTTTTGGTAGGAAACATACTTGATACATTTTAATTGTCTTAAATTTACCAAGGCTTGATTTGTGACCCAAGATATGATCTATCCTGGAGAATGTTTCATGAGCACTTGAGAAGAAAGTGTATTCTCTTGTTTTTGGATGGAATGTACTATAAATAACAATTAAACCATTCTTGTTTAATGTATCATTTAAAGCTTGTGTTTCCTTATTTATTTTCATTTTGGATGATCTGTCCATTGGTGAAACTGGATTGTTAAAGTCCCCTACTATGATTGTGTTACTGTCGATTTCCCCAAATGCTGTTAGCATTTGCCTTATGTATTGAGGTGTTCTTATGTTGGGTGCGTATATATTTATAATTCATATATCTTCTTTTTGGATTGATCGTTTGATTATTATATAGTGTCCTTCTTTGTCTCTTGTGATAGTCTTCATTTTAAAGTCTATTTTGTCTGATATGTGAATTGCTACTCCAGCTTTCTTTTGATTTTCATTTGCATGAAATACCTTTTTCCATTCCCTCACTTTTAGTCTGTATGTGTCCCTAGGTCTGAAGTGTGTCTCTTGTAGACAGCATATATATGGATCTTGTTTTTGTATCCATTCAGCCAGTCTTTGTCTTCTCGTTGGAGCATTTAATCCATTTACATTTAAGGTAATTATCGATATGTATGTTCCTATTACCATTTTCTTAGCTGTTTTGGGTTTGTTATTGTAGGTGTTTTTCTTCTTTTGTGTTTCCTGCATAGAGAAGTTCCTTTAGAAGTTGTTGTAAAGCTGGTTTGGTGGTGCTGAATTCTCTTAGCTTTTGCTTGTTTGTAAAGGTTTTAATTTCTCTGACATTCTTGCTGGGTAGAGTAATCTTGGTTGTAGCTTTTCCCCTTACATCACTTTAAATATGTCCTGCCACTCCCTTCTGGCTTGCAGAGTTTCTGCTGAAAGATCAGCTGTTAACCTTATGGGAATTCCCTTGTATGTTATTTTTCCCTTGCTGATTTTAATATCTTTTCTTTGTACTTATTTTTGATAGTTTGATTAATATGTGTCTTGGCGTGTTTCTCCTTGGATTTATCCTGTATGGGACTCTTTGCACTTCCTGGACTTGATTGACTCTTTCCTTTTCCATATTAGGGAAGTGTTCAACTATAATCTCTTCAAATATTTTCTCAGTCCCTTTCTTTTTCTCTTCTTCTTCTGGGATACCTATAATTCGAATGTTGGTGTGTTTAATGTTTTCCCAGAGGTCTCTGAGACGGTCCTCAATTCTTTTCATTCTTTTTTCTTTATTCTGCTCTGCAGTAGTTATTTCCACTATTTTATCTTCCAGGTCACTTATCCGTTCTTCTGCCTCAGTTATTCTGCTATTGATTCCTTCCAGAGAATTTTAAATTTCATTTAGTTTGTTGTTCATCATTGTTTGCTTGCTCCTTAGTTCTTCTAGGTCCTTGTTAAACATTTCTTGTATTTTCTCTATTCTATTTCCAAGATTTTGGATCATCTTTTCTATCATTACTCTGAATTCTTTTTCAGGTAGACTGCCTATTTCCTCTTCATTTGTTTGGTCTGGTGGGTTTTTGCCTTGCTCCTTCATCTGCTGTGTGTTTCTCTGTCTTCTCATTTTGCTTAGTTAACTGTGTTTGGGGTCTCCTTTTTGCAGGCTGCTGGTTCGTAGTTCCCATTGTTTTTGGTGTCTGCCCCCAGTGGGTAAGGTTGGTTCAGTGGGTTGTGTAGGCTTCCTGGTGGAGGAGACTGGTGCCTGTGTTCTGGTGGATGAGGCTGGATCTTGTCTTCTTGGTGGGCAGGACCGTGTCTGATGGTGCATTTTTGGGTGTCTGTGACCTTATTGTGATTTTAGCAGCCTCTCTGCTAATGGGTGGGGTTGTGTTCCTGTCTTGCTAATTGTTTGGCATAGGGTGTCCAGCACTGTAGCTTGCTGGTCTTTGAGTGGAACTGGGTCTTAGTGTTGAGATGGAGATCTCTGGGAGAGCTTTCGCTGTTTGATATTGTGTTGAACTGGGAGGTCTCTGGTGGACCAGTATCTTGAACTTGGCTCTTCCACCTCAGAGGCACATGCCAATGCCGCTGAGCCTGCGCATCTGGAGCCTGTGCTCCGCAACGGGAGAGGCCACAACGCGGTGAGGGGCCCGCGTACCGCAAAAAAAATAAATAAATAAAATAAAAAAAAATAAAAGAAAATAATTAAAAAGTAATAAAACAAAAGAAAGAAAGAAGAGAGCAACCAAACCAAAAACAAATCCACCAATGATAACAAGCACTAATAACTGTACTAAAAAAAATCCAAAAAAACCCCACAAAAAAACAAAAAAGAAAATGGACAGACAGACAGAACCCTAGGACAAATGGTAAAAGCAAAACTATACAGACAAAATTGCACAGAGAAGCATACACATACACATTCACAAAAAGAGAAAAAGGAAAAAGATATATATATATATATATATTAAGAAAAAGGAAGAGAGGCAACGAAATCAATAAACAAATTTACCAGTGATAATAAACTCTAAATACTAAACTAAGATAAACATAAAACCAGAAACAAATTAGATGCAGAAAGCAAACCCCAAGTCTATAGTTGATTCCAAAGTCCACCACCTGAATTTTGGGATGATTTGTTGTCTATTCAGGTATTCCAGAGATGTAGGGTACATCAAGTTGATTGTGGAGATTTAGTCCACTGCTCCTGAGGCTCCTGGGAGAAATTTCCCTTTCTCTTCTTTGTTTGCACAGCTCCTGGGGTTCAGCTTTGGATTCGGCCCCACCTCTCTGCATAGGTTGCCTGAGGCCATCTGTTCCCCGCCAAGACAGGACGGGGTTAAAGGAGCAGCTGATTAGGGGGCTCCGGCTCACTCAGGCCAAGGGGGCGGCAGGGTATGGAATGTGGGGGAGCCTACGGAGGCAGAGGCCAGTGTGACAATGCAACAGCCTGAGGTGAGCCGTGTGTTCTCCCGGGGAAGTTGTCCCTGGATCGCAGGACCCTGGCAGTGGCGGGCTGCACAGGCTCCTGGGAGGGGAGGTGTGGATAGTGACCTGTGCTTGCACACAGGCTTCTTGGTGGCTGCAGCAGCTGCCTTAGCGTCTCATGCCTGTCTCTGGTGTCTGCGTTGATAGCCATGGCTTGCACCCGTCTCTGGAGCTCATTTAGTTGGTGCTCTGAATCCCCTCTCCTCATGCACCCTGAAACAATGGTCTCTTGCCTCTTAGGCAGTTCCAGACTTTTTCCCGGACTCCCTGCCGGCTAGCTGTTGCACACTAGCCCCCTTCAGGCTGTGTTCACGGAGTCAACCCCAGTCCTCTTCCTGGGATCTGACCTCCGAAGCCCGAGCCTCAGCTCCCAGCCCCTGCCCGCCCCAGCAGGTGAGCAGACGAGCCTCTCAGGCTGGTGAGTGCTGGTCAGCACCGATCCTCTGTGCGGGAATCTCTCTGCTTTGCCCTCCGCACCCCCGTTGCTGTGCTCTCCTCTGTGACTCCGAAGCTTTCCCCCTCCACCACCCGCAGTCTCTGCCCGCAAAGGGGCTTCCTAGTGTGTGGAAACCTTTCCTCCTTCACAGCTCCCTCCCACTGGTGCAGGTCCCATCCCTATTCTTTTGTCTCTGTTTTTTCTTTTTCCTTTTGCCCTACCCAGGTCCATGGGGAGTTTCTTGCCTTTTGGGAGGTGTGAGATCTTCTGCCAGTGTTCAGTAGGTGTTTTGTAGGAGTTGTTCCACATGTAGATGTATTTCAGATGTATTTGTGGGGAGGAAGGTGATCTCCACGTCCTACTCCTCCGCCATCTTGAAGGTCTCTCTGCCATTGGAGTCTTAACCTTTATTTTTTCATGGCTGTTTGACCTTCACCTTGAACCAATATCTAGTACAACTCATTTGCTGGGGGGCCCTTTTAAAATGTCGTGATTAAAAACTTAAGCTTTAAAGAAAGACATGCCTGGGTTCTCATCCTGGCCCCCTCTATTACTAGCTCTGTAGCCTTGAGCAAGTCTCTCCATTTCTCTGAGTATGTTTCCTTATCTGTAAAATGGGTATCATGATAGCACAAACTTCATGGGATCATTGTAAGGATCAAATTAGATAATGAAGGTAGAGTATAGCACCTGGCATGTGGAAAATGCCCAACAAATGTTAGTTATTTTATTATTATTACTTAGCCAATGAGAATGAGGGAAAATGATTGTTAAGGGACAAATATTATACAATGAGCTGACATAAGTGAATAAAAACTATAACTTGTCTACTAATGTGGGCTGGATTCACACTTAACCAGACATCTCCAACAATGCTCCCAAGTAGCAGAGCCCCAACTGCCTCTACAGTGGTCGCCAGGTTTGTCCCATCCCATCCTCTCTCCTTCGTCAAACCCAGCCCACAAGCCTTACCTTCATTCCTGAAGGTCAGGATTCTCTTCTCTTCAGTTCCTCCCAACACTGCAGATGTCCTTGTTCTTCTTCTTCTTTTTTTTTTAAAATTTATTTATCCATTTATTTTGGCTGTTCCAGGTCTCAGTTGTGGCATGCGGGATCCTCATTGTGACATGTGGGATCCTCAGCCGCAGCACATAGGATCTTTAGTTGTGGCATGCGGACTCTTAGTTGCAGCATGTATGTGAGATCTAGTTCTCCGACCAGGGATCGAACCCAGGCCGCCTGCACTGGGAGCACGGAGTCTTACCCGCTGGACCACCAGGGAAGTCCCTGGATTTCCTTGTTCTTTTATCCTTTGGTTCTTCAATTAGCTTCGTTCAAATTATGATCATTTTCTCTTCATAACCACTCAGCCTAGATGAGCAAAGCTTGCAAATGTGTGGGTGAATTTAGTTTGAGGGTCAGGATGAAAGGAGAAGTACATTCATTCAGTTCAACATTCAACCACAAGTGACATTTTTTTTGTTGTTGTTGTATGCGGGCCTCTCACTGTTGTGGCCTCTCCCGTTGCGGAGCACAGGTTCCGGACGCGCAGGCTCAGTGGCCATGGCTTACGGGCCTAGCTGCTCCACGGCATGTGGAATCTTCCCGGACCAGGGCACGAACCCACGTCCCCTGCATCGGCAGGCGGACTCTCAACCACTGCGCCACCAGGGAAGCCCACAAGTGACATATTTTGTAACGGAAATTAAAATACCAATTAGGTGCCATTTTCTCTTTGTCAAAGACAAGGAAAGAATGACTATATACCTTGAGTAGGTGAGGAATATAAATTGATATAATCTTTCTGGAGAGTAATTTGGCAATGTGTATTGAAAGTATTAATATTTTCACATACTCTTGATCTTAGCAATTCCACTCCAAGGAATTTAATTGAAAATGAGAACAAAGATTTACAAACTTGTTCATTACAGCAATTGCTTAGATATAGTGAAAAAAATGCAAATGACCTAAATGTTCAAGAGTAGGGGACTGGCTAAGTTGAGACATCCTTGTACGAGATCACTCTGTAGTCATTATGGATAATGTTGTATAAATCTATTTATGGACAATGAAAGATGTTTGTCACATGTTATCATATTAAAAAGCAGATTAGAAGGCAACGTGTACAGTGTGTTATCATGACTACTTATATCTTTTTAAAGCTTCAAAAGACATATACCAATTTATATACTAGTATCTTTGGGTTTGAAAATTACAGAAAAATTTCTATTTTCTTTTTGCTTCCTTATATTTTCTGATTGACCTATGTTTTCTCTATTTTCTGAATGAGTGTGAATGAGTGTCATATAATTATAAGCCATTATAATTTGCATAAAAATTACTGGGAACACATTTTAGGCTTTGGGGATTCAAGAGTGAGTAAAAGGAAGAAAACTCACATTTGATGAAAATTTTAAATGTGCCAGACACTGAACTAAGGCCTTTGCATAATTTATTTCATTTACTTTTCACCATAATTTTATGAGATATGATGGTCTCAGCTTATAACTGAGGTTCACAGAAAGTTAGAAACTAGCCGAAGATCATACATTTGTTGGGATTTGAAACAGGTCTGACTCCAAAGTACATATTGTTATATACACACATTTAAACACTTTCCATGACACCGTAGAAGTGTGAAGTCTGGAAGGGGCTTAGAACCGAAGTTCTAGGCAGACCCAGATTAGTGGCATAAGAGTGACACAATAGAGGGCCATGCAGTTGCAGAGAGAGGAGTCCTTCTGACTGCTATAATCAGGACGGAGATCTGGTGTGGACTTGATGTCAGATTTCAGTAATCAACAACTGGGGCGAAGACCTTTCCACAAGACCAAAGCATATGGGTGCAATGGCAACGAGGGCCAGGTAGGAGCAGATGGAGAGTCTGGAGTAGACAAGGGGAGGCTTCTGGCACAAGCAGTACTGGTCTAAGGTTGTCTGGATGAGGTTTGCTGACGCATATTTCATGGTTGATCCCTTTGTACCTCATTTATTTTCTAGCAGGGCAGCTTTTGTCTCATTGATTTTCACTCCTGGGTTTGTCTATTTGTTTGAAATCTCTTCATTTCCCTTTGATTAGCCTTTATGCTCACTGAGTACTTTGAGGGTTTCCACTTCACACTCATCAAAGAGCTAGATGAGAAGGGAAGACAGCTTGTCTGCAGGGACCAGGTAGAGGTTCCTAGAGGCAGTGGCCAGGCATGGTCCCTGGTGTATCACTCCCTCTTTTCTACCACCTGGAAGCCCCCAGGACTGGAAGCACTAGATAGGAAGAAAAGGAGAGGAGCAGAAGGCAGAGGTAGAGACTGGGGAAAGGGACTGGACTTTGGGGGCAGAATCCTAGGCCAGGCCTAGCAGGGCAAGTCTGGCATCTCACCTTTTCTACTACCAGGCATTGGGTCAACTAGGGATTCATTTGGGTTATATTTTTAAATATGTCTTTGAAAAATAAATGCAATTCATGATCCTGGATTGAATTCTGGATTGGAAAAAAGTTGTTACAAAGGACTGGGCAAATTTGAATGCAGACTATATATTTTATAACAGTTTGTTATCAGTGTTAAACTTTCCTATTTAAAAAATTGTATTGTGGTATATAAGAGAATGTCCTTGTTCTTAGAAGATAGATGCTGAAATATTAGGGGTTAAGGGGCATGATATGTGCAACCTACTCTCAAAGGGTTCAGAAAAAAAATAATGATGTATGTATGCATGTATATAGCTATCTATTCAGAGAGAATAAAGTAAATGAGGCAAAATATTAGCAATTGATGGATCTAGGTAAAAGTGTATGTAAGCACTCATTGTACTATTCTCACAACTTTTATGAAAGTCTGAATTATTTTGAAATAAAAAGTTGAAAATTTCTCTAGGAGACTTCTGATCTGGCCAAGATGGAATAACAGGTCCAGATTTACCCCCCTTCCCGAAACAACAACAACAAAAGTTAAAAACAAACAAACAAAAGAAAAGTAAAAAATATGTGGAACAATGGTTTTCAGGACATGGACGTCAGGCAATGAAGGACAGGGAGAATGTGAGAAGCAAATGAGGTGAGGCCTACAATTGTTCCAGCTCACTGCCTTGAAGGAGTTTCCAGGCTACAGCACAGGGAGGGGGACCCAAGTGGAGCCTGGCAAACTCTTTGAGTTGAAGAAACAGAGACCAAAGTGACTAGAGTTTGCAGAACAGAGTACTGGAGAGGAGAGAGCTGCAAAAGAGAGAACTCTGGAGATCTGCAGAGGGTTCTTCTCAAGAATCCAGCTGAGTAGTGATCAGCATGTGCGTGTGAAGAAAATACCTGAGAGAATTACAAGTAACAGCATTTAGTGCTCATGCAGGGCAGGGAACGGTGCCCATTCCCAGCCAGATTGGGAATGATTCATAGAGAACTGAGTGGTGTACATGGAGCACTAGGTAGTGGACATGGAACGGCCTTGCTTCAGTCGTGGGGAGCAAGTAGCCTTAGACTGAATGAACACTTCTCAGGACTCCCCTAAAATATCACAACCCAAAAGGATCAAACTATTTCCAAATAAATGTATCCTGGAACTAAGCTCAAGAATATTTATAGGAATACAATAATATCTAACAACCAACAAGGTGAAGCTTATAATGTCTAGTATCCAATCAAAAATTACCAAGTATGCAAAGAAACAGAAAAATATGACACAAATAAAAAACTGTGGCCCCATGCCTGTCAGCAAAGGCCAAGTAGGAAGGATCTAAACTTCTACCCTCATCTAGCTGTAGTGAGGGATCCCACCACTTCCCAGCAGGGGTGGTGTCCCCCATAATGACCCCCGCCATGATGTCTGTGAAGGCCATGCAGGAAGGTGGAATTCTCATCGCCCCCACCCCCAACAGTAACAAGATGCCCCTCCCACACTGGAGTGTCAGTGAAGGCCAAGTGTGGAACGTGGACTTCCTTCCCACCTGTCCGTAATGAGGCAGCAACTCTCTTTCCCTGATGGCCTAGTGTCAGAAGTAGCCTGCTAAACAGAACAGTTAAATAAGATCTAGAGTCTTATAAGTCCCCAAATATCCAGGATATAATAGGAAATCACTCACCATGTCAAGAGACTAGGAGAATCTCAACTTGAATGAGAAATGACAGTAGATGCTAACATCGAGATTTTGCAGAAGCTGTTATAAAAATTCTTCAATAAGCAGTTATAAACATGCGTAAAACAAATGAAAAATAGAATGTCTCAGCAAAGAAACAGAAGATATAAAAAAGAACCTGCGAATTCCCTGGCAGTCCAGTGGTTAGGACTCTGTGCTTCCACTGCAGGGGGCACAGGTTTGATCCCTGGTTGGGGAACTAAGATCCCACATGCCGCACAGCATGACCAAAAAAAAAAAAAAAAAAAGATATAGAAAACAATCGAATGGAAAATTAGAATGGAAATAGATTTTGGTTCAATAGAATAAAAATAATTCTAAGAAGAATTAACAGTGCATTTCCAATATTGTGCATGTTTAAGAGAGCTTGCTAACTGTCTCTAGAAATGTGGGATTTATGAGTTGTATAAAGAACCTAAATTTTAGGTCCCTTCAGGATGTGGCTTCTGGGGGTATCTGACCTCATTCTCATCTGTAGCACACTCCTCCCCTCTCCTCCTTTCTGCTTGTCCTCCCTTCTGAACACTTTCCTCAGGAAACCCTTCTCTCTATCCTTGCTCCATGAATCCTCCTCCCTGAAGGATGAAAGCTCCCTCTCTCAGGTGTTCTTTGTCCCTCAGTCAGCCTTTCTCTGAGTGTTATCCATGGACCTCCTGCATTGGAAGAGCTCCTGTTGACCCTGAAAGTTCTGGGCTCCATATCAGACCTGAGGAATCAGAATCTCTGGGGGAGGGACCCTGGAATCTGCCTTTTAACAAGGTCTCTCCGTGTCCCTCTGCATCTGGGAGTTGGGAAGCTCTTGTTCAATGGTGACTGAAGTTGCTCAGAATGGCCTTTCAGAATCTTCACCTACTTTCCCTCCTTCCTCAAGTGGCGTAGAGGTGTTGGGTTTTCCATTGTCTTCCACTACAGATGTTCAGTATGTGATAGTTGGTTTCTAGAGTCTGCCACAGGACCTAATGACTAGAACCAGATACGACAGGAAAATGAGCTTGGAACTCTAAACAACGCTTGAAAAGTTAAAAAAAAATATCTTGGGAACAGAAGCCATGAATTGCCTGGGGCTACCTGTGCAGTTATTGTTGAAATTACTGGAGCTGTTGAATATTCGGAAATCAAATCCCAGAAGCAAATTGGCCGTGCCCCTCAGTCATAAAAATATCTGGCCCTTGGAAGTTCTGATGGGTAGGGACAAACAGGGACATGGGAAGAGAATGGGGAGGTTCAGGACTGCATGACTGAGTAGAAATGTTTGGCCAGCAGGCCAGGAGCAGCTGCTCCTTGGGAACTGGGCACTTGAGACTTGCAGAGGGAGAGACAAGGTCTCAGCTAGCTGACGTCATCGAAACCACTCGCTGGAGGCGTGGGTGCAGTTCATTGGGAAGGCGAGTGGCTGTCTGTCACATGAAGGGTTTTGCTGATCTCTGACACTGGATATTTCCCCTTCCCCTGCTGCCAGGAACCAGGGGAGAGAGCTATCTGGGGCCTGAGACAGGGCCAGGAATGCCAGGCACTGTCAGGGAAGGAGCCAAAGAAGATGATCCTTGTATAAACCCTGGCCGCTTGGGGTGGAAAATAAAGCAAAGAGAAGGAATCGAGATGGTTAGGGTAGGAAGTGTGCACTCACTCACCCCACCTGTTGCTGTGCATCAGGCACCCTCACTGCGCAAGGCCAGCAGCAGCTGCCCTGCCACTCCTGGGGGGCAGGCCAGGAAGAGGGGGGAGCCTCCTCTCTCAGTGTTAGACCTGGGTTCAAGTCCCAATTCTGATACTTTACTTACTAGTTGTGTGATGCTGGCAAACCCAAGTTCTTCTCAGATTGCTTCTTTATCAGTAAGATGAGGATGGCTAAAGTACCCGTATGTAGGGTTACTGCAGAACTTGAATGGAGGTCATGTGTGTAACATGCTTAGTTTAGTGTCTGCTCATGGTTGACATTTGATAAATGTTAGTTGTTATTATTACTATTACAAATCACAAAAGAAAGATCTTCAATGAGATATTTGGCCCCAAGTTATCAAATCTATCCTTAATCTCTTTCCCTAGAGATTGGGATGGACCTGCTATCAAGAGTTTAAAGAAATGTCATCTTGTTTCCTGACTCCTTTCAGTGAAAAGTGTTTCTTCTCTGAATTTCTTTTCTACAGAAAAGAAATTGAAAGAACTTTTAGAGAACTGACATGTTCAGTCTTGAGCTTCACAGAGCTCTCCATCTGCAGGGAAGAAAGAGGAAGAAAGAAATAATTTCAGTCTGTGGGGGAGCATTTCAAAAGGGGAGTGTGAGGGGCTTGGGCTCAATTATTAATAAGTCATGAAGAAAAGTTTTGTCATGAAGAAGAAAAGGCTCTATGTGTATTTCTCTCAATTTCCTTGAAATTTGGAGGTCTGGTTTTAGGAAGTTGCTAAAACTTGAAAAATTGCAGGCGCTGCATAGATTTTTGACAAAAGGTTGTAAAATGTGTACTCATCACGTTTAAAAGAATTATAAAGGCAACAGCGATATAGTAAGAAGAGCCTTGGTCTTGGGGAGAGAAGAGGTGGGTGTGCATTCTGGTCTACTTGCTGTATGATATAGGGTAAATCACTAAACCACCCTGAGCCTCAGTTTATTCATCTATAAAATGGGGATGAGGACATCTACCTCCCAAGACAATGGAAGGATTACATACAGTTGTGCTCAAGATAACTGTAAAATGATGAACAAACAGCAGTTTAAAAACCAGAATCTTCCAAGCAACAAAATGCTGAATATAGCAAAATCTAGTTCAGGTTTAAAAGACTAATATTTGAGTACTTACTGTGTCTAAGCATAGTAGACCTATTTCATTTAATTCTCATAAATAACCTGTGAGATAATGCTCTTGTATCCATTTTATAGATGATAAACCCAAGGCACAGAGAAGTGAAGTAACTCATCCCATATCCCCCAAACTAGCAAGTATCAAAGCCTGAATACACACATGGGTGCTTTGAGCTCAGAGCACATCCTCTTTTTTACACTGCATGCACTCATGTGCAGTATCTCACCTAAAATGCACAACAGTCCTATGAGAACTGTATTATCACTTCCATTTAGTAGACGAGGAAAGTAAGGCATAGAGAGAATAAGTGACTTTCTTAAGGCCACAAAGTTAAAAAGTTTGAGTCAGGATTTAAACCAGGCAGCTCAACCTCAGGGTCTATACTCTTAACCATCACTCTAATGGAATTGTTCTAAAATTATTTTTAAAATAATCATTCACTTTCAAAATCATGGTATTGGAATGCCTGAAGAAAGAGTCACTGTGGCACAGAATACAGGGTAATGAGGTAACCCACTGGGCTGTGAGCGACCCAGATGTACTGGGCTGTGAGCGACCCAGATGATGACCACCGGTATGTCACAGGGGCCACCCTGAGCAATTTAGGCACAGGGCAGAGCCAACCGTGATGGAAATCACAGTGACATCATGGAGGTGGCACTGGTAACACACCAGCTCTGACACGTGTGGATCAGTTACATGCTTTGGTGGGGAACATTTGTTTTATAGCACTAAACTGCATCTGTGCAAACATATATCATCAATCCCCTTCCAAGTCCACAAAATGGAAAGACAAACCAAAGGGAAACCTCCAGAGGACCTGTGGAGGCTAGATCAAGTCTTTTGTCAATTGTTGTGCTCTTTGGAATTAATATATTTAAACGTCAGTAGTTCCAGTAATCTGGAATATACTCTATCCTGTCCTGAAATCCTCTTTCAGTCACGGGTCACACAACTACAGTGCGCTCAATTTCTCCTTTCACCTGAAGGTGGCAGCACGAGCACCGATCGCTGTCTGGTGAGGACGCTCGGGGCTGTTGAGTCCCTGAGAGAGAAAATTGGGAATAGAAGATAAGAACGTGGTTAGATACAGAAATAAGACCCATGAACTCCGACTTCGGATAAAACATGTCATTCATTCAAACCCCTCCAGTCTAGCTGAACTTGAAACTCCCCATGAGCAGGCCTTGTGGGCCCAGTGCGGGGCGGTGCCCTGAGCAATATCCTGCGTGGATATCAGTCCCTTCGCGGCCAAACTGCAGCGCGAGGGCCGGCCCCTCGCATTTCCTAAGACCTGACAGAAATGCATCCCCTGCCACCGCGGATGGGGCGGGTCAGCTGCCCTCCCACGTGCTGTCCCCCCAGGGCACGGGCGAGGCCTGCAGCTCCGCATGTCCAGGGCTGGGCGCCTGCGGGCTCCACTGCGCTTCCTTCCCGCTTACTGCAGGAGCCCGCAGAAGCGGAGGGATTGGTCCTCGCTCAGCAGTCTCGGGACAGGAGGCTTTTCCCTTTAGATCAGACCAGTTATTTTGTCCCCCACTATTCCTGGCAGGGACTCATTCTCCGTCTCTTTCTATGCCTTCTCTCCTCCCCTCAAATGAATGCTAATCACATTCAAACCCAAAAGACTGGAGATTAAATGTGGCCTTCCTCAGGAATACTTACATTTGTAAGAAAGGAACTGGATACAACTGCATGATATATAATGGTGTCATTTCAGGCGTGTGGACAGGCTTTTGGGGCAGATCTTTTGGGGCAGTAGTTTTCTTTCTAGGATTCCTCACGTTGCATCTCCTAACTCAAAATCGGCTCAAGCCTTCCTTATGGCCATATGTATGTGGCCGAGAGGAAAGTCTGACTTCCTGGCAAACCTTCTCTTCGATGAAGTATGGGTGACCTTATTCATCTGAATAGCAACTTAGAGCTTCAAAATAGAAAAGGCATAAAACTAAGAAACTTCCTTAATCAAAGCTGACTCTCCAGAAATTGCAGTTGCTTTTATTCAGCTACAGGTTTGAGAGATACCCATTACTCACATGGACTTCTGACAGGTAAATGTTAATCCCTGGTGTTTATAGTTATGATAATTATGTGACAATTATGTGAACAGTGTAGCTGGCATCCATTGTCATCTACTGATATAGTCCAGTGCAAAGAATCATTAACTTAGTAGGTAGCACATTCTAATTAGCTTATCTCCCCCTTCCCCCCATGAAAGCAGGTATAATAAGTATTCTGCTGTAAAATTACTCCTCCTTCTACTTTCCGTACCTAAATTTGCCTGCCTTTCAGTGAGCTCAACCTTCTAGCGAAGATTTCTTTGTCCCTCCCCTCCTCACCTTCTAACTCCTCCAAAAACTCCTCCCTAGCTTGACCACCCAGGAAACTGTCTGTCTGGATTATGCCGTATGAAATTTGATTATAGTTGATTAAACACGTTGTTGAATATTGCCCCGACTCGTTCTCAGTTTTCCTCTTGAAAACATTATCTTCTGAAGTAGGCTGTAAGTTTTGAGAGGGCAAGAACCATATTCATTAATCCTAGTCTTAATAAGATGTATTAATAAGATTCATAGGATGCTTAATAAATATTTGTTTAATAGACAGGTATCAAGATGAAACTTTAATGTTGAGAAACAGGAACTATCATCCACTTAATCTTTTGATTAAAATTTCCCGAGTTTCAGCTCTGTGCCAGACCCTGTGCTGGGCTGTGTAGAGGGTATTAAATATTAGGAAGACATGGTCCTGTCTTGATTTGTAGGAAGATAAAGCATTCACAGAGCTCACCAGAAGGCAGTGTAAATGCCTTAGAAGTGTTGGAAGCAAAGTCGAGAGGGGCAAGGAGAGAGCTTTTGTGGCTGGTGGTTGAGGAAAAATTCAAAGAAAGAGCATCTGAGCAGGGCCTTTGAGTGTAGGATTTCAGAAGGTGGAGATGGGTAAAAGCTGCAGGCAGAAGGAACATTATGAGCAGAAGTAGGGGGATGGGAAATAAATCCTAAAACTTGCGTGGGGAAACCAAGATATTCAGTTTGATTGCAGTGATGTCATAATAGTAACAATATCTGACATTTATTTATGCCTGGTTTTATGCTTTATGTATTTTATCTCATCCTAACCTCCCAACAACACATAAGGTAGGTACTGCTAATACTCTCATTTCATGGATGGGAAAGCAGAGGCTCAGATAATTTACCCAAGGCCAAAGCACTACTAGGTTGGGCTCTGACTCTGGAGCCAGACTATTCCCCCTCCAAGATGTATGTGGGAGGAAGTGAGAAATAAGATTGGGGATGTTATTTGGCAGGTCATATTAAATTGGGCCTTAAATGTCAAAACTCAATTTGGAGTTTTGTGGAGTTTTGTGGAGTTTTGTGGAGTTTTGTGGAGCTGCTGAAGATTATTGAACAGGTAAGCCATCCAATTAAAGCCAACCTTTAGGAAGATTAATATGGTGGTTGGAGGTGAGCTAGATTGGAGAGAACAGAAACAAAAGAAGAAAGACCAAGTAGGGGGGTGAATGCAAGTGGGGGATGAAAATTCAAACATAGAGTGGAGCAGTGAGAATGGGACATAAATTGTTGTGGGAGTCATTTCAGAAGTAGATTTCTGTAAGGCTTGGTCGCTTGGTGAAGTAGAGAGTTAAGGAAAGAGTGGACAGTGACTCCAAGGCATCAAGCTGAATCCTGAGGAGGTGGCAGCAACATGGACAAGCACAAGGAGGCAAGAAGAGCTAGTTAAAGATGGCTCCCTTAGGTTGGTCAGTGGAGTTGGTGAGACTATACTGGACTACATTTTGGTGGTCATGCACAATAGACAGGGGAGATACTGGTCTGGAACACTGGAATGAGGTTAGGGCTGAGGGTATAGATTTGGGAATCCTTCACAGTAAAGCCAGGAAAGAGCCCACTCATGGAGAGAGAGAGGAAACAGAGGAAAAGAGGGGGCCAAGAGGGTACCTAGATAGAACCTTTGGGAGGAACTGGAGGAAAACAAGTCACAGAAGTAGGGCATCAGTTAGAAGGGAGACTGAGGGGACATTACAAAAGCCAATGGAGGAAATTTTCAAGGCAGAAGGATGGTCAATAGTGTCATGTACTGTGGAAAATCAAAGAGAAAGAGGATTGAGTGCTTTGGCAACTAAGTGGGTCACTGTATCTAACACTAGAGAACGAGATAAATACTTTATGGCACATGCATATGGTGGAATATTCTGTGGACATGAAAAAACCCAGGTTTTCTAAGAATATTAAAGGATTTGGCAAAGTGCTTATAATATAATTAAAGGATTTGGCAAAGTGCTTATAGTATAATGTTAAACAATAAATAAATAAATAAAATAAGATTGAGAGAAAGGCCACAAACTATATATAACATGATCCTAAATTCATTTAGTCTTTATACCTTTTCTACATGAATAGAATATTAACATATACTGGAGTGTTTTCCTCTGTTTTCTGCCAGGCTCTTCTGCTCTTGTTGAGCTAAGCAGGGTTGTAGGCAGAGCTGAGAATTGGAAGGAGTTCAAAAGACTGGATTGCTTGGTATTGGAAAGGGCTTGGAGCTACTTGCATGAAGGATCAGTGAAGATCAGGAAGAGGGCAGGAAGAGGCAAGAGTGAAAGGGTGGTGAAGAAGGCAGATGAGTCCAGGTAGGGCAAAGAGCTTGAGAGTGAGTCAGAGAAGAGAGGCATGGCTTGAGTTAGTGAGACTTGGAGGAGACATAGAGGTCTTCAGATTTTTGTGCTGATGTTTACCATGTCTCAAACAATGTGATTCCTTGTGTAGTTTATTTGAAAAACTGAAGCAAAAATTGAAATTCATTTTTTTACCAGTTGCTGATATTTTTATTTATTTTTTATTAACATCTTTATTGGAGTATAATTGCTTTAATTTTTTTTTTAAGTTTTTGGCTGCACCCCACGGCATGTGGGATCTTAGTTCCCCAACCAGGGATTGAACCCGTGCCTCCTGCATTGGAAAGCAGAGTCTTAACCACTGGACCTCCGGGGAAGTCCCGAAATTCATTTTTAATGACTTTTTGGATGTTGTATAGATTAATCTTCTTTTCTAAAAAAAGCATTTAATGATGGAAAATTTCCAAACATTCACAAAAGTAGAGAAAATATTTTAATGAACCTGATTCACCCATCACTCAGCTTCAACAATTATTAGTACATGGCCAATCTGTTTCACCTGTACCCCCACATGCTCCTCCCACTCCATTACTTTGAAGCAGTCATATCATCTATAAATATTTCAACAGGTATCTCTAAAATACATGTTCTTCAAACATAAACAAAAACATTATCATACTTAGAAACCACCAATAATTCCTTAGATTACCAAATATTCACAGTTCACAGTTTCTCAATTGTCTTATAATAATTTTTTTTAGTTTATTTAAATTGGGATCCATAGTTCACACATTGCAATTGCTTACTCTAGCTCATAAATCTTTTTGAAACTACAGGTTCCCCCTTCACTTCTCCTATTGTTCCTTGAATTTTTTTTCTTGAAGGAATCTACAGTATGGATTTTGCTGATGATATCCCCATGGTGGTATCATTTACTGTGTCCTTCTGTCCCTTGTATATCATGTAAATTAATAGTTTTATCTGGGTGGTTTTTATTTTCTTCTTTATATCTTTCCACATTTTTCCAAGTTTTCTACTCATCACTCCTTACTTTTATATTCAGAACTTAGGAAGTTAAAAAAATGTTCTTTAAGGTGGCTTTAGTAAAAAGCTTTCTTAAAAGGATGGAATTAGATGTTGGTGAAACAATGGTGAAATCTTAATAAAGTCTGTTGTTTGTTAATTACATCAACACTAATTTCTTGGTTTTGATAAGTACTATGTTTATATAAAATGTCAACATTTGGAGAAGATGGGTAAAGTGTGTATGGAAACATTTTTCACAATTTTTGCAACTTTTTCTTAAGCCTGAATTTCTTTCAAAATAACAAAGTTAAAACATCGAAAGAGGCATTTTCAGTGGAGAAATAGAGATTGAAGCTAGATTTTAGGGAGTTAAATAAAGGGAAGAAAGGAAAGAGTTCATTGGCAACATCCGGCCATTAAAAAATGTAAAGAAATTAAGAAGTAGCTCAAGGGAGTAGCAAGATTATGAAACAAAATTTTAAAATTTTGCTTTTCAGCCTTGAGGAGACCTGAGCTTGCAGGCAAGAAAGCCTGAAGAGTTTGAAGACACAAAAAGTAAATCAGATCATTTGTATTTGTCTGACTTTTCTGTAATAAAAGTATTTTTTAATAAATCAGATAATTGATGTTAAAATGAGAGATAGGATCTAGAGCAGAGAAGGGTTTGCCTGGACAAGGAAATAAAATCATCTCTTCCTCTGAAATAGGAGAAATTTAGGAGAAGATGGTTGTGGACAGAGAGAAATTCTAGGAGGGAAACAGAATTGAGATAGCATATACCTGAAGATTTTTACTTCACAGGAGAATGAAAATGACATTCTCAGATGAAAGTGAGAGACATGGGGATAAACTGGAGACTTGTGGAACCTAGAAAATTCTTTGCAGAGGCTGAGAAAGAAGCAACAGGAAGCCAATTTCAGGTGGATAACTGTGAAAGCAGGGAGGGCCCAGATGTCGTTGGGGAGTGGTAATACTTAGCAGATCCTGTGGAATAGTTGTGATACTTTCTCTAGCAAAACTTGGCAGCTCTAGAGTGAGCAGATGGCCAGTGACCTAGAGTATGGGTTGGTGTTGGGCGCATTGGCAGGTAAAATGGCCGACGGGGCCAACGATGTTAGCAAGGGCAGCACTGAATGGCTGGAGGCCAAGATCTCTGTGGTAGACTTGCCTGTCCCTGGTCATCATGCCACTGACCTTGATATATAGAGTTCTTGGAAATTCTTCATCTAGCCAAGGGATACAGTTATTTCAGGAAAGGCCAAGTCATAAAATTACAGAGCCAGGGTTTACCTTTTTTTGTAGGTTGTTCCACCTTTGCATCTCTGTTCTTTCTGGATAAGCCACCAGTGAGTATTAATGGCTCCACAAAGATGAGTCTCCCATCTCCTCTGTGGCTTTACCCACTGTCTGAGATTCTTGGCACTGATTACTTCCTCAGGTGGGTAGAATGGGCATTTCTGCCCAGCAATTTTCAATCACTAAGGTTGGTTCTTTGAGTTTTGAGGTGGGTTCTGGGAACAACTGACCAATGACCCAAAAAGCCACCTCTACTCACTCCTCAGGTAGAAGAGCATCCTACACATGTGACCATTGCTTCTAGTCCTCTCAGGAGGTGACTTTGGGGAATCATTCCTCATGAAAAAGTGAAGAAGTAACTTGAATTCAGGAACATGGTTCCAAAAAGATGGTGTATTTTACTTTGCTAGAGTTGTCATAACCAAGTACAAGTTGGGTGGCTTAAACAGAAATTTATTGTCTCACAGGCTAAAAGCCCAAGATCAAGGTGTTGACAGGATTGGTTCCTTCTGAGGGCTGTGCAGGAAGAATCTGTTCTAGGCCTCTCTCCTTGGTCTGTCGATGGCCATCTTTTCCCTATTTCTCTTCATGCCGTCTTCCCTGTATGTGTGTCTGTACCAGTGACCAAATTTCCCCTTTTTATAAAGACACCAGTCACATCAGATTAGGGCCCATCCTAATAACCTTGTCCTAACTTAACTAATTACATCTGCAATGACGCTATTCCAAATGAGGTCATATTCTGAGGTACCAGGGGTTAGGACATCAACTTGTGAATTGGGGAGGGGCACAATTCAAACCATAATAGATGGATTGGAACCCTCCCTTTTTTCTCTCTCCCTAGCCACCTCCCTTCTGTAGGCCCTCATGACCCACTGCCTGGGGTACAGAAATTGTTTCCCATGATTCCTTGTCTCCTGTCCCTCAACTCCTGCCCACCTTGCATATGGTTGTCAAATTCATTTTTCTAGAATTCTCACTTTTATCGTGATTCCTGATTAGATCCCATCCATGGTCCATTGCCTAAGAAAGTGGTTCCAAAACTTTCCAGTTTGGCAGAGTCATGTGGCAAGTTTAAAGAAATGTAACTTCTTGGGCTCAACTCTCTTAACATTCTGATTTATAAGATCTGGCATTTTTTTAAAGATCTCCAGATAATTTTAATCATCAGATTGACTGATTTAGAGAAGAGATTCAAATTCTTCACAATCTGACTGAAGTTTACTCTCCAACTTCACAATCCTCTAGAATCCTCTGTCTATTTACCGGGCTCCAAAAGTGCTCACAATCCTGCCCTAATATATCTTCATGTTGTACCACCTGAGGAGGTTCTCCCTCCCAGCCTATTTCTCCAACCTGCTTTAGTCCTTCTCAAGTCCCACCTTTTCTTTAACGTCTCCATATGACTCTGTCTTACTGTTACCTCCCCTTTCTTGACCTCCTATATCTTCTTGTCTGTGTTACTCACTAGGCAGAGAGCTCTACCATGTGAAGGTTCATAGATCACAGAAGGCCAGGGATGAGAGGGTCCTAGAGAACACATGTCTTAAAGGTCCTCAGAGTTCAGAGGAAGAAACGGAGGCCCCTACTATGATATGCTCAGGGACACACAGTGGTAGAAACAGGAAATGTTTCAGGGTGTGACTCCAAACAAGAGGACTGAATAAAACCCTTAGACTTCATATCCTTTTCCCTACTACACACAACCAGGAAATTATTGACTCTGATAGGGAACTGGAGCCAATATATTCTCTGCAGAGACTGAGGCAAAGAGGCTCTGGAGTCGAGAACTTAGGGCACGGCAGGGGGCAGAGCAGAACACCATACTGAGAAGAGTACCACTGAGTGAGAGTCTACATATTCAGCAGGCTCCCCCATCATCAGAAATACCTAAAGCAAAAAACGGAATCATTTCTTTCTTTTTCTTTTTTTTTTTTTTAACATCTTTATTGGAGTATAGTAGCTTTACAACGGGGTGTTAGTTTCTGCTTTATAACAAAGTGAATCAGTTATACATATACATATGTTCCCATAACTCTTCCCTCTTGCATCTCCCTCCCTCCCACCCTCCCTATCCCACCACTCTAGGTAGTCACAAAGCACCGAGCTGATCTCCCTGGGCTATGCGGCTGCTTCTCACTAGCTATCTATTTTATGTTTGGTAGTGTATATGTGTCCATGCCACTATCACTTTTTCACAGCTTACCCTTCCCCCACCCCTTATCCTCAAGTCCATTCTCTAGTAGGTCTGCATCTTGATTCACGTCTTACCCCGAGGTGGTTCTGACCATTTTTTTTCTTTTTCATTTTTAGATTCCATATATATGTGTTAGCATATGGTATTTGTCTTTCTCTTTCTGAATTACTTCACTCTATATGACAGTCTAGGTCCATCCACCTCACTACAAATAACTCAGTTTCATTCCTTTTCATGGCTGAGTAATATTCCATTGTATATATGTGCCACATCTTCTTTATCCATTCATCTGTTGGTGGGCACTTAGGTTGCTTCCATGCCCTGGCTATTGTAAATAGAGCTGCAATAAATATTTTGGTACATGAATCTTTTTGAATTATGGTTTTCTTAGGGCATATGCCCAGTAGTGGGATTGCTGGGTCATATGGTAGTTCTATTTTTAGTTTTTTAAGGAACCTCCATACTGTTCTCCGTAGTGGCTGTATCAATTTACATTCCCACCAACAGTGCAAAAGGGTTCCCTTTTCTCCACACCCTCTCCAACATTTATTGTTTCTAGATTTTTTGATGATGGCCATTCTGACCATTGTGACATGATATCTCATTGTAGTTTTGATTTGCATTTCTCTAATGATTAATGACGTTGAGCATTCTTTCATGTGTTTGTTGGCAGTCTTTATATCTTCTTTGGAGAAATGTCAATTTAGGTCATGTGCCCATTTTTGGATTGGGTTATTTGTTTTTTTTATATTGAGCTGCATGAGTTGCTTTTATGTTTTGGAGATTAATCCTTTGTCAGTTACTTCATTTGCAAATATTTTCTCCCATTCTGAGGGTTGTCTTTTCGTCTTGTTTATGGTTTCCTTTGCTGTGCAAAAGCTTTTAAGTTTCATTAAGTCCCATTTGTTTTTATTTCCATTTCTCTAGGAGTTGGGTCAGAAAGGATCTTGCTGTGATTTATGTCATAGAGTGTTCTGCCTATGTTTCCTCTAAGAGTTTGATGTCTGGCCTTACACTTAGGTCTTTAATCCATTTTGAGTTTATTTTTGGGGATGGTGTTACGGAGTGTTCTAATTTCATTCTTTGATATGTAGCTGTCCAGTTTTCCCAGAACCACTTACTGAAGAGGTTGTCTTTTCTCCACTGTATATTCTTGCCTCCTTTATCAAAGATAAGGTGACCATATGTGTGTGGGTTTATCTCTGGGCTTTCTATCCTGTTCCATTGATCTATCTTTCTGTTTTTGTGCCAGTACCGTACTGTCTTGATTACTGTAGCTTTGTAGTATAGTCTGAATTCAGGGAGCCTGATTCATCCAGCTCTGTTCTTCATTCTCAAGATTGCTTTGGCTATTCGGGGTCTTTTGTGTTTCCATACAAATTGTGAAAGTTTTTGTTCTAGTACTGTGAAAAAATGCCAGTGGTAGTTTGATAGGGATTGCATTGAATCTGTAGATTTCTTTGGGTAGTAGAGTCATTTTCGCAATGTTAATTCTTCCAATCCAAGAACATGGTATATCTCTCCATCTATTTGTATCACCTTTAATTTCTTTCATCAGTGTCTTATAATTTTCTGCATACAGGTCTTTTGTCTCCTTAGGTAGGTTTATTCCTAGATATTTTTTTCTTTTTGTTGCAATGGTAAATGGGAATTTTTTCTTAATTTCACATCATTAGTGTATAGGAATGCAAGTGATTTCTGTTCTTTAATTGTGTATCCTGCTACGTTACCACATTCTTTGGTTAGCTCTAGTAGTTTTCTGGTAGCACCTTTAGGATTCTCTATGGATAGTATCATGTCATGTGCAAAGAGTGACAGCTTTACTTCTTCTTTTCCGATTTGTATTCCTTTTATTTCTTTTTCTTCTCTGATTGCTGTGGCTAAAACTTCCAAAACTAAGTTAAATAATAGTGGTGAGAGTGGGCAACCTTGTCTTTTTCCTTATCTTAGTGGAAATGGTTTCAGATTATCACCATTGAGGATGATGTTGGCTGTGGGTTTGTCATATATGGCCTGTATTTTGTTGAGGAAAGTTCCCTCTATGTCTACTTTCTGGAAGGGTTTTATCATAAATGGGTGTTGAATTTTGTCAAAAGATTTCTCTGCATCTATTGAGATGATCATATGGTTCTTCTCCTTCAATTTGTTAATATGGTGTATCACAATTGATTTGCGTATACTGAAGAACCCTTGCAATCCTGGGATAAACCCCACTTGATCATAGTGTATGATCCTTTTAATGTGCTGTTGGTTTCTCTTTGCTAGTATTTTGTTGAGGATTTTTGCATCTATATTCATCAGTGATATTGCCCTGTAATTTTCTTTCTTTGTGACGTCTTTGGCTGGTTTTGGTGTCAGGAGTGATGGTGGCCTCGTAGAATGAGTTTGGGAGTGTTCCTCTCTCTGCTATATTTTGGAAGAATTTGAGAAGGATAGGTGTTAGCTCTTCTCTAAATGTTTGATAGAATTTGCCTGTGAAGACATCTGGTCCTGGGCTTTTGTTTGTTGGAAGATTTTTGATCACAGTTTCAATTTCAGTGCTTGTGATTGGTCTGTTCATATTTTCTATTTCTTCCTGGTTCTGTCTCGGAAGGTTGTGCATTTCTAAGAATTTGTCCATTTCTTCCAGGTTGTCCATTTTATTGGCATAGAGTTGCTTGTAGTAATCTCTCTCATGATCCTTTTTTTTTTTTTTTTTTTTTTTTGAGGTACGTGGACCTCTCACTGTTGTGGCCTCTCCCATTGTGAAGCACAGGCTCCGGATGCGCAGGCTCAGCGGCCACGGCTCACCGGCCCAGCCTCTCTGCGGCATGTGGGATCTTCCCGGACCAGGGCACGAACCCGTGTCCCCTGCATCGGCAGGCAGACTCTCAACAACTGTGCCACCAGGGAAGCCCTCTCATGATCCTTTTTATTTCTGCAGTGTCAGTGGTTACTTCTACTTTCATTTCTAATTCTATTGACTTGAGTCTCCCTTTTTCTCTGGATAAGTCTGGGTAATGGTTTATCAATTTTGTTTATGTTCTCAAAGAACAAGCTTTTAGTTTCATTGATCTTTGCTATCATTTCCTTCATTTCTTTTTCATTTATTTCTGATCTCATCTTTATGATTTCTTTCGTTCAGTTAACTTTGGCGGTTTTTTGTTCTTCTTTCTCTAATTGCTTTAGGTGTAAGTTTAGGTTATTTATTTAAGATGTTTCTTGTTTCTTAAGGTAGGATTGTATTGGTATAAACTTCTCTCATAGAACTGCTTTTGCTGCATCCCATAGATTTTGCGTCATTGTGTGTTCATTGTCATTTGTTTCCAGGTATTTTTTGATTTCCTCTTTGATTTCTTCAGTGATCACTTGGTTATTAAGTAGTGTGTTGTTTGGCCTCCATGTGTTTGTATTTCTTACGGATATTTTCCTGTAATTGATATCTAGTCGCATAACGTTGTGGTCGGAAAAGATACTTGATATGATTTCAATTTTCTTAAATTTACCAAGGCTTGATTTGTGACCCAAGATATGATCTATTCTGGAGAATGTTCCATGAGCACTTGAGAAAAATGTGTATTCTGTTGTTTTTGGATGGAATGTCCTATAAATATCAATTAAGTCTATCTTGTTTAATGTATCATTTAAAGCTTGTGTTTCCTTATTTATATTCATTTTGGATGATCTGTCCATGGGTGAAAGTGGGGTGTTAAAGTCCCCTACTATGATTGTGTTACTGTCAATTTCCCCTTTTATGGCTGTTAGTATTTGCCTTATGTACTGAGGTGCTCCTATGTTGGGTGCATAAATATTTACAATTGTTATATCTTCTTCTTGGGTTGATCCCTTCATCATTATTTAGTGTCCTTCTTTGTATCTTGTAATAGTCTTTGTTTTAAAGTCCATTTTGTCTGATATGAGAATTGCTACTCCAGCTTTCTTTTGATTTCCATTTGCATGGAATATCTTTTTCCATCCCCTCACTTACAGTCTGTATGTGTCCCTAGGTCTGAAGTGGGTCTCCTGTAGAGAGCACATGTATGGGTCTTGTTTTTGTATCCATCTAGCCAATCTATGTCTTTTGGTTGGATCATTTAATCCATTTACACTTAAGGTAATTATCAATATGTATGTTCCTATTACCATTTTCTTAATTGTTTTGGGTTTATTATTGTAGGTCTTTTCCTTCTCTTGTGTTTCCTGCCTAGAGAAGTTCCTTTAGCCTTTGTTGTAAAACTGGGTTGGTGGTGCTGAATTCTCTTAGCTTTTGCTTGTCTGTGAAACTTTTAATTTCTCCATCAAATCTCAATGAGATCCTTGCTGGGTAGAGTAATCTTGGTTGTACGTTTTTCTCCTTCATCACTTTAAATATGTCCTGCCACTCCCTTCTGGCTTGCAGAGTTTCTGCTGAAAGTTCAGCTGTTAACCTTATGGGGATTCCTTTGTGTGTTATTTGCTGTTCTTCCTGTACTACTTTTAATATTTGTTCTTTGTATTTAATTTTTGATAGTTTGATTAATATGTGCCTTGGTTTGTTTCTCCTTGAAGTTATCCTGTATGGCACTCTCTGTGCTTCCTGGACTTCATTAACTATTTCCTTTCCCATGTTAGGGAAGTTTTCAACTATAATCTCTTCAAATATTTTCTCAGTCCCTTTGTTTTTCTCTTCTTCTTCTGGGACCCTTATAATTCAAATGTTGGTGCGTTTAATCTTGTCCCAGAGGTCTCTGAGACTGTCCTCAATTCTTTTCATTCTTTTTTCTTTATTCTGCTCTGCAGTAGTTATTCCCATTATTTTATCTTCCAGGTCTCTTATCTGTTCTTCTGTCTCAGTTATTCTGCTATTGATCCTCTCTAGAGAATTTTCAATTTCATTTGTTGTGTTGTTCATCATTGGTTGTTTCCTCTTTAGTTCTTCTAGGTCCTTGTAAACATTACTTGTATCTTCTCCATTCTATTTCCAAGGTTTTGGATCATCTTTACTATCATTATTCTGAATTCTTTTTCAGGTAGACTGCCTGTTTCATCTTCATTTGTTAGGTCTGGTGGGTTTTTGCCTTGCTCCTTCATGTGCTGTGTGTTTCTCTGTCTTCTCATTTTGCTTAACTTACTTTGTTTGGAGTCTCCTTTTCACAGGCTGCAGGTTCTTAGTTTCCATTGTTTTTGGTGTCTGTCCCCAGTAGCTAAGTTTGGTTCAGTGGGTTGTGTAGGCTTCCTGGTGGAGGGGACTAGTGCTTGTGTTCTGGTGGATGAGGCTGGATCTTGTCTTTCTGGTGGGCAGGTCCACATCTGGTGGTGTGTTTGGGGGTGTCTGTGGCCTAATTATGATTTTAGGCAGCCTCTGTGCTAATGGATGGTGTTGTGTTCCTGTTTTGCTAGTTGTTTGGCATAGGGTGTCCTGCATTGTAGCTTGCTGGTCGTTGAGTGGAGTTGGGTCTTGGCGTTGAGATGGAGATCTCTGGGAGATTTTCGCTGTTTGATAGTACATGGAGCTGGGAGGTCTCTTGTGGACCAGTGTCCTGAGCTTGGCTCTCCCACCTCAGTGGCACAGCCCTGACGCCTGGCTGGACCAAGAACCTGTCTTCCACACAGCTCAGAATTAAAGGGAGAAAAAGAAAAAGAGAAAGAAAGAAGAATATAAAATAAAATAAAGTAAAATAAAATAGTCATTAATATAAATAATAATTATTAAGAAAAAAATTTTTTTTAAGTAATAGAAAACAAAACAAAGAGAAAATGGACAGACAGAACCTTAGGACAAATTGTAAAAGCAAAGCTATACAGAGAAAATCACACACAGAAGCATATACATATACACTCACAAAAAGAGAAAAAAGGTTAAAAATATATATGTCGTTGCTCCCAAAGTCTACCTCCTCAATTTGGGTTGATTCGTTGTCTATTTAGATATTCCACAGATGCAGGGTACATCTAGTTGTTTGTGGAGATTTAATCTGCTGCTCCTGAGGCTGCTGGGAGAAATTTCCCGTTCTCTTCTTTGTTCGCAGGGCTCCTGGGGTTCAGCTTTGGATTTGGCCCCGCCTCTGTGCGTAAGTTGCCTGAGGCCGTCTGTTCCCCGCCAAGACAGGATGGGGTTAAAGGAGTAGCTGATTAGGGGGCTCCGGCTCACTCAGGCCGAGGGGGTGGCGGAGTATGGAATGCGGGAGAGCCTATGGGGGCAGAGGTCAGTGTGACAATGCAACAGCCTGAGGCGAGCCGTGTGTTCTCCCGGGGAAGTTGTCCCTGGATCACAGGACCCTGGCAGTGGCGGGCTGCACAGGCTCCTGGGAGGGGAAGTGTGGATAGTGACCTGTGACTGCACACAGGCTTCTTGGTGGCTGCAGCAGCTGCCTTAGCGTCTCATGCCTGTCTCTGGTGTCTGCGCTGATAGCTGTAGCTTGCACCCATCTCTGGAGCTCATTTAGTCGATGCTCTGAATCCCTTCTCCTCAGGCACCCTGAAACAATTGTCTCTTGCCTCTTAGGCAGTTCCAGACTTTTCCCCGGACTCCCTGCCGGCTAGCTGTTGCACACTAGCCCCCTTCAGGCTGTGTTCACAGAGTCAACCCCAGTCCTCTTCCTGGGATCTGACCTCCAAAGCCCGAGCCTCAGCTCCCAGCCCCCGCCCGCCCCAGCGGGTGAGCAGACAAGCCTCTCAGGCTGGTGAGTGCTGGTCGACACTGATCTTCTGTGTGGGAATCTCTCCGCTTTGCCCTCCGCACCCCTGTGGCTGCGCTCTCCTCCACGGCTCCGAAGCTTTTCTCCTCCGCCACCCGCAGTCTGGCCGCGAAGGGGCTTCCTAGTGTGTGGAAACCTTTCCTCCTTCACAGCTCCCTCCCACTGGAGTAGGTCCCATCCCTATTCTTTTGTCTCTGTTTTTTCTTTTGCCCTACCCAGGTACGTGGGGGAGTTTCCTGCCTTTTGGGAGGTCTGAGGTCTTCTGCCAGCATTCAGTAGGTGTTTTGTAGGAGTTGTTCCACATGTAGATGTATTTCAGATGTATTTGTGGGGAGGAAGGTGATCTCCACGTCCTACTCCTCCGCCATCTTGAAGGTCTCTCTGCTATTGGAGTCTTAACTTTTATTTTCTCATGGCTGTTTGACCTTCACCTTGAACCAATATCTAGTACAACTCATTTGCTGGGGGGCCCTTGTAAAATGTCATGTCATGATTAAAAACTTAAGCTTTAAAGAAAGACATGCCTGTGTTCTCATCCTGGCTCCCTCTATTACTAGCTCTGTAGCCTTGAGCCTTAAAAGGGTCTTACAGAATATGGGAAGACTTAACCATAGAAATAAAGAAACTAAACAGATGAAAACACAAGGTAGAGGACAAGGAAGGATGTAGCCAAGAAAAGAATTGACCTGATAGACTCTTGATGTGTTTGTATTGAGAAAAGTTTTATATAGTTCTATGTGAGAATTTTGGGGATAAAATTGAGACATAGAAAGATAAGACAATTATTAAATTCAAGAAAAAGAGAAAGCTGTATAAGTAAGGAAATGTTGTCATGCATATTACATGAGTCAGCTGTAAACAGTATTATATTCTAAACATATCATAAATGATAAATATAGATTTAACCAAAAATTGAAATGTAACTATATTGTAAATATTGGGGCAGGATAAATGTGTGTGTGTGTATGTGTGTGTGTGTGCATGCCAGTTATTATATGATTGTGTCTCAGGTTCAAACCCACCCTTCTACATTTTGCCCTGTGATGCTGGGGCTAGAAGTCTGCAAACCACACTTCTCCCTTCCTGAAGTGTGGCTTCTGGCTCCACGTTAGTCGCTCTCAATAGGGGAACAAGAAGAATATTACAGAGCTTCATACTTATACCTTCCTATCTGCTTCCTTTTCTCTCAATATTAATTCATTAAATTATTGAATAAAGATTTATTGAGTGACTGTTGCATGCCAAGCACTGTTCTAGGTGTTTAGGTTTCATCAGTGACAATATTTCTGCCTCCATAGAGCTTATCTTCCAGTAGAGAAAGAGAGATAATAAACAATGTACATAATAGATAAATAAATAAATAACTTAGTGTTGTAGAAAAAAGGAAAGAACAAAGCAAAGTAAGACTGGGAATGCCTGGGTGAAGAGTGTTATAATTTTAAAAAGGGTGGTCAGGGTAGACTTCTTTGGGAAGAAGATATTTGAGTAAACACTTGGCCTTAAAATGAAAGTAGGCTTGGCATGTTCAAGGAACAGTCCAGAGGCCAGTGTGGTTGGACTGAAGGGAGAGAGGATGAAAGGGAGAGAAAGCTGAAATTTAAGCTTTTTTTTTTTTTTTTGCTAACATTAAGTAATTATCTAAAAAAATGTAAATCAACTTTTTTTAGTAATTCATACACCAATGAATATAAAAGTACATGTGGAAAGCATTGACATAAGACATTATTTTAACATCAAAAACAGAGTCACCTAAACTGGCACTGGACTCCCTCCCGGCTAGCTGTGATAAGGGATAAGGGAACTCGAGGTGAGGAGGGTTTGGGCAGAAGATTGCTTTTCTTTGTTTTAAGTGGTATACAATCTTTTCACTTTTTAAACCATGAATATGTAAATTTTATACAAATAAAAATTAAATTTAAAAATATGAATTACAAATGGCAATATGGATCCTGAATTGGATCCTGGAACAGAAAAATGACATTAGAGGAAAAGCTGGTGAAATCTGAATAAAGCCTATTCAATCATAATGTACTAATATTATTTTCTTAGTTTTGGCAAATGTATCATGTACTGTAAAATGTTAGGGGAAATTGGTTGAGAGGTATATGGTAATTCTCTGTATTATCTTTGCAACTTTTCTGTACTTCTAAAATTGTTCCATAATAAAAAGTTTATTTTAAAAAAATTTTGGAACAAACAGAAAACTATCAGGTGGTAAGATCTTACCCTTTCCTTTCTTCCAACTCCCAGACCTGCACTCTTTTTTGGGTTTGAGCAGCGGGTTGTTTACCTAGCAGGAGGACATGATTTACCCATGGACCTGGGCTAATCCCCAGATGGAGGGAAAAAGGCCAGTAGGGAAGACTTTTGGATCACACCTATGGAGAATCCAGCTCACTGATCCTTGGTGGGTGACATCAAAGAAGCTGAAAAGCAGAACCAGGACAGAGGCATTTAGGCATAAAAAACATGAACTTGCAATTCCCTTAAGCTTTTAAGAAAGCAGAGTACCAAAAATATCCTCACAGAACTTTACTCCTTGCTTAATGTCTGTCTTTAGTGACAGAGATTAAGAATGGCTTCAAAGTATAGAAATAACTCCACATCCTTGATTCAATGGCTCTTTCCTCATTTCAAAGCTTCTAAAAGTTTTTGGTTAGAGGTGCCTGTTTAGGTGACTCTGTTGTTGATGTTAAAATAATGCCTTATGTCAATACTTTCCACCTGTACTTTTATATTCATTGGTGTATGAATTACTAAAAAAAGTTGATTTAAATTTTTTAGACAATTATTTAATGTTAGCAAAAAAAAAAAAAAAAAAGAAGCTTAATCTTTGGTGTCAATACTTGGAGACTATTAGCCTCCTACTCTTCTCCCTGCTGAGTCTTTTTCTAGTATTGAGGAAATTCTTTTCTGTTCATGCTTCTTCCACATATTCTGCTTCCATCCACAATCCCTCTCCACTCTCCGGTGCTAACACTTTTGGAAATAAAAGCCAGGATGGAAAGTTTTTTTTTTTTTTTTTTTCTGGTACGCGGGCCTCTCACTGTTGTGGCCTCTCCCGTTGTGGAGCACAGGCTCCGGACGCACAGGCTCAGCGGCCATGGCTCACGGGCCTAGCCGCTCCGCGGCATGTGGGATCTTCCCGGACCGGGGCACGAACCCGTGTCCTCTGCATCGGCAGGCGGACTCTCAACCACTGCGCCACCAGGGGAGCCCTAGAAAGTATTTTGTATGCTATTTTTATTTTCTGTCCTACCACATACCTCCCCTGAGGTAGAGCAGGCTACCCCTTAAGTTGGGGTGAAGAAAAAGGGAAAGAGAAAATGAGAGGGAGAGAAACAATGGACATTTCAACATTTTATCCATCCACATTTAGTCCACTCTTCTGGCCTGCAGGACTCTGTATATATATATTTTCTGGGATCATGAGCAGTTAAGTGGTGATGAGCAATCAGCATTCAGAAGTTCATTTTGATTTTATTTGTTTTCTTCATACTTAAAAAAAATTACATAAGAAATACATATTCATTGTAGAAACACAAATAAAGACAAAATATTAAATTAAAAATTACTTGTAATCTCAGAAATAATCACCCTAGTCTAACATACCACCAATTACTCAATACAAGAAACAAAAAACTGAAATAAGGTAAGGAATGAAGCACTGAAGCATGTGAACCTCCAGCTCCAGAAGCTTCTGAGACTAAATGCCTGCCCTTCTTGGGGACTGGTGGTTCCACGTTTTGCCATGGTTGATGGACACTGTCCCATTAATCTTCCCTATTGGATAACACTCTTTTGGTTTTAAGTGACAGAAACCCGACTCAAGTTTATTTATACAAAAATAAATAGAAATAGGATGTCTGCTCAGATCATGTAAATTTGAATGCCAGCTCTACATGGTCTTCAGCATATTAAACTACCTCTTAAAGCCTCTGCTTCCTCATCTGGAAAGTGATACCCCGCTTCTTGTGAGGTAGTTACAGGGATTGAGTGAAATAAGGCATGTGCCCGGCACATAGTAACCACTTCATAAATGGTATCAGCAGTAACTGAACAGTATTTGGTTTCCTGAAGAGTGGGGAAAGTTGTGTGGCTAGCATGTTATTACTAGAGGAAGTTGGAAGGCAGGAAACAAGGGGGAATGAGGCAGGAGCTTTCCTTCTCATGCACTCATAACCTTGTGAACTCCACCATGATGTGCTACGAGGATTGCTGGTATGAACAGCTGTGTGCTGACATCCTACTTTACCCACAGTGCCCTGAGTGACTATTTCTTGACTAGCAGGCAGGCCTCTGTGGCCAGAGTCCAGGAGAACTACCCATTTCATCAGACATGGAGGGAGATTTTGCCAGAGATTACCTGAGAAGCTGAGAACGCTGCAGTTTGAGATGGTGGTTTCAGGCCTGCTGGGATGCAGAAAACCATGTCAGACGCCTCTGAGAGTTTAAGGCTGCTCGTTCTACCCAGGGTACTGTCAGGGAGCGGGAAATTTCCCCCTCTCTCCCTCTTGAGTTCTTTTGGCTGAACTAATAATAAGATTGACACAAGAGAGATTAACAGAAGAAAGAGAAACAAGTTTAATTCATGTGCATGGAGGTCTCATAGAAACGAGACCTAAGAAGTGGCCAAAGCAGGCAGCTTTTATACTTTTTAGACAAAGAAACAATAAATTTGAGAGGAATTGACAGGGCAAAGAAACTTAGGTTTGGGTGCTTAATTAGTTAGGAATTTAAGCAATGTTTGGGTTTGGGTGGTAAATTAGTAAATAAATAACAAAGTTTGTTTATATAGACTTGGCTTTGAAGTTCTTGTCTCTGGTATATGGATGTCCTTCTAGCTCTCAGTATAGGGAGAGCACTATTCATATGGGAGATTTATTTCCTACTTTCAAGGAGACAGAAGGGAGGGTCAAAGTGTCGCTCTTGCAGCAACTATTTCTTAAGTAACTTTAATTCAAAATAATAGCCATTGAGACATATTTTGCCGTGGCCTGCCCTGGGCCCCAACAGTACATTCGCACAATGTGTTTATGTCCTACGTCCATTTTTTTTGGTCTTTTTTAGTCAAATTGAACCCATTTTGGGGGACGTTTAGGGTCTAGATAATAAAATATGTAATGAAAAACCAACCAAAGTCTGGTAAAAACCTTTTAAGAAATGATTACCTGAATCTTTAGTTCATAGATTTTCAACTGTTCTTACTAAAAATTCAAAGGTTTTTAATGGCATGTGTATTAAAACACACCAGGACATAGTACACTCTTGTCTCAGAACCAAATCAATGTCAATGTCTCAACCAGAATTTGTGGTGAACCAACATATTCAAATACTCAGCTCAATCTTGAGGTGACCTAGGTTAAAAATATAGGCTCAAAAGAAACATGCTGTTTCTCATTAAGTCCCAGATGCAGGATGGTGAGGCATAAGGTGATGTCTCTCCCTACACACTATGTCTGTAGCCCAGGTAGAGCTGCCACCCATTTGAACCGTGGCTTTTTCCTAAGTATGGCTAACTGAATCACAAACTATAGTTACCCCACCCAGTCCATTTGTGTTTTTTTCTTACCAAAATAAAACTCTCCATTAAAACTGAACAGCAAATAAACAATTTCTAATCTTCACTATACGTAAAAAGCAACCTGCAATTTAGAGCAAGATTTAGTCACATCTTTTAGTCCTTTTCCCCACCAATCTGCTTCAATAGCTGGGAATCTTTGTTTAATCTGACTCCAGGTCTTTCTTTGTGTTTGAGAAAAACACTCATCTTCTGCGGTTTCTCCATGTCCCAGTTGCAACTTCAGGAACCCCGATCAGTGCCATCAAAGTTGTAATTTAAAGCTTTTGCGAGGCCCAGGCTTTCTCTGTGTGAGACAGGTATCAGTCCTCATTATCAAACCACTCATTTCCCTCTTGTTGTTCTATGTAATAAAGAAAGCAGCTTCCTGCTCCTGGTGACTTGGCAAAACACTCAATAAGAGAGCGAGATTATGGCCATAGCAGGTGTGTACAGCAGGGTCCTTCCCAAACTCCTCCTCTGTGGTCCTTTTCTAACCAGGAGTCATTGATTTCCCTTTTCAAAGGGACTGATCTACTTTGCCTCATCACAAGGCAGAGAGTAGCTTAATGAGTAAATGTGGTGTCAGAATGCAGCAGATTTTCCTATGTTCAAAAGTTTCCAGACTACTTTTATCTCAGCCATATTAATTTCTTGGAATTAATTTTTACTTTTTTCTAAGAAACACACACATAGATTTAAATATTACACAATTCCAAAAGGCTCATAAGGAAAAATAACTGCCCCTGTCCAGTTTACTTTAAAACTATTTTTAGTTCCTTTTTTCTTTACTATTTATCTCTATTTTTTCTATGGATATTCATATGTCATTTGTTGGATGACTTATCTATCAGCTTTCTCATAAGTTAAATGGATATAGCTTTCTTGCTATCCCTATCTCCTTCTTTTTGCCATACTGAAATTCTTGGTTAAATCAGTTTTCAGTGTTGATATTATTATTAGTATGTAAATACTGTTCATTGCAAAGCCAAGGACTATATAGTAATTATGCTTCCTTTCCTGTAAATGTTTTGATATTACTAGGGTTAATAATTGCTCCTCCACCCCTCTGCCCATTTTTGCTTAAATGTCTTGGTTCCAATGGATGGATTCTTAACATGACTGTTCACATAGTTAAATGTATCAGATAACTTACCAGATAACTTTCCGACAACTTTCCTGCCTCCATGATCTTGCTCCAAGCTAATTTCTTGCTCTCTGGGCCAGCTATGCATCTATGACCCTGGAACTTCCTTTCATCATCCTGGAAATTACCTGTGTCTGATTCTGATTCCTAGATCCCATGTCTTTCTCTTTTGGGGTTTATTTATTTAGTTTTTTTAAAAAATAAATTTATTTATTTATTTTTGGCTGCATTGGGTCTTCCTTGCTGCATGCGGGCTTTCTCTAATTGTGGCAAGCAGGGGCTACTCTTTGTTGCAGTGCATGGGCTTCTCATTGCAGTGACTTTCTTGTTGCAGAGCACGGGCTCTAGGCACATGGGCTTCAGTATTTGTGGCATGTGGGCTCAGTAACTGTGGCTCACGGGCTCTAGAGTGCAGGCTCAGTAGTTGTGGCACATGGGCTTAGTTCCTCCGCGGCATGTGGGATCTTCCCGGACCAGGGCTCAAACCCATGTCCCCTGCATTGGCAAGCAGATTCTTATCCACTGTGCTACCACGGAAGCCCATCTTTTGGGGTTTATTAACTCCCTCATTTTTCATGGATCATATTCTTAAATAGCTTCCTGAGAAAAAATACATGAGAGAAAAGTCTTTTGAGAATTTTCAAGCCTGAATTTTCCTTTATCTTCACACTTGGTTGATAATTCAGCTGGGTATAGAATTTTAGACTGAAAATGATTCTTTTTCCCTTAGAATTTTGAAAGCATTCCTCCATGTTTTCTAGCTTCCTATATTACAGTTGAGAAGTGACCATTCTTATTCCTAATTATTTTGATATAACTTTTTATTTCACTGTAGAAAATTCTATTCATCCCTGGTGTTCTGAAATGTTATCATGATATGGGTTGTATTCTTTGTGCTGGCACTTAATGAGCCTTTTTAATCTTGAAACTCAAGTCTTTTAGTACAAAGAATTTTTCATAAATCATTTGTTTGATAAATATCTTCCCTTCTCAATTTTCTGTTTTCTCTTTCTAGAACTCTGTTCTCATCTTTGTTTTTCACCTTGAGGATATTTTTCAAATGTCTGTGAATCTTCAGTGGCTCATTAATGTTTGATTCAATCACTAAAAAGCTGATTAGGGCTCTGTGTGCATGGGTATGTTCCTTCTGGTGATCTTCACTGTAGGCCAGTGGTTCTAAATAGGTACAGATCCTAGGGGCATTTTGGAAGTTGTAAGAATTTTTAGTTAAAAGATTTATTGGGGAGCTGTGGCAAAATAAGAAATATACATATTTGGTCTTTGCTCCTGGTTCCTGACACAAAGCTCCAAAAAACTCTCCAATTTCCTGAGTAATAAGCATGCTAGGAGTGTCTTACACAGAGTTCCTAAATCCCTTGGATTAACCTGGTGATAGGAGCATCTTTTAATCTAATAAGATGCCTCTTGGTGGGCTCCTGGATAGCTTCAGGATGTGGAATGGTCACCAGAAGGGCCAAGCCATGATTAGAAGCGTGGAACTTTCAGCCCCACCTCCTATCCTCTGGGGAGGGAAGAGGGGCTAGATACTCAGTTGATAATCAATCATGTCTACATGCTGAAGCTGTCATAAAAATTCCTAAACTAACGTGTTCAGAATGTTTCTGGGTTGGTGAACACACTGAGGTGTTGGGAGGATGGTGCATCCCAAATTCCATGGGACAGAAGTTCCTGTGCTCAGGACCCTACCAGAATTCACCCTATGTACCTCTTCATCTTGCTGTTCATCTCTATTCTTTATCATTTAAAAAAAAATAAACCTTTAAATGTCAGCTAATATTTCCCTGAGTTTTGTGAGCCACTGTAGCAAATTATCAAACCTGAAGAGGGTGTTGTGGGAACCCTGATTTGGTCAGAAGTACAGGTGACACGTGGGACTTGTGATTGGTGTTGAAAGTGGTGGGCAGTCTTGTAAGACTGAGATGTTAACCTGTGAGGTCTGCACTAACTCTGGGTACTGTCAAAACTGAGTTTAGGACACTCAGTCAGAGTTGGAGAATTGGTTGGTGTGGGTGAAAACCCCACACATTTAGTGGCAGAGTGTTGTGAATGCAGAGGAATGAAATGGGTTGCTATTATTTAGTATATGGGGGACAAAGGCGCTAGTTGACTTGCAGAACGGTCCCATACAACAAAGACTGCCATGTGTCTAAAGTTGCCAGATAAAATAAAGGACACTCACTTAAATTTCAAATTTCAGATAAACAACAAATATATTTTTTGTATCAGTATGTCTCAAATACTGCATTTTTATCTGGCAACCTCATCTGTGTTCTATTCCACTTTTAATGTCCTCCTGGAGAGAAAACTCATTTTTAGTGATTTGATCCAGGGTATCAACACTGCTTTATATATAAATACCAATCATTTTTTGCATGGATTTACTATACCCTGAGATTTCTATAGATTTGCATTTCTAAGAATGAAACTACCATGTGAATTAAGGGGAGATTGGACATTCTCTTGTTTAGAATTTAATCAGAGGTTGTTCACCATTTAGAAAGATATACCACTGACAACAGCCCTGCTTGTGATAAAATATGCTGATATTAGTCTGCTATTGTTGTTGTCTTACTCATGGTGATTGAAATATACTAAATACAAAGGATCATAAGAGACTACTGTGAACAATTATACTCCAACAAACTGAACAACCTAGAAGAAATGGATAAATTCCTAAAAACATGTAACCTGTCAGGACTGAATCATGATGCAATAGAAAATCTGAACAGGCTGATTACTAGCAAGGAGGTTGAATGATCAATCAAAAACCTCTCAGCAAACAAAAGTCCAGGACCAGATGGCTTCACTGGTGAATTCAAACAAACAAACATTCAAAGAAGAATTAACACCAATCCTTCTCAAACGCTTCAAAAAATAGAAAAGGAAGGAACTCTTCTAAACTCATTTTATGAGGCCAGCATTACCCTGATGTCAAAACCAGACAAGGATTCCACAATAAAAGAAAATTACATGCCAATACCCCTGATGAACATAGAGGCAAAATCTTCAACAAAATATTAACAAACCAAATTCAACAATACATTAAAAAGATCATTCACCATTATTAAGTGGGATTTATTCCAGGGATGCAAGGATGGTTCAACATCCCCAAATCAGTCAATGTGATATACCACAAAAACAAAATGAAGGATAAACATCGTATGATCATCTCAATAGATGCAGAAAAAGTATTTAACAAAATTCAACATAGACTTATGATTAAAAACTCTCAACAAAGTGGATATAGACAGAACATACCTCAACATAACAAAGGGTGTATATGACAAGACCATAGCTAACATCATACTCAAAGGTGAAGCTGAAAATTTTTATCTAAGATCAGGAACAAGACAAGGATGTCCTCTTACCACTTTTATTTAACATAATGTTGAAAGTCTTAGCCAGAGTAACTAGGCAAGAATAAGAAATAAAATTTGTCCAAATTGGAAAGGATGTAGTATAACTGTCACTATTTCACATGTACGTTTATATGTAGAAAACTCTAAAATTTCCATCAAAAAACTGTTATAACTAATGAACAAATTCATGAAAGTTGCAGGATACAAAATCAGTACACAAAAATCTGTTGCATTTCTATACAGTAATAATGAACTATCAGAGAGGAATTAAGAAAACAATCCCATCTGCAATTGCACCAAAAAAAAAAAAAAATCCAGGAATAAATTTAACTAAGGAGGTGGAAAACCTGTATATTGAAAAGTACAAGACATTAATCAAAGAAATTAAAGAAGATACAAATAAATGGAAAGATATTTCATGTTCATGGATTGGAAGAATTAATAGTGTTAAAATGTCCCTACTACTCAAAGCAATCTACACATTCAGTGCAATCCCTATCAAAATTCCAATGGCTTGTAAATTTTGGAGATTAATCCTTTGTCAGTTGCTTCATTTGCAAATATTTTCTCCCATTCTGAGGGTTGTCTTTTGGTCTTGTTTATGGTTTCCTTTGCTGTGCAGAAGCTTTGAAGTTTCATTAGGTCCCATTTGTTTATTTTTGTTTTCATTTCCATTTCTCTAGGAGGTGGGTCATGGAGGATCTTGCTGTGATTTATGTCATAGAGTGTTCTGCCTATGTTTTCCTCTAAGAGTTTGATAGTTTCTGGCCTTTCATTTAGGTCTTTAATCCATTTTGAGCTTATTTTTTTGTATGGTGTTAGGGAGTGATCTAATCTCATACTTTTACATGTACCTGTCCAGTTTTCCCAGCACCACTGATTGAAGAGGCTGTCTTTTCTCCACTGTACATTCCTGCCTCCTTTATCAAAGATAAGGTGACCATATGTGTGTGGGTTTATCTCTGGGCTTTCTATCCTGTTCCATTGATCTATCTTTCTGTTTTTGTGCCAGTGCCATACTGTCTGGATTACTGTAGCTTTGTAGAATAGTCTGAAGTCAGGGAGCCTGATTCCTCCAGCTCCATTTTTTGTTCTCAAGATTGCTTTGGCTATTCGGGATCTTTTGTGTTTCCATACAAATTGTGAAATTTTTGGTTCTAGTTCTGTGAAAAATGCCAGTGGTAGTTTGATAGGGATTGCATCGAATCTGTAGATTGCTTTGGGTAGTATAGTCATTTTCACAATGTTGATTCTTCCAATCTAGGAACATGGTATATCTCTCCATCTATTTGTATCATCTTTAATTTCTTTCATCAGTTTCTTATAATTTTCTGCATACAGGTCTTTTGTCTCCTTAGGTAGGTTTATTCCTAGATATTTTATTCTTTTTGTTGCAATGGTAAATACCTAGGAGTAGGATGGGAATAAAGGCACAGACCTACTAAAGAATGGACTTGAGGATATGGGGAGGGGGAAGGGTAAGCTGTGACAAAGTGAGAGAGTGTCATGGACATATATACACTATCAAATGTAAAATAGATAGCTAGTGGGAAGCAGCCACATAGCACAGGGAAATCAGCTCGGTGCTTTGTGACCACCTAGAGGGGTGGGATAGGGAGGGTGGGAGGGAGGGAGATGCAAAAGGGAAGAGATATGGGAACATATGTATATGTATAACTGATTCACTTTGTTATAAAGCAGAAACTAACACACCATTGTAAAGCAATTATACTCCAGTAAATATGTAAACAAAAAAAATTCCAATGACATTTTTCACAGAAATAGAACAAATGATCTTAAAATTTGTATGGAACTACAAAATATCCCAAATACCCAAAGCAATCTTGAGAAATAGGAACAAAGCTCTAGGTATCATGCTTCCTGATTTCAAATTATTTTAAGAGCTATAGTAATCAAAACAGTTTGGTATTGGCATAAAAACTGATACATAGATCAATGGAACAGAACAGGGAGCTCAGAAATACACCCATGCATATATGGTCAACTAATTTTTGACAAAGGAGCCAAGAATATACAATGGGAAAATTGGGCAGCCACATGCAAAATGATGAAAATGGACCACTATCTTACACCATACACAAAATTAACCCAGAATGGATTAAAGACTTGAATATAAGGCCTGAAGCCATAAAACTCCTGAAAGAAAACATAGGTGGTAAGCTCCTTGACATTGGTCTTGGTGATGACCTTTGAATCTGACACCGAAAGCAAAAGCAACAAAAGCAAAAATAAACAAGTGGATAACATCAAACTAAAAAGCTCCTGTACAATAAAGGAAATCATCAACAAAATTAAAGTCAACCTACTGGATGGGAGAAAATATTGGCAAATCATATATCTGATAAGGGGCTAATATCCAGAATATGTAAAGAACTCATAAAACTCATATAAACTCCCCCCACAAACAATCCAATTAAAAAATGGGCAGAAGATCTGAATAGACATTTTTCCAAAGAAGACATACTGATGGCCAACAGGTACATGATAAGAAGATACTCTACATCATTAATTATCAGAGAAATGCCAATCAAAACCACAATGAGATATCACCATACACCTGTTAGAATGGCTATTATCAAAAAGACCAGAAATAACAAGTGTTGGTGAGGACGTGGAGAAAAGGGACCACTTTTGTTCTGTTGGTGGGAATATAAATTGGTGCGACCACTATGGAAACAGGATGAAGGTTCTTCAAAAAATTAAAAATAGAACTACCATATTATCAAGCAATTCCACTTATGGAGATTAATCTGAAGAAAATGAAAACACTAACTCAAAAGGATATATGTTCATTGCAGCATTATTTACAGTAGCCAATATATGGAAACAGCCTAAGTCTCCACTGATAGAGGAATGGATAAAGAAATTGTGATATATATATATATATATATATATATATACACATATACATATATATATATATATATACACACACATACACATACATACACACACACACACACAATGGAATATCATTCAGCCATAAAAAATGAATGAAATTGTGCCATTTGTGACAAATAGATGAAATAAGGGCATTATGCTAAGTGAAATAAGTCAGACAGAGAAAGACAAACATTGATTTTTCTCTCTCATATGTGGAATCCATAAAAAAATTAAAATAAAATCCCCAAAACAAGCTCATAGATAGAGAACAGATTGGTGGTTGCCAGAGGTGGGAATTGGGGAGCAAGAGAAATGAGCAAACTGTTTTTGTTTTATATTAAATAAATAGAATTTAAATATAGAGAACCGTTTTCCTCTGGATAAGAGAAGCGAAACTAAAAGTATATATGCAATGCATGTTTCTCCACATAGCAAGAGATTGGTTAACCATTGATTAGAGAAATGATTTGGAAATGAGACCATGAGGAGAGAGGAATAGATTTAGAATAAGTGCTCTGGGCACTATAGAAGGAAGAAATCAGTGAGAGGTGAAAGGACCATCAACAAGGGCCAACTTGAGTTTGTATCGATCAGGACTGCCCAGCTCTGCAACTGCCTTATAAGAATCCTCTACAACCAAGAATAAGGAGCAGAAATCATTGTTGCTTCTTGTTGTGGTCTTTCATTTACAATGCTTGGTGTCAGTCTATTTATCTCTTGTAAAAATAAAATACAGTGTGTGTGTGTGAAAAAAAAAAAAAGATATGCATCACTCCAAAAGTAGAATAGCTGCAATTCTAACCAAGTCTTTTGAAAAGATAGAGTATATAGGTGTAATTTAGAGCTGTGACTGTATAATTTGGCCACTACTAACTTAACCATTTTCAGTTCAGCAACTTAATAAAGAAAAGCATTTACAGTGTTTCACTTAAAAAAAAAAAAAGAATAAGGAGCAGAGAAAGTTGAGTTGAGTGACCATGAATTAGGGATTGACATGGTAAGTTTGGCCAAAGATTTTCAAGAGGGGGAAGAAATACAAAGTACTGAGGAGTTTTCAGTGGTATCTGTTTAGCCAGAAAGCAATTAACGGACTGGGTTGGAAGTTGACCACTCTAAGAGATTAAAGGTTCTTGCAAGAAAAACAGAGAATCTCAGGGTGATGAGGGGCAGTGAGATTAAAAAACAAAACAAAAACAAATATGCTGATATTAGTCTGCAGTTGTAGTTATCTGTAATCACCCATGGTGATTCAGATATATTAACTTATACCTTATTTCAAAATGGCAAATGTAAGAACTGTAACCAAATATAATGAAAGATTTGTCAACAATATTCAAACATATTCATTGTAAGAAGATGAAAATATCTATTTACTTTATTATGTTTTCAAGGGTTTGCTGCCCATGCACTTTCACAGTGAAACACAGTTATTGTATAAATTACTTTCCTTTTATTTCTCCCTTATAAGGCCATTATACTGTTTTTTACAAAATTATGTGTACAATGATTATTTTAACTATGAATTTCATTTCAGATTATAAAAGAGATATTTCAAAATATTTATTTTAAAAAGAAGGTGTTATAACCCTGAGCATGGTTGAATCTCAAAATAATTATGCTTCATGAAATGTCAGACAAAAATAACATACTGCATGATTTCTTGAAAATGCAAACTAACTTATAGGATAGAAAGAAGATCAATGACTGCTTAGTAATGAGGGATTGGACAGAGAGTGGCAGGAGGGGGGATTACAAAGGAGTGCAAGGAAACTTTGGGAGAATTAATATGTTCATTATCTTGATTGTGGCGATGGTTTCATGCGTGGATACATATGTCAAAACTTTCCAAATTATATACCCTAAATGTGAGCAGTCTATTGTGTGTCAATTAAACCTCAATAAAACTGTTAAGAAAAAAAACAAGAAGCTGTTGGATCTGTTAGAGTTGAGGCCATTGCTATAGGGAAATTGGGCAATGATGGAATTTTTGCATTGAGACGCTTTCAAATGTCAGTATCTGTAAGATTTGAAGTCTCCCTCCTAGTGTGATTCAGTTCTCCAGATCAAGATGCTCCAATTTCCCTCCTGGGGGATATGAATCTGGCTGTCAGTGTTCTTGGAACTAAGTGGGGACTGGGGACGTGGTGGTGAGGGGTCTCATATTCAGTGTGCAGACTTCTACTTAATCCCTTATTTTCAAGTCATCTCCTCACCCCACCTTCTGCTCTGCCTGCTGTCCCCAGTCAGATGCTTCTCTCACTTCTGTTAATATTTACAGGTCCCCTTCCCCTAGAATATGTGCTTTAAACTTTTAAAATTATGAAAAACAAAAGATGTTCTGGCAATTATTTATTTAGATAACTCTGATGACAGAATCAATTGGTTATTAAGTGAGAGCAGGACAAACATCTGGGGTAGGTGGGTGGTATCTTAACCTTTTTTGAAGGATGTTGAGAAGACAACCCATTCCCCTTCAAACAATCCCTTGCTGCCTCTGCCAGAGACAACCAGGAGGGGTGTGGCAATTCAGGTGTTCTTACATTTGGACTTCAGCAACTTTAGAGTAGGGACCTGGAAAGGATTTAGGTCACACGGTGCTTACATTGCTGGTGGAGATTTGAGGACTTCACAGAAAGGCTCTGGACAGAGATTTTCATGAGGATTTCGTGTCAGCATGAAGGCAACATTCCCTGGGTGCTCCTGGCTGGAACTTCTCATTCTTTGTGAAGGCAGCAGTGCTTCTGCCATTTAACTAGTAGCTACCATTTGGTGAGCACTTATTCTGTGCTAGGCACTTTTCATAAATTATTTCAATGATTTCACAACAATTCTGTTGTTTTTATCCCCCTTTCACAGATGAGGCTACTGAGACTCAAATAAGTTACATAACATGCTCAAAGTCACTAAGCTAGGAGTGTCTGAGACAGAACCACATCCAGACAGACAGAGAGGCTCCAGAGTTGGAGATTCCACCTGAAATCCAAATACTATCCATTTAAAAACTAGCTGTGAAAAAAAACGTCATGAAGAACCTAGGGCTAAGATGGGAATAAAGACACAGACCTACTAGAGAATGGACTTGAGGATATGGGAAATGGGAAGGGTAAGCTGTGACAAAGTGAGAGAGTGTCATGGACATATATACACTACCAAAAGTAAAATAGATAGCTAGTGGGAAGCAGCTGCATAGCACAGGTAGATCAGCTCGGCGCTTTGTGACCACCTAGAGGGGCGGGATAGGGAGGGTGGGAGGGAGGGAGACACAAGAGGGAAGAGATATGGGAACATATATATATGTATAACTGTTTCACTTTGTTATAAAGCAGAAACTAACACACCATTGTAAAGCAATTATACTCCAATAAAGATGTTAAAAACAAACAAACAAACAAAAACTAGCTGTGAGAATTTTAAGCAGAACTTGGGATTAAGGGAAAACTTTGTGGGGTCATCCTCGCTAGGGCTGAATGAGGAAAGCAGGCACACACAGGCAACAGTGAGGCGGGAAGCAATTGTCTCCCAGCCTGAGATACAAAAGGGCAATATCCTCACTAAATTAGTGTATCTACAGTGTCATGGACTCGCTATCAGGCAACCCAGGTTAAAGTCTCCAGTCTGTTACGATCTCACTGTGTGGCCTTGAGTGGTGGCTAATCTCTTACTGCACACTGACACTAGACCTCAATGTCTTAATCTGTTAAGGGGGAAGATTTGACTAGACAGGTCTACAGTTTCACTCAACTTTAAAATGCTGGGATTCCATGTGTTACCTCTCCCAGATGAATTTATAATGTGGAGTAAAAAGCCTTTTACTGCTGTCTCAGAGAAGTATTTTGCAGGTCAGGGGTCCTTTCCCAATGCACTGGACTTGAGCATCTTGAGTTGCTGTCTACCCAAGGACAGGCCTCTCCTGTGCTAGGCCATGGCAACAGAAAGGTTAAGAAATACACCCTTGGAGATAGCCTCATCCACCAGAGGGCAGACAGCAGAAGCAAGAAGAACTACAATCCTGAAGCCTGTGGAACAAAAACCACATTCACAGAAAGATAGACAAGATTGAAAGGCAGAGGGCTATATACCAGAAGAAGGAACAGGATAAAAACCCAGAAAAACAACTAAATGAAGTGGATATAGGCAACCTTCCAGAAAATGAATTCAGAATAATGATAGTGAAGATGATCCAGGACCTTGGAAAAACAATGGAGGCAAAGATTGAGAAGATGCAAGAAATGTTTAACAAAGACCCAGAAGAATTAAAGAACAACAAACAGAGATGAACAATACAATAACTGAAATGAAAACTACACTAGAAGGAATCAATAGCAGAATAACTGAGGCAGAAGAACAGATAAGTGACCTGGAAGACAAAATGGTGGAATTCACTGCTGTGGAACAGACTAAAGAAAAAAGAATAAAAGAAATGAAGACAGCCTAGGAGACCTCTGGGACAACATTAAATGCAACAACATTCACATTATAGGGGTCACAGAAGGAGAAGAGAGAGAGAAAGGACGAGAGAAAATATTTGAGGAGATTATAGTCAAAAACTTCCCTAACATGGGAAAGGAAATAGTCACCCAAGTCCAGGAAGTGCAGTGAGTACCATACAGGATAAACACAAGGAGAAACACACCGAGACACATAGTAATCAAATTGGCAAAAATTAAGGACAAAGAAAAATTATTGAAAGCAACAAGGGAAAAATGACAAATAAAACACAAGGGAACTCCCATAAGGTTAACAGCTGATTTCTCAGAAGAAACTCTACAAGCCAGAAGGGAGTGGCACAATATATTTAAAGTGATGAAAACGAAGAACCTACAACCAAGATTACTCTATCCGGCAAGGATCTCATTCAGATTCTAATGAGGAATCAAAAGCTTTAGAGACAAGCAAAAGCTAAGAGAATTCAGCACCACCAAACCAGCTCTACAACAAATGCTAAAGGAGCTTCTCTAAGTGGGAAACACAAAAGAAGAAAAGGACCTACAAAAACAAACCCAAAACAATTAAGAAAATGGTCATAGGAACATACATATCAATAATTACCTTAAACGTGAATGGATTAAATGCCTCAACCAAAAGACACAGGCTTGCTGACTGGATACAAAAACAAGACCCATGTATATGCTGTCTACAAGAGACCCACTTCAGTCCTAGGGACATATACAGACTGAAAGTGAGGGGATGGAAAAAGATATTCCATGCAAATGGAAATCAAAAGAAAGCTGGAGTAGCTATACTCATATCAGATAAAATAGACTTTAAAATAAAGAATGTTACAAGAGACAAGGAAGGACACTACATAATGATCAAGGGATCAATCCAAGAAGAAGATATAACAATTATAAATGGACCCAACATAGGAGCACCTCAATACATAAGGCAACTGCTAACAGCTATAAAAGAGGAAATTGACAGTAACACAATAATAGTGGGAGATTTTAACACCTCACTTACACCAATGGACCGATCATCCAAAATGAAAATAAATAAGGAAACAGAAGCTTTAAATGACTCAATAGATGAGACAGATTAAATTGATATTTATAGTACATTCCATCCAAAAACAGCAGATTACACTTTCTTCTCAAGTGCGCCCGGAACATTCTCCAGGATAGATCACATCTTGGGTCACAAATCAAGCCTCAGTAAATTTAAGAAAATTGAAATCATATCAAGCATCTTTTCTGACAACAACGCTATGAGATTAGAAATGAATTACAGGAAAAAACCGTAAAAAACACAAACACATGGAGGCTAAACAATATGTTACTAAATAACCAAGAGATCACTGAAGAAATCAAAGAGGAAATCAGAAAATACCTAGAGACAAATGACAATGAAAACACAATCCAAAACCTATGGGAAGCAGCAAAAGCAGTTCTAAGAGGGAAGTTTATAGCTATACAAGCCTACCTCAAGAAACAAGAAAAATCTCAAGTAAACAATCTAACTTTACACCTAAAGAAACTAGAGAAAGAGGAACAAACAAAACCCAAAGTTAGCAGAAGGAAAGAAATCATGAAGATCAGAGCAGAAATAAATGAAATAGAAACAAAGAAAACAATAGCAAAGCTCAATAAAATTAAAAGCTGGTTCTTTGAGAAGATAAACAAAATTGATAAACCATTAGACAGACTCATCAAGAAAAAGAGGGAGAGGACTCAATTCAATAAAATTAAAAATGAAAAAGGGGAATTTACAACAGACACCGCAGAAATACAAAGCATCCTAAGAGACTACTACAAGCAACTCTATGCCAATAAAATGGACAACCTGGAAGAAATGGACAAATTCTTAGAAAGGTAGAACCTTCCAAGACTGAACCAGGAAGAAACAGAAAATATGAGCAGACCAATCCCAAGTAATGAAATTGAAACTGTGACTAAAAATCTTCCAACAAACAAAAGTCCAGGACCAGATGGCTTCACAGGTGAATTCTATCAAACATTTAGAGAACACCTAACACTCATCCTTCTCAAACTCTTCTAAAAAATTGCAGAGGAAGGAACACTCCCAAACACATTCTATGAGGCCACCATCACCCTGATACCAAAACCAGACAAAGATACTACAAAAAGAAAATTACAGACCAATATCACTGATGAATATAGATGCAAAAATCCTCAACAAAATACTAGCAAACAGAATTCAACAACACATTAAAAGGATCATACACCACGATCAAGTGGGATTTATCCCAGGGACACAAGGATTCTTCAATATACTCAAATCAATCAATGTGATACACCATATTAACAAATTGAAGAATAAATCTATATGGTCATCTCAATAGATGCAGAAAAAGCTTTTGACAAAATTCAACACCCATTTATGATAAAAACTCTCCAGAAAGTGAGCATAGAGGGAACCTACTTCAACATAATAAAGGCCATATACAACAAACACACAGCAAGCATCATTCTCAATGGTGAAATACTGAAAGCATTTCCTCTAAGATCAAGAGTGAGACAAGGATGTCCACTCTCTCCACTATTATTCAAAATAGTTTTGGAAGTCCTAGTCATGGCAGAGAAGAAAAAGAAATAAAAGGAATACAAATTGGAAAAGAAGAAGTAAAGCTGTCACTGTTTGCAGATGACATGATACTATATATAGAGAATCCTCAAAATGCCACCAGAAAACTTCTAGAGTTAATCAATGAGTTTGGTAAAGTTGTAGGATACAAACTTAATGCACAGAAATCTCTTGCATTCCTATACACTAATGATGAAAAATCTGAAAGAGAAATTATGGAAAAACTTCCATTTACCATTGCAACAAAAAGAATAAAATACCTAGGAATAAACCTATCTAGGGAGACAAAAGACCTGTATGCAGAAAACTATAAGACACTGATGAAAGAAATTAAAGATGGTACAAACAGATGGAGAGATATACCATGTTCTTGGATTGGAAGAATCAACATTGTGAAAATGACTATACTACCCAAAGCAATCTACAGATTCAATGCAATCCCTATCAATTTACCAATGGCATTTTTTATGGAACTAGAACAAAAAATCTTAAAATTTGTATAGAGACACAAAAGACCCCTAATAACCAAAGCAGTGTTGAGGGAAAAAAAAGGAGCTGGAGGACTCAGACTCCCTGACTTCAGACTATGATACAAAGGTACAGTAATCAAGACAATATGTTACTGGCACAAAAACAGAAACATGGATCAATGCAACAAGATAGAAGTCCCAGAGATAAACCCATGCACCTATGGTCAACTAATCTATGACAAAGAAGGCAAAGGTATACAGTGGAGAAAAGACAGTCTCTTCAATAAGTGGTGCTGGTAAAACTGGACAGCTACATGTCAAAGAATGAAATTAGTACACTCCCTAACACCATACACAAAAATAAACTCAAAATGGATTTGAGACCTAAATGTAAGACTGGACACTATAAAACTCTTAGAGGAAAACATACTCTTTGACATAAATCACAGCAAGATCTTTTTTATCCATCTCTTAGAGTAATGGAAATAAAAACAAAAATAAACAAATGGGACCTAATGAAACTTCAAAGCTTTTGCACAGCAAAGGAAACCATAAACAAGATGAAAAGACAACCCTCAGAATGGGAGAAAATATTTACAAATGGATCAACAGACAAAGGATTAATCTCCAAAATATATAAACAGCTCATGCAGCTCAATATTAAAGAAACAAACAACCCAATCCAAAAATGGGCAGGAGACATAAATAGACATTTCTCCAAAGAAGACATACAGATGGCCAAGAGGCACATGAAAACCTGCTCAACATCACTAATTATTAGAGAAATGCAAAACAAAACTACAATGAGGTATCACCTCACACCAGTTAGAATGGGCATCATCAGAAAATCTGCAAACAACAAATGCTGGACAGGGTGTGGAGAAAAGGGAACCCTCTTGCACTGTTGGTGGGAATGTAAACTGATACAGCCACTCTGGAGAACAGTATGGTGGTTCCTTAAAAAACTAAAAACAGAATTACCATATGATCCAGCAATCCCACTACTGGGCATATACCCAGAGAAAACCATAATTCAAAAAAACACATGCACCTCAATGTTCACTGCAGCACTATTTACAATAGCCAGGTCATGGAAGCAACCTAAATGCCCATCGACAGATGAATGAATAAAGGAGTTGTGGTACATATATACAATGGAATATTACTCAGCCATAAAAAGGAACAAAATTGTGTCATTTTGGATCTAGAGACTGTCATACAGAGTGAAGTAAGTCAGAAAGAGGTAAATAAATATCGTATATTAACAGATGTATGTGGAACCTAGAAAAATGGTACAGATGAACCGGTTTGCAGGGCAGAAGTTGAGACACAAATGTAGAGAACAAACGTATGGACACCAATGGGGGAAAACCGCAGTGGGTTGGGGATGGTGGTGTGCTGAATTGGGCGATTGGGATTGACATGTATACACTGATGTGTATAAAATGGATGACTAATAAGAACCTGCAATATAAACAAACAAACAAACAAAAACAACTAATACTAAACTTTCTTTGGGTTATTTGTATGGAAATATGTTAATATAAATGTTTCAGACATTACATGAAATTTCTAAAAATCTTAAAAAAGAAAGAAAGAAAGAAAGAAATATGCCCTGCTATGCTTCAGACTGAGGGGTTGTACAGATTGACTCGTGTTTCAGCTCTGCTGGTGGCTGTGACTCAGTGTTGAACTATGATTATATAAGTACCCGGGAACAGGTGGCAGTACATATATGCTGGAAGCCCCAGATCTCTCCCATCAGATTCAACACTAATTTTTTTGTCCTTCTTTTGGATACAACCTTCTTTGAGTTCATCTTTGGAATGGAGATGAAAGCATTACTGTGGAACAGGCAGAACAGGAATTGCCTATCAATCGGACAGAACCCAGCCCTCAAAGCAAAGCTGGAACTAGAATGTGAAATCTCTGAGCCTTGAGCCTGCGTCGCCTAGCCCTGGCTTGCTGCTCTGCTGCTCTCCTTGCCTCCCTCCCTCCCTCTCACCTGTGCGGTCCACCTTCCCTCCCAGACTGCCCAAGGTAGCTCCAACCCCACCAGGAGCCTCAGGAGGCCCCAAGAAGTGACTGTCTCCGGGGACAAGAAGTGAGTAAGTATGTGTGTGTGGATGGAGAGGAGTAGGGGCCAGAATGGTGCAGCTGGGGCAATGACCTCAACAGTATTTCTTCTTAGATCCTTCCAATCAGATTGCACGCTTCAACCTCAGCTGTCATTTCAAGGGACGGCTGTAGCTTGGATTTTAGCTTTCTCCCCATCTCCATTGCCTGACATTTTTATGGTCCAAGATTCATTTTACCTCTGGGTTTATTTCTCCCTGTGTGCCTTCACCTGTCTGAAGCTCACCTTCTTCATCCACTCCCTACAAACTACAAGAAAACAAACAAAAAAGCAAATAGGAGTCTCCTCCCTCACTTAACCATCACTGTTTCTCTACCTTTCCTTTTGCAGATTTCTCGAATGCATGAGTCTGTCCCTGCTGCCTTCACTTCTTCATCTCCCATTTGTGTCTGACTCTACAGTACAGTGAACTGCCCTCATGGCCCCCTGTGACCTTCTCATCACTCAATGCCAAGACCTTTTTTTAGCCTCATCCAATTTAAACTCTTGGCGACATGTGACATGCCAGCCAGCTGCTCCTTCTTCCAACTCTCTCTCCTCTTGGCTTCTGAGACCAGTCTCTTTACTGCTCCATCTACGCCTCAGAAACAATCACCTCCTTCTCAATCTCTCTTGCCAGCCTCTCTTCCCTGACATGGACACCACCTATATGTGTACCTACACATATATTTGTAAGTAGGCAAGTACTGAGCGCCTGTCTTCTTCCAAAAAGGATTTAAACATGTTACAGAAATATACACTCCACTAGAGTAGCAAAAAAGGGAATGAGATGGAAGTGGTGGGGAAGGGTAAATTGTAGCCATAATAAATGAAGAGTGCAAAACTTTAACCAAAAGGCACTATAAGATAATTAGTCCACCCAACAAATCTGATCATGTTACTTTCACATCAAAAAGTCCTTGATGACCCATTACTGCCCAACTCCTTAGCTTAGCCTTTCATACTTGGACACCAGTTTGCTTTTCCAGCTTATTTACTATCTCTGGGCCTTGGTCCAAGCTGATTCCTCTGCTTAGAATATACTGTGCTCAACAAACAGAAAACAAAAAGCAACCCTAAACCAACCATACTAAACTTCATTAATCATCAAGGAAATGTAAATTATAGCCACAACGTAACACTGCACACCCACGAAAATGGCTAAAAAGAAGAAGATGGGAAGTTCCAAATCAAGCCTAGTGAGAATATGGAGCAAAGTGAATTCTCCTAAACTGCTGATAGAAGTGTAAATTGGACCATAACACAGAGTATGTGCGTATCTTTCCTTACCAGGGCTCAAATTCTCCCTGGACCATCTGATGTTTAAAATCACAAAACAAATACAACATAGTAGAATGAAACTTGACAAATAACCTTCTGGAAACTACATTGTGAAGTAAATTTCAACTCTCTGCTTTATTTCCGTTTACTTCAAATGGTGAATTATTTAAAAAGAGATTTTATGTTTTCTTAATCATGTATTACAAAATGAAAGTCTTTGGGAAAAACATTTTAACAACTTAATAAATCTCTGTAAAGATTCTTTTTATATGGAATAAAACTTTATTCCATAAAAAATAGAATAGACTGTGTTCTCCTCTTCCTCACGTTGCCCACTCAACAGACATCTACTCATTATTTAAGACAATTCCAACATCACCTCTTCTGTGAAGCCTCTCCCTGCTACTCCTGTGATAACTTATCACTCCATTTTGGTAGCAAATAGACTTCCATAAGCTTCAGTTTCTGCTTCTGGACAATGGGAATGATAATGGAACCTACTTTATTGTGAGGATTAAATGAGCCACACATGAAAAGTGCTTAATGCAGCGCTTGGCATGTGTGCATTTACTAGATGTTGACAACTAGGTATTTTACCCTTTTTGTAAGTGGAGAAGACAATGACCAAGGAGACTAAGTTATTTTCTTAAGCTAATTCGGATCTCAATGATAGAATTTAGAATAAGCCCCTGATTCCTCTTGCCTGGGCCACAGTCTATTCTATCCTTGCCCATATAGTCTCTCAAATGTTGCTCTTCATCAGTACCTGGCTGTTCTTCTCTTGCAAATCTTTTCTACCCTGAATGTCAGTCTCTTCAAATTTAGACACTACTAGCTCAAGTGACTTTATCTGCTCAAGTGTGAGTATGGGCGCTGTTCAGTTCTAATCCTGTTGCCTTAGTCTTGCTGAGAACACTGTCTCTGTAATTCACTGCTGAAACGGTCTGGTCTCAGTGTGCCCTGGGATTGCCGAATGGATTCAGAAGTCAAGGAGAAGGCACCCCAGTGCCAGTGGTCAGCCAGGTACAGGGGCAACAAGACCCAGCCACGCAAGGCATTTGCTGGCCCTTGGTGCCAGGAAAGCCTGGGTGACCTAACGTCTCGCTTGGGGGCCAGGGGTGGGTTCTCAAGGGCCACCTCCTCAGCAGCCCTCTGACTGTGGGCACGCGGCAGTGCATGCACATTTGTGCTTGTGTGTATCTCTCTGTGTGTAAGTCTTTCTTGTATTCAGGGACCTTGTTGTTCCCCTGGGGGGATCTCATAATAATTATACCAATACTAAGTGGAAGTGGTATCCATGCATATGCAGAGAGAGGAAATAGGAGGCTCAGCGAGGCCAAATGCTTCACACAGTCACTTGGCTCCTAAGTTGTCATATGCGATCTACCTCACCCTGAGCCCAGGTTGTTTCTTGCATGCTTTATGCCCCTTTCAGAAAAGTAGAGGAACACATGAAGGTCCTTGTATAACCATGTAAGACACCCTACAAGGGCTACCCTGCACATGCAGAAGGCTCCCAGTAAACATTCTTGGGGTGACCTGTATGTGGAGGTACCCTGAGGAGGGGGATCACAGGCCCTGGAGAGCAGGAATTGAGCATTACATTTGGAAGAGTAGGCTTAGTAAGCACACAGGGAGCAGCGTGTTGGTGCTGAGAGGCTGGGAGCCAGCTCTGGGATCTTAGGCAGGTTTCTCCCAGTTTCTCCATCTCATATGAGAGGTTGGTGGAGATGACTTTGTGGTTCCTTTCTTTAATGAGGGGTTTTCATGTGGTGTTGAACCTCTCCCCTGAGATGAGGATTATTAAAAACTTACTGTGAGCACACAGTGTCTTACCTGTGTGTGGAGCTTCACTAACATTTTCCACCGCTCTTTTGAACTTGGAAGTGCATTTCAGCTTATTTTACATGGCACAGTTTTTTTCATATTACATGGTAATGGAGTAATGAATTTTTATGGCAACTTGAGGGAGAACCCCTATTGCTTTCACGGCAGACATTTTACCCGCCTACAGGCCTCAAGGAGCAAAACACATAGACAGTGTCCATCAAGGGGACAGGCAAGGACAGACCTGGAGAGAAATGTGTGGTCAGCAGGCACTGAAGGCTCCAGGGGGTCGCAGTCAGAGAGGACAGCCTGGAGAGCCAGCACAAGTGGGTGGCCTGCCACTGGGTCTGGTCTGGCCCACACAGTGTTTTAAAGAAATTCAAAATAGTTGCTAAAATTGAAAATTGGGATATTTCACATTAAAAGTCAGTGTTCTGGGGGCTTCCCTGGTGGCACAGTGGTTGAGAGTCTGCCTGCCGATGCAGGGGACACGGGTTCGTGCCCCGGTCTGGGAGGATCCCACATGCCGCGGAGCGTCTGGGCCCGTGAGCCATGGCCGCTGAGCCTGCGCGTCCGGAGCCTGTGCTCTGCCACGGGAGAGGCCACAACAGGGAGAGGCCCGCGTACAGCAAAAAAAAAAAAAAAAAAAAAAAAAAAAAAGTCAGCGTTCTGGGCTTCTCTTGAAAGATGGGAAGGGGCTTTAACCCTGTGTTCCTACTTGGCCACATTTTGCCCGATACAAAAGGGGGCCACACTGTCCAGTCCAGCCCAGGGCCTGCTCCATGTGCTTCCCTCTTCCCTGTCACCTGCATTTGTGGGCAGCTTACCCAAGTACTCAGCCCACTGTGTCCATCTGTATGGGAGCTAAGTCATGATCAACAAACTTATGGGTAATTAAATTTCCCCAATGTGACAGCAATCTGACCCAGTATTAGTTGTACCATGGATGAGCTGCCAAAAGATGTGAGATTTTGTACATATTGGTGGATCTTATTTTCCAGAGCTGACTATGAATGCAGACCCTCTAGGCTGGGATCACTTGTTGCATGCCAGGCACTGCTCTAAGTATTTTAACTGCCACAACCACCTCCTGCATGAGGTAGCTACTAATATCCCACTCTCACACATGGAGAAACTGAGGCACAAAAAGGTGAAGCAACTTGCTCTGTGTCCAGAAAATAGCAGAGCTGGGATGGGAACCCTGGCAGTCAGACCCCAGAGAGCATCCTCCCACCCACCCTGTTCCCCATCTTTCCCAGCCACCTCAGACTTCTCCATGTCTGTCTTCTCATTTGTGAGAGGCCTGCCAGTCATCCCGGCCTCACAGGGAGCAAATGAGATCATGTGTGAGAAAGCACTTGGTAAATTGCAACATGCTCTATAAATGTTAGTTGTTACTAGTAATTACTATAACTTGCAGGTCAGGAGTCAAGCCATCAGCCTGTGACTGGGGCTACCAGCTTGTCAGTCTCTCTCCAGCTATGACTCTGTGGCCTCTAGATGGGGAGGGAGTGTCATTAGCCCTGATTCTTGACATTCCAACATGGTGTGAACAAGGGATCAATCATAGGAGACCCGGCAGGGTTGTAGCTGAGGTGTGGAGCCAGTTTTCAAAGGCACAGACTAGTTAATTTCAACATTCCCTCCTCCCGCCACGGAGGTAAGCCCACCCACAGACACTGCTTTGTTGGGAGGTCCAAGCTCAGCCAATGCCAGGGAGAACTGGAGGGTTCGCCACCCTCTCCCTAAGCAGTTCCCAAGGCATCCACGTACAAGGCATGCAGCTGGTGGACTGCACACAGATAACGACCAAGGGAGTAAGTGGGCACTGAAATCCAACTCATGTTTTGTTCACAAGTTGTGAGTCCTGTTGTGGGCTGCACCTGGAGGAGAGAGACGCGTTTTTCTCTTCATGCAAAGGTGCCATCTGAGTGCCTCTGGTGTGTCTACCCAAATGGTCTTCCCAGAGAGGCATCATTTTCAGTTCATATGAGGACCCCATGTGGTCTAGAGGGGGCCCTGGTTGTGTACCCTTAAAAGACAGATGACAGATTCCTTTGCTGCCCAGGAGCTCAACCCCTATCTCCAGCTTCCAATTCTCCTCCTCCTCTGGGCCCATGGTTTCCCTCCCTGGCAGGCTCACCCCATGCATATTCTCTTATGACTCCCCATCCCCTGCCCTCCCCCATCTGATCCAAGACAAGGAGATCCAGGGCCAGCTCCCAAGATCCAAGGTCGTAACCCCATTTGCCTCACCTTTGTCCTCTTTTCCTGGGTTCCTTTTCTGGTAACCTCTAGGACTCCTGCCTCCCTGCCTATACTTTCCAGTTACCCAGCCCCAAGACTGGAGAATTCTCCTAAATCCGAAGCTCAGCTACAGATTCCTGACTGTGTATAACCTGTCTGACCAGACTTCCAAATGTGGCTCTCTTGATATTGCCTGCATCCGCCTACCTGTGAGGTTAACCCCTGCTTTGTCCCACACGATTCACAGTCTGCTTCCACCAGAGCTGGAGACTACCCAAGACAGTGACACCCAACCTTGTCTGCCTGGCTGAGCATGTGGGATCAGGTTGGGTCAGAGGGTCACTTCCTGCAGCACCCATCCCACCCCAATGGTGAAGTTGCGCTGGTTCAGACCTTCCCTCCTGGACTGTCCTATGAGTAAATAAAGTGTCACGCTCAGACAAGTCCAGAGTGATGATCCAGTGGAGCAATGGCTCTTTACCTGTGTCTGCCCAGTGCCCTGAGGAATCCACACATGGCATCAACACACAGGAGGTGCTCAGTAAATAGTTACTGAACCTTTTTGGCTGCCAATACTGTAGCCATTCTTACCTGGAAGATGTTTCAGAATTTCTGCAGGTGGGTGTGGTGGTGCTTGGAGGGAATGTAAAAATTCTCCCCTCTTCCTACTGAGAATCACAAATGCCCCCCTGTACCCTCTTAAAGCCATGTCCTCTTGGAATCACTGCACTGCAGTTTCTTTGTTGACTTTAGCTCAGATGTAACAAGCTCTAGATATGAGAAGGAGTAGGTTCCTCTGTTTCCAACTTTCTGCTTTCTGTACCATCTCCAGTAGTATATGTTTTTATTCCTGTTAGCTTGGCTCCCTGCCTTCGCTCAGCAGATGGTTATGGGGGACTGAGGTGTTTGTACCCCAAACTTGTCACAAGCTTGGGCTGGCTCTTAAGCCCCCAACATTGAGCGGAACTGGATTGGAGACCCAACATTCCTCATCTTCCTCCCTTCAGACCCAAGCTGGCCGAGGACCCCAAGGGCAGTGGTCTTCAGAAGGGTGCCCCATTCCATGCTGCCAGAGGCTGGGGGAAACCCCCCTGAGATGTGATGACCCCAGTCTCCAACTCAGGAGTGCCCAGTGCCAGTCACTGGAACCGAAAGTCAAGCTTGGGGATGTCAGGGGTGTTGGCTCGAACACCTCCTAGGCTCTCCCCTTACCCACAGGGGCAGACAGAAACAAGACTCATTATCCCTGTTAATGCTCTGGTCTGGGAAGTGACAGGGCACATAAGAGGTCCAACCCAGATGAGAAGCCAGAAATCCTGTCGCCCAGTGTCCCCCCTCTCCAAGGCTTTAGAGGGGTCACTCTGGGTCTCCTCTCGCAGTTGGGCTTTCTCCGGTGACCGCAGTGGTTCAGGGTTGTGCAAGTCTCCCCACTCCCGCCCATACCCATGTCCTGCTCAGCCTGGCAGGGCCCTGACTCATGGCCATGTAATTGGGCAACCAGTTTTTGGAGACTGACCATGGCAAGAGGAGGGGTGAGCATACCTCAGGGCTGACTGGGAACATCCACAGGTGCTCACCCAGGTGGGTGTTTGCATGAAATAAGAGACTATAGATTATGCTGTCTTTTTCCTCTTACTCCCCTGATCCACCCCCTCCCCCACCCTCTGGAACCCAGGGCCCACATGCTGCTGTCCCTTTCTCCCCAGTGGTCAGATCTTCTACCCAGGGCAGTGCTTGGTACTGAAGACGGTATGTCTGATTCTCCTCTCATCCGCTCCCTCACTAGACCCCCACCCTTCCGTGAACCCCTTTACTCTGAGCGTCTCACCTCTTCCTGAGCCCCTCCTCTCCATGCCCTTATCCTTCCATGTGTCCCTCGCACACCCATGCATGCGCATACACACACACACACACACACACGCGTGTGTGGACACCTTTTTTGGTGTCCTGATTTATTTCCTCTCAGGTAGCTGCTGGGTTGGAAAGGCATTGATAAACTAGGTCACTCTACCTAAGGAAGAAAATCGCTGTTGTATACCATTATCATTCCCAGCAACATCTGCATCCCCTAACTGTAAAAATCGAAAAAGCTCTACACTGATAGGATCTCCTTCATTAGCAATAGGTCAGTGGGGGGAAAATTTCGCAGTTAGAGGAGCCTTCCTATTCACTATCAAATCATGCTTTGCAGCAAGGGAATTACCCAAATTGCCTAAGAGTGGCCTTTTGTTCCCTTCACTTGGTCCCATCTCTCCAGGCTTCTAAAACCCTGAGCACAGCAATGTGTGTGTTCAAACTGGTTCCTATTGCAATTTTGGCTAATGTGTGTTTGAAGTCTGGTAAAATTTTCAGTATATTCCCCTGTTTGTTGAAATTGGTGTATCTCCAACTCTGCCTTTTCAGTCAGATGCTCTCAATCTGACTGTTTAACAAAATTGTGGGTGAGAAAGAAAAAAGAAGGGAAGGGCTTCCCTGGCAGTGCAGTGGTTAAGAATCTGCCTGCTAATGCAAGGGACATGGGTTTGAGACCTGGCCTGGGAAGATATCACATGCTGCGGAGGAACTAAGCCCGTGTGCCACAACTACTGAGACTGAGCTCTAGAGCCCACAAGACACAACTACTGAGCCCACGTGCCACAACTACTGAAGCCCACATGCCTAGAGCCCGTGCTTCACAACAAGAGAAGCCACGACAATGAGAATCCTGCACACCGCAACGAAGAATAACCCCTGCTCACTGCAGCTAGAGGAAGCCCGCGCACAGCAACGAAGACCCAACACAGCCAAAAATAAATAAATTAATTAATTAAAAAAAAAAAGAAGGGAAAAGCAACACTTTTCTGTAAGCTTAATAATGTTTTAACATGAAGTTGACTAAGAAAGGGCTATAAAACACTTTAAATGGATGTATACATAAATGTCTCAGAGAATCTGGCAAATTCTTATAAATGAATTAGATTATTACTCTGTCATGAACTGTAAATGTAATACAGCTACAGACAGAAAAACTGGGGCTGTTGCTCTGGAATGTTTGATATACACAAATGATCTGAACATATGTACCTAACCATGTTATGATAGAAACAGTAAAGGATTGCTAATATATAATTTTTACTACTGTTCTGCTTCTGTTTTACTTGGGAAAAAATTGAGATTTTGCCAAAGGATGACTTATACTGCAAGATTCCTGAATGGGATGTGAATGAGGAACTACAGCTGGGATGCCTGAAGGTGGTGGGAGGCCCAGCACCTAGATGCAACAGTGCCTGTTCCTCCCACCCAGGAGGTCAGCTCAGCCTGTGCAGAAGCCTGTCAGTTTGGATATTTGTCGACATTTGTGATTTGATGCTTAGAAAAGTCGGAGACTGTCATGAAAGACACATAGGAGCCTGGACACTACCCAGGCTGTTGGACCGGCAGTTGCCCAATTGCAGGGCCCAGTGTATTTTCTGGGTCATTTTTGATGTTTGGGCTGGGATGTTAGAGGCAGTCAGTATATGGATAAGAGTGCAGATTCTGGAGCTTTGCTCGGAATAAGATTTTAGGTCTACTACTTGCTAGTTGTGTGAACTTGGGCAAGTTACTTAAGCATTCCAATCCGGATTTCCTTACCTGTGCAGTGAGATAATAATGTTGCTATGAGGAGTAAGGGAATTAATATCACTTAGAAGAGTGCCCAGCACATAGTAGCCCACTTAACAAGCATTAGTTTTTTTATTACTTTTACTATTTAGAGAAAGGTCTCAGAAATTGCATTGGACAGCTAGTAAAAGACTGTAGGTAACTGTGATATGATAATATGAGCTTTATTGTTATTATTATTTGGTGAAAGAAGTCTGGAGTTATGAAGTCCAAAATTAGTATGAAGAACCCATACCAGTCACTCTATCCATCTGCTCTGCCATCCATAGTGCATGGCTTCCATCTCTAGGTTATTCATGGTCTAATGGAGCTGCTGAAGATCCAGCTATCACGTAAGTGTTCCAGGCAGAAAGCAGGAGGAAGTGTGGAAGAACAAAAAGAGAGGAGTAATCGCCAGTTGCCTCTCCCCCTTTAGGCAGTATTTTCCTGTGAACTGCCCGCACAACAGCTTCTACTTCCATTTCCTTAGGTAAAATAATGTGGCCATAAGGTTAAAAAAAAAATTTATCTATTTTCTTTCTTTTTTTTTTTTAGCTGCATTGCATCTTTATTGCAGTGCGTGGGCTTCTCTCTAGTTGTGATGTGTGGGCTCCAGGGCATGTGAGCTCTGTAGTTGTGGCAGGTAGGCTCCAGAGTGCATGGGCTCTGTAGTTTGCGGGCACATGGGCTCTCTCATTGAGGTGCACAAGCTCACTAGTTGTGGCACACAGGCTTAGTTGTCCCATGTCATGTGGGATCTTAGTTCCGTGACCAGGGATCAAACCCATGTTCCCTGCATTGCAAGGTGGATTCTTTACCACCAGGACCACCAGGGAAGTCCCGTCATATGGTTTTAAAGGGGCTCAAAAATGTAGTCACTCTAAATAAAAGTGGGGTTGTGTTACTCAGCAAGAAGAGGAGAGTAGTACTGGCTGGGTAGACAAGCAGTAGTTGTTGCCTAGTTACATCCAACACAAGAAGGTTGTACTGTTAGATAGTCTTGATTGGTAATTTTTATATGTTGAGAATTTGGAAAACGCTAAGTGAGGTGAAAATTGTCTATAGATGTATGAAGGCCACTGATGAATCTGTAATCAGGTGCAGAAATTAATATGACTTTTTAATACTTTTATGAATTCTTTTGACAACTGATCTGATCTGTTTGGTAAGCGTTAAAAACAATTGCTGAGGGGAATTTTGGATTAACAGCCCTAGTACGGCATCTCTTACATTTTCAATAAAGTATCTATGAAGCCATGACAGGGAGTAATATTGGAGAAAGCTTATACCCACCCCAGAAATGAAATCTAATGGGTTGAGCAGAAACTCAAAATTTCAAAGGAATCTTTAACATAGACAAATGAAGGTTAAGACAAACCTTCATGTCATTTGGATCATGAAACAGAGCATACCTGAAGAACATAACTCTTCAGACCTCCACACTGTTTACCTCTTGACTCAGAGACCCAGCTGACTCTCCACTGTGGGGTTCTGTGAGGTAATAAAGGTTGATTCTCATCCTCTCTCCTTGTTAACTTTCTGCATACATTTAAAGACAGAAATTCCCCAGAAGTTAACTAGGCAGTAAGTAGTGGGATGGTGTGTGTGTGTGTGTGTGTGTGTGTGTGTGTGTGTGTGTGTGTGTGTGTGTATGTATGTGGACACACTGGGGTGGAGGGATGGCTGCAGTGCCTACATTCTGGGGGGATATAATCCCTACAAGTAAATAGCTATTAGAATTGGCATTGAGAGAAAGAGCTCTGTTGGAACCAATCAGAACTGTAGCTTTTCAAGAATCACAGTGGTTAGAGTATCATGTGTAGGGTTTAAATGGATGAACGTCTACTGGAAATCAGAACTGGGCTGGATGTTAGTACCCCAACCTGTCCCTCAGCCACGGAACTGAGAATGGAGTTCGACCTTCACACAAATAGAAATGGAGCCAGGGGAAATCTACACACATTATCTGTTGTTAAATATCAAGTTTAAATAGCATTTCCCTTTAAAAAATAATATAAATATGACTGAGAGACAACATAGCATCAATACTTTGGATCCAGATGGTCTGTGTTCAAATTCTGACTCCACCATTTCTAGTTCTGTGACCTTGGGCAAGTTACCTAACCTTGGTGTCTCAGCACTCACATCTATAAAATGAGGTTAATAATGCTTCTTCATTGTTGTTGTGCGGATTGCATGAGTCAATATATGAGAAATGTTTAGGATAGTACACAGTAGGCACTCAATAAATGTGACCTATATTATAATGGTGAAGGTTATGATTAAAGAGAAAAATAATTTAATATAGAACCTGTAAGTAAATTACAGAAACAAGGGAAAGGAAATAGCTGGCTGGAGAGTCAGAAGTCAAATACATCTTCAGAAGTAATGTACTGCAAGCTTCAAAAGAAAATTTCAGGAAGATCTTTTGTATGCTTGGTAGAGTAAAAGAAGATGTGGTCTTTATAAAACAGGACAGAAACATGCAAAGAGAGAGACAACAAAATATAAAAATGTATGTTGAGCCAATAAAGAACAGAACTGATAACATAGAAGATGAAAGCAGGAATCTGTGGAGAACAAGCATGAGAAATACTTCCAGAATGCAGAGGAAAAGAGAAAAAAAATCATGTGGGAGAATACGATGGATATAGAGAACAGAAAACTGAGACATGACATAAACAATTGACTCTGAAGAAGAGAACAGAAAAAATGGACAGAATACTTCACTATGAAATAAAAGAATATCTTCTGACTGCCAGAAAGAGCTTTCTATGTTGATTAAAATGATTTGCTCCTTCCATACCAAATCAATGAAAAGAGACTCACATTTAGGCACACACAGGCAAAATATGTAAAGCATCCAGGCCAAGGAGGCATGCTTAAAAATTAGATTGGCTATACACATCACCTCTGTAGTACTAAACACCAAGAAAGACAAAAGCATGACAGTCTGCCAATCATGTTATTTTCTATCTGGAAAATGTTAACAGAAGCCACAGGAAAAAATTTTCCAGAAATAATAACCAAGTTCAGCACCATGATCAGTTTTTAAGCTCCTATGCAAAAGGAACAATTTTTAAATTTTCCAACAATAAGCAGTTTTCTGAAGTGCTTGCCTGTCATGGAGGGGGTGGCTAGGAGGCTGAGTGACATCTTTTACAGTCTTGTGGGGCTAAAGCACAAGGCCTGAAGTCCAGGACCCACCAAAAGGGAAGCCTGATGAACTCTCCTCCCTGAGACCTCGAAGGGATGTCTGCACCCTATGAGTAAGGTTGAACTAGGCATAAATAGGCCTTCAGCGGGATTGCAACTCAGCTTTAAGTATTCAGTCTCTGAAATTGGGTGATCCCAGGTTGTTAGTGCTTCTAGGCACATGGCAAAAGTAACATAAACTCAATCTAGGAAAAAATATAAAAGTTCGATTCACTAGGAAGATGTTACAATGCTAAATATGTATGCACCTAATAATATTTTAAAATATTTTGAGCTGAATAATAATAAAAATATTATATGAACATCCAATGTTGTGCAATGCAGATAAAGCTGTGCCTAGAGGGAAATTTACATATAAATATATTAAAATAATAGATAATATGTATAATATAAATACAGATATTTATAATATAACATTATGTTTATGTAAATTTATATATTTAATGTAAATAAATACAATAAACACATACATAATTAATATAAAATTGATTAATTTAACATACAAACTTACATATATGTAAACAAGAATAATATGGTAGAAACTACTCTAGCTAGCAGTATCAAGATTTATTAAAAACTATAGTAATTAAGACTTTGTGGTATTGACTCAAGGATGAACAAATGTATCAATGAGTTAGATATATGGACCCTTGATTATGTCAAAGGTGGCACTGTAGAGCAGTTGGAAAAGGAAAGTTTTTTCAGTGAATGTTTTGGGATATTGGAATACCCATTAGGAAAAAGGTGAAAATTAATTTCTGCCTCAAATACACAAAAATAAAATTCAGGTAAACTATCATTTTAAAGAAAGGCAAAACAATAAAATGACAGTATAAAAGAATATCTTCATGATCTTAGAATAAGGAAAGACTTCTTAAACAGAACATAAAAAAACACTAATCATAAAGGAGAAGGTTCATATATACTAATACATTAAAATAAAAAACTTATGTTCACCAAAAATGACATTAAGAAAGTAAAAAAGAAATCCATAGAAGGAGAATATGCAACACATATGACTGACAGAGGGCTTATATCACTTTGAATATACATAGGATATGTAACAATACATATAAAGATCCTGGGTTCATAGGATCATAGGGTAGGTATACCTTCAACTTTGGTAAATAATGACAACAGTTTTCCAAAATAAGTACTCAATTATACACTAAAGTGCAGTAGCTGGAGAAAAAGTTACTAGAAATAGGGTTACATTGCAAACCAAGCTTAGTTAGAAATCCTGAGATTAGAGGAAAGCAACTAGAGAAGACCTGGAAAACAATGAAGAGGAGATGGCAGTGGTACAGCATGAGATAGGAATGAGGAAATTTAATACAGTGAAATGGAAATAAAGGTTAAAAAGAAGTAAAGAGAAAATAGTAGATGTAGAAAACAGTCAAAGGAGATCCAACATAGGCATAATTGGTTTTCCTGAAAAAGAAAATCAAAACAAGGTAAAGAAAAAATATTTAAAATATAATAGAAGAAAAACAGGTGGTTTCTTTTTTTTTTAAATTAGTGTTCACAGAATGAACTTTAATCAGATGGGATTTAAAAAAAATATTTATTTGGCTGCACCAGGTCTTAGTTGGGGCACTTGGGATCTTTGTTGCCACATGCCAGATCTTCATTGCAGCATGCAAATCTTTAGTTGTGGCATATGGGATCTTTTAGCTGCAGCATGTGGACTCTTAGTTGTGGTATGTGGGATCTAGTTCCCTGCCCAGGGATCGAACCCGGGCCTCCTGCATTGGGAGTGCAGAGTCTTACCCACTGGACCACCAGGGAAGTCCCTATTTTCTTTTTTTTAAATTGAAGTATAGTTGATGTACAATATTATACAAGTTTCAGGTGTAAAATATGGTGATTCACAATTTTTAAAGGTTATATTCCATTTATAGTTATTTTAAATATTGACTATATTCTCTGTGTTTTACAATACATCCCATCCTTGTAGCTTATTTTATACATAATAGTTTGTACCGCTTATATTACCCCTCCCCCTTCTCTCTCCCCACTGGTAACCACTAGGTTGATCTCTATGTCAAACAGGTGGTTTCTGATAAAGTTAAATATACACTTACCATATGATACAGCAATTCCATCCACTCCTAGATATTTACCAGAATAAATGAAAACATATGCCCACATAAAGACTTATATATGAATGCTTATAACAGATATAGGAATTTGACAAAATAATTCCATATTTCATTCAAAAGAATAGATTTAAAGATAATATGATTTTCAAAGTGAAAATGAAAGAACTTTCACTATTAGCATTTTAAACATATTTTTAAACTACAGTTTTGTTTGTTTTGTTTGTTTTGTTTTTGCGGTACGCGGGCCTCTCACTGTTGTGGCCTCTCCCGTTGTGGAGCACAGGCTCCGGACACGCAGGCTCAGCGGCCATAGCTCACGGGCCCAGCCGCTCTGTGGCATGTGGGATCTTCCCAGACCAGGGCACGAACCCGTGTCCCCTGCATCGGCAGGTGGACTCTCAACCACTGCGCCACCAGGGAAGCCCAAAACTACAGTTTTTTTAAAAAAGTATGATACTGTTGTAGAAATAGTCCAGCAGATTAGTAGAACAAAATAGACAGCCTATAATATGTGTGTATGTGTTTTGTTAAATTGAAGTATAGTTAACTTGTGATATTAGTTTCGGGTGTGCAACATAGTAATTTGATATTTTCATAGATTATACTCCATTTAAAGTTATTTAAAAATATTGCTTATATTCCCTGTGTTGTACAGTGCACCCTTGTAACTTATCTATATTATACCTAGTAGTTTGTACCTCTTAATCCTCCCCCATTTTGCTCCTCCCTTTTACCTGACAAGATTAATTAATATGGGTTAGGGTTAAGGTTGGGATGTGAAATGAAGAAATAGAAGTTATGCTTTGGGGTATGAGAATTTAAACATTGTACAAGGAGACATTTTCAGTTACAATTTGACCCGTAACAAATGGAAAGTCTCTAAATGAACTCATCTTTGTACCTGGCTGCTTGAAGAACTCTTCTGAACTGTTCCTCCATTAATGAATCACAAACAAGTGCCTTGTGATAAGGTGCAGGTCTCAGGGATCCAGATCATAATCTCACATCTAGAATGTAAGAGCAAGAAAATGTAAAGATGCTTTTGGAAGGAGTTGCTAAAGAAGTAACATGCAAAAGTTGGGAATTTGATTGTCTTAATAGCAAGGTTTCAGCTTTATCTTGATGGCATGCTCAAATCTATAGGAAGGGCCAACGAACCTCTCTGCCAAACATTTCACATACACATTGGAGTGGAGAAAGGAAGAGCAGGAGGAAGAGGAAGAAGAGGAGGAAAAGAGGAGCTTTGATATGGGTCAAAGTCAAGGAAACAATTGGGCCACAATGGTAGTATCAGTAAAGGTTTAGGCTTTTCTGCATTAGTTCCTTTTTCCTGTTGTTATTTTTTAGATTTTTTCTTTTGGGACCTCTTGGCTCTTGGTCCACTTCCTTTAGAGCAGCTGGTTTAATGATGGACTCTCTGCCCTGGGGTGGGCCTTGGCTGGCTCTGTTCTGGAAGTTAGAAAAAAACACTACTTGGTCAAGATTAAGTCTGGGTCAGGATTAAGTTTTGTCCTGGATTTAGTCTGGGCTTTGGACTATGAGGTTCCAAAGCTTTTTTATGGCTATGAATGTCCTGACTGAGTTCACAAAGTTTAGGAAATCCATGTGGGAATTAGGGGCCAAAATCCTCTGGTGATAAACATTATATTTGTTTATTTTCTCAGAAACTTATGGAAGGATGAGCAGCTGACCATACATTTGGAGATTTGGTGTTATAGGAATCTCTCTCTCACTTTCTACTGGGAAAGATAGAGAGATGAGATATCATCTATTTTTAGCAGCAGCAACAAAGATAACTTTCAGCAAACTATTTTGGTCATATAGTGTTAATCTTTCCCAGTTGAGGGTGTGGAGAAAAGGGAACCCTCTTGCACTGTTGGTGAGAACGTAAATTGACACAGCTACTGTGGAGAACTGTATGGAGGTTCCTTAAAAAACTAAAAATAGAACTACCATACGACCCAGCAATCCCACTACTGGGCATATACCCTGAGAAAACCATAATTCAAAAAGAGTCATGTACCAAAATATTCATTGCAGCTCTATTTACAATAGCCAGGACATGGAAGCAACCTAAGTGTCCATCAACAGATGAATTGATAAAGAAGATGTGGCACATATATACAATGGAATATTACTCAGCCATAAAAAGAAACAACATTGAGTTATTTGTAGTGAGGTGGATGGACCTAGAGTCTGTCATAAAGAGTGAAGTAAGTCAGAAAGAGAAGAACAAATACTGTATGCTAACACATATATATGGAATCTAAAAGAAAAAAAAATGGTCATGAAGAACCTAAGGGCAGGACGGAAATAAAGACTCAGACCTACTAGAGAATGGACTTGAGGACATGGGGAAAGGTAAGGGTAAGTTGTGACAAAGTCAGAGAGAGGCATGGACATATAAACACTACCAAACGTAAGGTAGATAGCTAGTGGGAAGCAGCTGCATAGCACAGGGAGATCAGCTCGGTGCTTTGTGACCACCTAGAGGGGTGGGATAGGGAGGATGGGAGGGAGGGAGATGAAAGAGGGAAGAGACAGGGGGATATATGTATATGCATAACTGATTCACTTTGTTATAAAGCAGAAAATAACACACCCTTGTAAGGCAATTATACTCCAATAAATATGTTAAAAAAAAGATAGAGAGGATTACTTGAGGGAAAGGATCAAGAAATTGACCCTCTTGAAGAAATATGACAGAGGGAAACCAATACTTGGTGACAGCATACCAGACAGCTGAATTGACTTTAAGAACACACAAGTGAGTCCAGATAGTAAAAAAAATACCTAAATCTCTATGAAGATACTTGATACATGGGCATCTTCAGGCTCTCATGTATGACTTTTTGGGGAAGCTGATGGTCATGGCATATGTGATGGAAAATAACCCTGAAAGCACAGAGAAGCTGATGATCACAGGCTATAAAGTGATCAATTGGAGAGAGAAAAATTGATCTGCTCTGGTGAACAAAGTGTATATAGAAGGGAAAGGAACATCCACATAGTTCTTATAATTATTCCTTCTCTCTCCTGCACCATCAGTTTCTCTTTCTATACAGCAATTCTCCCAATGTCATACAAGCATGCCATAGTGTATATTTCATGTTAAAAACAAAAACGAAAACAAAATCCTCTTCCAGTCGTTCTTTATCACATTGGTATGTTCAGTTTCTTTAAAGCACTTATTACCTGAATGGTCTTATGTATGTATTTGTGTTTTTATTATTTGCTCTCCTAATCTAGGAAATAAGCTCCATGAAGGGAGGGATCTTGTCTTTCTTGTTCACTGTTTTTTTCATCAGAGTCCTAGAATAATAGTATTTGGCACATAGCTAGGGCTCAATAAATGCTTATTTACTGACTACAAGAAGTTGAGTGGCATGAAAACATGGGATATAATTTCCAAGGTAAAAATAGATTTCTTTCAAAGGTAAAATACTTTACAAGGACAGAGACAATGGGCTGAACTGTAACCCTAGGAATAATAGGAAAGGCAATTCCATAATCTAGTTGGCTGTAGAACAAGTATGGCAAACACGTGGTGTACATTTTGCCACTTCCTCATTCTGATTTCAAGATAGATATCATTAACCTATCACAGTTCTTTTTCTTACGGAGTGTCTACTGCCTCTCTGATTAATGAATCCATAGTTCAAATGGAAGGATGAGATTTTCACCTAGAAAAACAGGGTTGAGGGAAGACCTTATTAATATGGAAGACCAAAATCCTTCTATAAATAATGCTGCCTGATTATCAACTCTAGAATGAGAAAAAGGAAAAGAAAGAAATAGTTGCATGCCTTTGCTTTTTTCCTTCCTAAACAAACCAAATGACACCACAGTTCAACCACACCACACACACTAATCAAAGGGACCAATTAGAGAGCTCATCATTTAGCCAGGGGCAGATGCCAAAACCAAGCCAAGAAAACCTGCCTGGTGACATCCAAAAGCACTGGACAGAGGTAGGCCCCACTGGCTATGACTGGTAGCTGTAACTCACCTACTTGAAGAACTGCTGGCTCCAGCGAAGTGCCTGGATAGAACAGTAAGAATGAAAGGAAATCATGGATGAGACTCAGAATGGGCAACTCTTAGCCAGTTTCTGAATGTTTTTATTTGGGGAAGGAGGCAAATGGGGTAGGGACAGCAGCTGGGCTGTTGCCTTTCATTAAAGTGCGGTTGGACCCAACACTTAAATTGTAAATCTGGGACTTCCTGCAACAAAAAAGGGCCAAAAAGTATTTAAAGCCTTCAATGGCCTGCATGGGGGTAAATGTCAAGAAGCAGAGAGTCCCTCCCATGGTTCTGTCTCCTCCCCCACCACATACCCAAAGCACTGCCCTATATTACACAACTGGCACTGGAGTGCCTCCAGAACAGAACATTGCTCGTGGCCAGCAGGGGGGAACACTTTGGCCAAGAGACAGAATTCTGCCCAACGGAAGTGATCTGAAGGAACACTGAAGAAATCTTTTCAAGATAGTTAACATGTCCAGCAAACAAACAAGAAAAATTATAGAGAATAGAAGCAAACTCTCCATTTGCTTAATTCCCTCCTCTTGTCCCTGCTCTTGACCTCACGATACAGTGATGGGGCCCTGAGATGACCTTCCAAGAGAGGCTAGGCAAAGGGCTCGGTTAGACCTTGCTGAGACTCTGCCCTCTCCCTCCAGTGGGCCTCTCTGTGGATGAATCATCTGAGGTAGGACCACCAGGAGAATAGATTTGTATGTCTCCTCTGGAGTGGCACTGGATTCACTAAAGAGAAGAAGGTAGAAGTAGGGTGAGATATCACGAGGGATCTGTTTGCTCAGGGGAATCCATGTGGGAAATAAATCACACCTTGGGTGTGCAATGGACTAGGAATAACAATTTCCAGGTGTGTCTTCTTGCCTGGATCATTTCCCACTTGTCCTCCACCCTCACCTTCTGGGCCTTCTTCTCCACTTCTCATTCCTCTGTGCCCTTTATTACTTCAGGTGTCCTTATTCTTCCAGAAGCAATTTTCTGTCCCCACTTCATCCTACATTCATCACATCATCTTTTTCCACACCCAAACTGCTTGGGCCACATTGTCTACACTGACTACCTCTTTTTAACATCCAGATTTCCAGACACTGTACAAGGCAATTTATAGACATCACTGCATTTAGTCCTCCCAAAAATCCAACAACACCTCAATGAGCTAGCTATTATTTACCTCATGTTAGGAAGCTCAGAGATGTTTAACTTTCTCATGGTCCAAACCAATAGGTGATAAGAGTTGGCATTCAAACCTAGGAGTGTCTGCTCTTAACCTCTTTCTTGTGTTTTCTGAAGTATGTCATTTAGAAGATAAGTATCTAGTGAGATTTAAATAGGAATGCTGTAAAGGAATTTGAAAATTTTATGCTTTGAAAATAAACATTGTGTACTTTTTTTTGAATTTTATTTAATTTATATTTTTATACAACAGGTTCTTATTAGTCATCCATTTTATACACATCAGTGTATACATGTCAATCCCAACCTCCCAATTCATCACATCACCATGTACTTTGTCTCGTTATCATGAAAAAAAAATCTGCCTCTAAAAATAGTGTCATATCTTACACTACTAGTATTTCCTGATGGGGATGCTGTTGACCTAGAGTTAGAAACTGTATGATGTTTTTTGTATCCCTGGACCCTGCCAGCTAAATGTCAGAGGGGTCATTAGTCAATTTGCAACTAAGAGGCTCCCCTATATCCAAGTGTTCCCTGGGAATATGAATGTTACTGCCTCCAGTAGAGGATAACTGATCCTAGGCTATAATTACCATGAAGTCAGGGTCTGTGTCTTTTTACTCATCATTGCATCCCTAGCATCTGGCTCATTGTAGGCCTTTAGTAGACATCAGGAAGTCACCTAATGCATAAATGTGTGCTGATTAATAGATGGGCAGCATTTAGCCATGATGTAGGATGTTATCTAATCTGATCTCGCTGTATATCTGGTCTATATAATCTCAGCATGCCTATGATATTATTTAATGTTTATTATATTTGAGATATATGAATCAAATCTTGATCATTTCTTGCAGCAATGAAATCATCTGACTACTTTAATCCAAGTGTGAAGTTTTCTATCTTGTGTGTTCTTCTTGTTGTTTCAGCCATATACCTTAAATTACAATACTGTTTCATTTTTAAAATATTTGGGTCAGGCCACATTATACAATACTACCTATTGATAGTTAGCAAGCAACAAAAATAATCCAGTCTCTCTCTCCCTCTACTGCTTTTGATTCCCTTTCATAAACAGTTCTGAGACCTCACTGTCCTCTTGCTTTTCTCTTTATTGCTAACGGTGGTCCTTCCCCTACTTGCTTCTCCGGACTGTCCGCCTTCTCAGGTTGACCTCTTCCTTCAGGAAAGCTCTTCTTCTCAAATACAAAAATACAATCTGAACAGAAAAACAGGTATGGACAAGTGGTGGTCATTCATGTAACCACATGTCTTCAGTGGTTCATTTTCAATTCCAAGTAAAGACACCAGTGTCCATTTCAGCCAGCTTATGGCTGGAGTTTCCTCTGGCCATTTCTTTGCCTGCCTTCCAAGAATCTGTTGGTTTTGGTCTTTTCATTTTCTCACCCTCTCACTGGTTTCAGTATTTTGGGGTAGACATAGGAATAGGCATTTTTGGAAGAACAGGTGGGGAGGGAGTGTGATACTGACCCCAGAGCTACCCAGTGGGAAGGAACAGGCCTTGGGAGAGGTTTTCCAGCCAGAGAGGCTATAGCAGGGCATCAGATTGCCAGGAAAACTAGAATTGCTGCCTATTGGGGCAAGGTTCAGGCAAGCAGTGGGCCAAAAGGGAGTCTGATGAGGCACAGCGAGGAAGGAATTGGGTTGAAGGGACTTGGAGACACAGGCATAAAAGTAGCCATAGAGACTGTCCTAGGTAGTAAGCCCAGTCTACACAAATAGAGTAGTCTGGGAAGGCTTTCTTTTAGAAGGAGATGAGACTGGATTTGGAGTGTGAAGAAAGGGTAGGACTTGTAGAGTTGAATAGGAGGATGACAAGCTACATCCTGTGAAGTGAGAACACACATCACTCAGTGGGTACTTCCATGTTCTGATTGGCTGAAATCACCTGTGGGCTAAGGGTTCAGCCATCAGGCCAGGATGCTGGCTCACCAGGGCAACTGAGGTAACTTCTGCAGGAAGTCACCTTGTACCTGGTTTACACTTTACAGAGTATACAATTATTTCTACTTGCTCGAAACAAATTTACCAAATCCAGTTCAGCAAGGGAGTTGACTCCAAGGTAATCTTTAAAAAAAATTTTAAATTTAATTTTATTTACTTTTTTATACAGCAGGTTCTTATTAGTTATCTATTTTATACATATTAGTGTATATATGTCAATCCCAATCTCCCAATTCACCCACCACCACCATCCCCCCCGCCACTTTCCCCCCTTGGTGTCCATATGTTTGTTCTCTACATCTGTGTCTCTATTTCTGCCCTGCAAACCAGTTCATCTGTATTATTTTTCTAGGTTCCACATATATGCATTAGCAAACGATATTTGTTTTTCTCTTTCTCACTTACTTCACTCTGTATGACAGTCTCTAGGTCCATCCACGTCTCTACAAATGACCCAATTTCATTCCTTTTTATGGCTGAGTAATACTCCATTGTATATATATACCACAACTTCTTTATCCATTCGTCTGTAGATGGGCATTTAGGTTGCTTCCATGACCTGCCTATTGTAAATAGTGCTGGAATGAACACTGGGGTGCATGTGTCTTTTGGAATTATGGTTTTCTTAGGGTATATGCCCAGTAGTGGGATTGCTGGGTCATATGGTAATTCTATTTTTAGTTTTTAAAGGAACCTCCATACTGTTCTCCATAGTGGCTGTATCAATTTACATTCCCACCAACAGTGCAAGAGGGTTCCCTTTTCTCCACACCCTCAACAGCATTTATTGTTTGTAGATTTTCTGATGATGCCCATTCTAAATGGTGTGAGATGATATTTCATTGTAGTTTTGTTTTGCATTTCTCTAATAATTAGTGATGTTCAGCAGCTTTTCATGTGCTTCTTGGCCAACTGTATGTCTTCTTTGGAGAAATGTCTATTTAGGTCTTCTGCCCATTTTTTGATTGGGTTGTTTGCTTTTTAAATATTGAGCTGCATGAGCTATTTATTTATTTTGGAGATTAATCCTTTTCCATTGATTCATTTGCAAATATTTTCTACCATTCTGAAGGTTGTCTTTTCATCTTGTTTGTTGTTTCTTTTGTTTTGCAAAAGCTTTTAAGTTTCATTAGGTCCCATTTGTTCATTTTTGTTTTTTTTCCCATTACTCTAGGAGGTGGGTCAAAAAAGATCTTGCTGTGATTTATGTCAAAGAGTGTTCTTCCAACATTTTCCTCTAAGAGTTTTATAGTGTCTGGTCTTACATTTAGGTCTCTAATCCATTTTGAGTTTATTTTTGTGTATGGTATTAGGGAGTGTTCTAATTTCATTCTTTTACATGTAGCTGTCCAGTTTTCTCAACACCACTTATTGAAGAGACTGTCTTTTCTCCCTTGTATTTCCTTGCCTCCGTTGTCATAGATTAGTTGACCATAGGTGTGTAGGTTTATCTCTGGGCTTTCAATCCTGTTCCATTGATCTATATTTCTTTCTTGATTACTGTAACTTTGTAGTATAGTCTTAAGTCAGGGAGTCTGATTCCACCAGCTCCGTTTTTTTCCCTCAAGACTGCTTTGGCTATTAGGGGTCTTTTGTGTCTCCATACAAATTTTAAGATTTTTTGTTCTAGTTCTGTAAAAATTGCCACTGGTAATTTGATAGGGATTGCATTGAATCTGTAGATTGCTTTGGGTAGTATAGTCATTTTCACAATACTGATTCTTCCAATCTAAGAACATGGTATATATCTCCATCTGTTTATGTCATCTTTGTTTTCTTTCATCAGTGTCTTATAGTTTGCTGAGTACAGTTCTTTTGTCTCCCTAGGTAGGTTTATTCCTAGGTATTTTATTCTTTTTGTTGCAGTGGTAAATGGGAGTGTTTACTAAATTTCTCTTTCAGATTTTTCATCATTAGTGGAGAGGAATGCAAGAGATTTCTGTGAATTAATTTTGTATCTTGCAACTTTACCAGATTCATTGATTAGCTCTAGTAGTTTTCTACTACTAGAAAGTAGGCATCTTTAGGATTCTCTATGTATAGTATCATGTCATCTGTCAACAGTGACAGTTTTACTTTTTCTTTTCCGATTTGTATTCTTTTTATTCTCTGATTGCCATGACTAGGACTTCCAAAACTATGTTGAATAATAGTGGTGAGAGTGGACATCCTTGTCTTGTCCCCAATCTTAGAGGAAATGCTTTCAGTTTTTCACCATTGAGAATGATGTTTGCTCTGGGTTTGTCATATATGGCCTTTATTATGTTGAGGTAGGTCCGCTCTATGCTCACTTTCTGGAGAGTTTTTATCATAAGTGGGTGTTGAATTTTGTCAAAAGCTTTTTCTGCATCTATTGAGATGATTATATGGTTTTTATTCTTTAGTTTGTTAATATGGTTTATGACATTGATTGATTTGCGTATATTGAAGAATCTTTGCATCCCTGGGATAAATCACACTTGATCACTGTGTATGATCCTTTTAATGTGTTATTGGATTCTGTTTGCTAGTATTTTGTTGAGGATATTTGCATCTATATTCATGAGTGATATTGGTCTGTAATTTTCTTTTTTTGTAGTATCTTTGTCTGGTTTTGGTATCAGAGTGATGGTGGCCTCATAGAATGAGTTTGGGAGTGTTCCTTCCTCTGCAATTCTTTGGAAGAGTTTGAGAAGGATGGGTGTTAGGTGTTCTCTAAATGTTTGATAGAATTCACCTGTGAAGCCATCCGATCCTGGACTTTTGTCCGTTGGAAGATTTTTAATCACAGTTTCAATTTCATTACTTGGGATTAGTCTGCTCATATTTTCTATTTCTTCCTAGTTCAGTCTTGGAAGGTTCTACCTTTCTAAGAATTTGTCCATTTCTTCCAGGTTGTCCATTTTATTGGCATAGAGTTGCTTGTGGTAGTCTCTTACGATGTATTTCTGTGGTGTCCATTGTAACGTCTCCTTTTTCATTTCTAATTTTGTTGATTTGAGTCCTCTCCCTCTTTTTCTTGATGAGTCTGGCTAAAAGTTTATCAATTTTGGTTATCTTCTCAAAGAATCAGCTTTCAGTTTTATTGATCTTTGCTACTCTTTTCTTTGTTTCTATTTCATTTATTTCTGCTCTGATCTTTATAATTTCTTTCCTTCTATTAACTTTGTGTTTTGTTTGTTCTTCTTTCTCTTGTTCCTTTTGGTGTAAGGTTAGATTGTTTATTTGAAATTTTTCTTGTTTCTTGAGGTAGGCTTGTATTGCTATAAACTTCCCACTTAAAACTGCTTTTGCTACATCCCATAGGTTTTGGATCATTGTGTTTTCATTGTAATTTGTCTCTAGGTATTTTTTGATTTCCTCTTTGATTTCTTCAGTGATCTCTGGGTTATTTAGTAACGTTTAGCCTCCATGTGTTTGTGTTTTTTATGTTTTTTTCCCTTTAATTGATTTCTAAAGTCATAGTGTTGTGGTTATAAAAGATGCTTGATATGATTACAATTTTCTTAAATTTACTGAGGCTTGATTCGTGACCCAAGATGTGATCTATCCTGGATAATGTTCTGTGTGCACTTGAGAAGAAAGTGTAATCTGCTGCTTTTGGATGGAATGTCCTATAAATATCAATTAAGTCTATCTGGTCTATTGCATCATTTAAAGCTTGTCTTTCCTTATTGACTTTCTGTCTGGATGATCTGTCCGTTGGTGGAAGTGAGGTGTTAAAGTCCCCCACTGTTATTGTGCTATTGTCGATTTCCTCTTTTACAGCTGTTAGCAGTTGCCTTATGTATTGAGGTGCTCCTATGTTGGGTGCATATATATTTATAATTGTTATATCTTCTTCTTGGATTGATCCCTTGATCATTATGTAGTGTCCTTCCTTGTCTCTTGTAACATTCTTTATTTTAAAGTTTATTTTATCCGATATGAGTATTGTTACTCCAGTTTTCTTTTGATTTCCATTTGCATGGAATATCTTTTCCATCCCCTCACTTTCTATCTGTAAGTGTCCCTAAGTCTGAAGTGGGTCTCTTGTAGACAGCATATATATGAGTCTTGTTTTTGTATCCATTCAGCGAGCCTGTGTCTTTTGGTTGGAACATTTAATCCATTCACATTTAAGGTAATTATCGATATGTATGTTTCTATTACCATTTTCTTAATTGTTATGGGTTTGTTTTTGTCGGTCCTTTTCTTCTTTTGTGTTTCCCACTTAGAGAAGTTCCTTTAGCACTTGTTGTAGAGCTGGTTTGGTGGTGTTGAATTCTCTTAGCTTTTGCTTGTTTGTAAAACTTTTGATTTCTCAATTGGATCTGAATGAGATCCTTGCTGGGTAGAGTAATCTTGGTTGTAGGTTCTTTGTTTTCATCACTTTAAATATATTGTGCCACTCCCTTCTGGCTTGTAGAGTTTCTTCTGAGAAATCAGCTGTTAACCTTATGGGAGTTCCCTTGTGTTTTATTTGTCATTTTTCCCTTGTTGCTTTCAATAATTTTTCTTTGTCTTTAATTTTTGTCAATTTGATTATTATGTGTCTTGACATGTTTCTCTTTGGGTTTATCCTGCCTGGGACTCTCTGTGCTTCCTGGACTTGGGTGGCTATTTCCTTTCCCATGTTAGGGAAATTTTTGACTATAATCTCTTCAAATATTTTCTCGGGTCCTTTATCTCTCTCTTCTCCTTCTGGGACCCCTATAGTGTGAATGTTGTCATGTTTAATGTTGTCTCAGAGGTCTTTTAGGCTCTCTTCATTTCTTTTCATTGTTTTTTCTTTATTCTGTTCAGCAGCAGTGAATTCCACCATTCTGTCTTCTAGGTCACTTAACCGTTTTTCTGCCTCAGTTATTCTGCTATTTATTCCTCTAGCGTATTTTTCATTTCAGTTATTATATTGTTCATCTCTGTTTGTTTGTTCTTTAATTCTTCTAGGTCTTTGTTAAAAATTTTTTGCATCTTCTCGGTCTTTGCCTCCATTCTTTTTCCAAGGTCCTGGATCATCTTCACTATCATTATTCTGAATTCTTTTTCTGGAAGTTTGCCTATCTCCACTTCATTTAGCTGTTTTTCTGGGGTTTTATCTTGTTCCTTCATCTGGTACAAAGTCCTCTGACTTTTCATTTTGTCTATCTTTCTGTGAATGTGGTTTTCCTTCCACAGGCTTCAGAATTGTAGTTCTAGTTGTTTCTGCTGTCTGCCCTCTCCAAGGTCGTCTTTAACAAGAGAAACAAGGTTTCTCTTTAAAAACAATTGAAAACACATGTATACATATAGTGTTTACAGAGTTTAAGCAAACTTCATTTTTGACAGAAGAGAAAATATTTCCATTCCACGGCCAACTGTTAAACCAGACGGGGTTTGTTAGTCTGGGTCCACTAAAGCTCTTGTCCATGGGGAGCCTGAGGTCAGAGGTAACAAACTCATGTTTGTTGGGAAGACAACATAAATAATGAACAAATAAACTGTGATGCAATAGGAAATGGTGTAGGTTACAGCTCACTGGAGAGCAGACACCCCATTTAAAGAGGACAGCTGCTATTTTCTCCCCAGTTTTATATCTGTCCAAGAGTGGGAGTCCACTGTGATCAAATTTTCTAATTTTTTAAGAGAAGGCAGAAATGCTGACTTTTGTAAGAAATTTCCCAATCTAAGGAATATTGTATGGGTGCTTCATGACATGAACCACCAGTTTCCAGTCTCTGCCCTCTAGAGGCCATCTACTCATGGAAATCACCTGCACTTGTCCTCACTTTTCCTAGAAGGAAGAGTAGCCATCTACAGGAAAATGTCCAGTCTCCCTAGTCTGACATGAAAGACTCTTGACTACTTTTCCCATGCTCCCCTCATGGTTTACACTTCAGCTCTGCTGAGCTAACCGTAGCTTGTCTCATGTGCAAAGAACAAAGAGTCAACTTCCACCTTAATTTAAACTCTTAGGAAAATGGAGTTTCACTTAGGCTGAGCTGAGACGGAGTGAAATTTTAAGGTGTGTTCATAACTTTTTTCCTACATTCCTTTCATTAGGTAGTGGGCTTGAAAACTTGCTGGGCTTTTGTGACAATTTGAACCAAGAGAATAGGTGGGAGTGATGCTCTATAACCTCTGAGTCTAGGTTGTGATAGGCAATGCAGCTTCCACTTTGCTGGCAGGAACTCTCCCTCTTGAAGTCTTTGGCTGCCATGTAAGTAGTCTGACTTCACTGGAGCCCAAATTAGCTCATGGGAAGAGACACCGTGGAGATGTTCTGAGGTGACACACACAGAGAAAGCTGTCCTGCAAGTCCCTAGGTGCTACAGCTCCCTGATGTTCTAGCTCTTCTCCACCTGACTACAGCTGTCTGAGAGACCCTGAGCCAGCACCACCCAGCTGAGCTCTTCCCAAGTTCCTGACTCATGAAAATTGTGAGAGATAAAATGATTATTATCATAATAAACCAGTAGGTTTGGGGATGATTTGTTATGCATAACAGACTTGAAGTAGGACTCAAAGTTTGAGCAAGGGGCAGAGGAGTTTTAGTGTGTTGTGTCTAGTCTAGTCTGGTGTCTTGCTTCTCTGCATTTGACTCTGCTATTCTTCCTGTGTAAATTCCAGCAGGAGCCAGGGTGATTGACTGATTTATTTAATAGCACCTGTATTGAACACCTCATAGGACACCCCAACCAGTTTGAACCTTTGGGTCAGGAGCACATCCATCCAATTGTAGCAACTCTTGCTGAAAACCAACATATCATAGTTTACAAGTTTAGGGACCTGTTGGTATGGTGCTTTCAGTCTGAAGAGGAAGTTAGGGTGGCAGGTGTGTGGTGGACCTGTATGGTACCTGTGACTTGGTATCTTGCCTTTCCATGCTGTGCTCCATGTTTTAGACTCACCCCACTCCCAACACCTACTCATCTTTTAAATGTCAATCTGGATTTACCTTCCCTGTGAAGCTTGACCATTCCACTTGGAAACACCCTTTGTCTCTTTGCACTCCTGCCCCACTTGAGAGAGTTCATGTATTCCCCATCCATCTCCCCCAGGAGGCTAACCACTCATGGAAGGCTGGGCCCAGAGTTCATTCATCTCAGTACCCTCAATGCTGGCCTCTGCTGCTGGCTTATATTGGGGGCTGGATAAATCATTGGTGAATGAATAGATGTGTTTAGTTAAAAGAGGAGGAAAGGAGCCATAACATTAGCTACTCTTGATCTTAGAATGCTTTTGACATCTGGGTTGAGAGGCCAGGTTCTCTTTTACTGCCTCTTGCAGCATTGTGACACTGGCTCATTGGTTATGTCATTCTGTTACCTGCAGTAGGAGCACGTTGTGTCCTAAGCATGTAGTCTGGAATTTGAAGCACATTTTCCCTCATAGAAACAATGCTGCAAGTCAGTAATTTTCAAATTGAAAATAAAAAAACAAACAAAAAATTCATGAAACTCTCTTCAAAAGAGATTGTTCTTTGAAGCTCATTTCCTCCTTTGCCCCCTACACTCCTTTCCTCCACTGTACCCCCAGGAGATTCCCTAGGGACTCCTAGAAGCTCAGATTTGAAGCCACAGCCATAAATGAGTGTTGGACCTTAGTAGGACCTAGGAAGTCCAGCGAGCACCTGAAATAAAGGCCTCAGTCCACTGACTACATACCCAAAGCATGATAATGCTTTCAATGAACTTAACTCTTTCAGAGCTCCATTTTCTTCATCTATGAAATGGGGAAAATGATAAAAACTTACCTTGGAGGGTGTTGTGTCTTAGAGATAATGTACATAAAATGCCTGTGGCAATGAGGCCTGTAGTAAATGTTTGTTGATTATATGACCTCGTCCTCAGTCTGCCAAGAAGTTTCACTCAGCCTAGGAGTGTTTTTCTCTGAATTGTCCTGTGCTCATGGGGTCAGGGTCTCCATCCTCACTGCCTGTGGTGAGTGACAGGAGGGGTCACATTTATCAGTGACCCTGTAACTATCCATAAGGCATTTATATGAGAAGGTGTGGGGGAAAGATACCACCCAAGATCTACTCTAGTGAAGGATGGCCAAGTGGTCAGACATTCCTCAGAAAGGTTTGTAATGTGCAGTTAAGCATGGTAAAATGGAAGTTGAAACTTTTGGGTCTAAAATCTGTCTTTTCCAATGACTAGTTTGTGCATCAGTTTCCTCATCTGTTAAAAGCAGATGATGATGACGATGATGACGACAATGACAATGATACACATCTCCTCAGATTGATGGAAGAATAACTGAGTCTATGCATAGGAGAGTAGAGCACATTGGCATTGCTCACAAATGTTAGCTCTTATTGTCATGCTTTCCCCCTTTGCTCTTTCTGTAGCTAGTGATAGAAGAATCAAGTCCTCCAACAAGAGTGTCTCTCACCCTTTTCTTTCTTTTCCTTAGCCTCTAGATTTTTTTTTTCAGCCCAGACCTGCTTAGTCAGAAAGTCTGGGGTAGGGACCCAACTTAATCTGTATTTTAACAAGACTTCCAGAGGATTCCGAGGCATGCTAAAATTTGAGAACCCCTGTTAGAGATCAAACTTCTAGAATCACTTGCTTAAGAAGCTCTTGTTATCTAAGCTCTCAGAGGTCCTGGGTTATATATGTAAAATAGATGATGCCAAAAATAACGAACACCTAGAAAAATTTTCTACTTGCTACACTGAGACACCATATTGAAGACAGCATTATTTTAAATGTTACTGTAGCACTTCATTTTAAGTTTATTAATTTTTAAATATTTATTTACTTATTTATCTGGTTGCACCAGGTCTTAGATATGGGCCGCAGGCTCCTTAGTTGCAGCTCACCAACTCCTTAGTTGCAGCACGTGGGCTCCTTAGTTGTGGCATGCGAACTTTTAGTTGTGGCATGCATGTGGGATCTAGTTCCCTGAGCAGGGATCTAGCACTTTAAAAAAGAACTTTGGTTCATATATCTAATTCCCTTCTAAATTGGAAAGTGGAAGGTACTTTCCCATCGTTGGCACCTATCATATGGAGTTTGTGTTAGATAGACCTACTCTGCGTTACTATAGAGTACTCACTCATTTATTCATTTACATTCATTCAATTAATCACCATTCAGCTCTTTGAAGTGTTGATTTATCATCTATCAGTTTAGAGCAATCTTTTATGCATTAGGAAAGAACAGATCTGCTTTTATTTTTAGGTTTTATTTTAAAAATAAGTATTTTCAATGGTGTTGGGAAGCTTGCAAAGAATTTGAGTGAAATTGGAGAAGTTTTCTCTAGCACTTTAAAAGTCTCTGGAGTCCCCTTGGGCTTCTGAGACACTAATGCCAAGATAAAGTAGGAGTTTCCAGGATTTTGCTGGTTTCGCTGAGTTCTAGACTCTGGGTGCAAACAAATTATATCCCAGTTCCTGGAAGGTTTTCAGGATAGAGGAATGGCTCCAGTGGTGTTCTTTGAGCCATTTAAGGGCAATGACAGAAGGCCTAGAAGAAAAGAGCTAAATCAAAGTCATTTGCACGGCCAAGGGAGAGAACATGGCTTGCTCAACTACCACTGGCTGTGTTTGGCTTCAGTCCCAGACAAGATTCTAGGCTACATTATTTATCATAATAATAATAATAGTAATAACAATAATAATAAAAGTTCATGAGACTTATGGGAAAGTGACAATCACTGGCGCTCAGCTTGAGATTTTTAAAAACAGAATATGTCAGTCTGAACTTTTTCTTTCTTTAATATTGTTTCTAGGCTCATCTATTAAGGAAATATACACAAAGCCTGGAGCAGAATAGAGACTCAATCCATATTTGTTGATTGAACAAATGGAGGTTTTTGATAAAGTCTCTTACGACCTAGTTGATAAAGCACAATGCAGGCTGGATGCAAGGGCAACTAGTTGGGTTAGAATAGCCCAGAATATGTCATTCATACCAGTCTGGAGGCAGAGTCCTGATGCTGGGCCACAACCCCCCAGAAAGCTCTCCATGACGTGGATGCAATATAGAGAATAGGCTCTTTGAACTGCATTGGGCAGGGCAACATATGTGCTGAAGGATGGAATCCAGATCGACAGACCTTTCTTATCAATCTTTAAAACCTCCCCCTGCTCTCCCCATATAAGCAATACCTGCTTATTGTAGGCAGTCTGAGAAATATAGGAAAGACTAAGGAAGAAAATAAAAAGAATTCATGATCTCCTCTCACTCAAATATAACTGTAAGCAGATAAGGTAGGGGGTTCCCAGAGAAAGAGAACCAGGCATGGCCTTCTTGACATAAGAGAAGCCACTTTTGGCCTAAGCCATTTTGTGATCTAAGCCTGGCCACAATGCTTGCCCTTGAACAGGTCTCAGTAATTAAAGATCTTAAGGGAACAAAAGAACGCAGAAACTATGGCAAGAGAAGTAACAATAGCAAAGATAATATATCAGGTGTAAAGACTCCCAGTTCTGTTTCAATGATAAAGATTAACCTGAAGTGCTCAACCACCAGAGCAACTGGAACCTAACGGAAGATGATGTTGACCTTCTCTGACCCTTGTGACTTCCATCAGCTAAAGCTTAGACTCTGTCCTGCCCAAGCCCCTTCATGAATATGCATGTCCCCATAAACTTCCCCCAAAGGAAAAAAAAAAGAAATTAAAAACAAAAAAAACAAACAAAATAACGTCCCCAAATTTGCTGTGCAGGGAGATGCTGCTTTGGGAAAGATCCCTGGTGTTCTCCTTATTTGCTGCAAGTAATAAATTCTCCTGATCTTTGGCTTAGAGGGGAATCCAGTTTTCAGGTAACATAACCATGGCTAATATGTTGCTGTATTTCTTTGCAGAACTTAATGTATATGCATTTTTAGCTAGATAAGTTAATTTTATAACCTCTTTTCACTTAAACTAAATTCTTTTAAGGTATAATTTGTAATGATTATGTAACACTACATTATATTTGTGTTGGCTCTCCATGTGTTCATTTGTTGAATTGAAACAAATAATAGCAATGTTAATAGTACCATATTAATATGGTAATTTACTAAGGCCCAGATTCTGTTCTAAGTGCTTTAAATTTATGAACTTTTTAATTCTTCAAAGCAACTCTATGAGGTATTATTATCCCCATTTTACAGCTGAAGAAAGTGAGGCATAGAGAGTTTCACTTGCCCCAAATCAACTAAATACTAAGTGGCAGAGGCAGGAATTTCTCTTTCTTCTGAAGTTCTGAAGATTTGATAGTCCACAATTATTAAATGGTATTGGAATAACTGAATAACCATCTAGAAAAAAATTAGGTTGGCTTTCACATCACACTTTATCTTAGTATAAATTCCATATGAACCAAAGATTTAAATATAGTAGATGAAATTGTAAACATGCAAAAACAGTAGTTCTCAATGCTGGCTGAGCTTTAGAACCAACTCAGGAATTTAAGAATTACCATAAAAAAAGGACACAATTTTGCCATTTGCAAAATGGATGAACTTGGAGGGCATTATGCTAAATGAAGTAAGTCAGACAGAGAAAGAAAAATACTGTATGATATCACTAATAGGTGCAATCTTAAAAATACAACAAACTAGTGAAAACAACAAAAAAGAAACAGACTCATGGATACAGAGAACAAATTGTGGTTACCAGTGGAGAGAAGGGTAGGGGAGGAGCAAGAAAGGGGTAGGGAAGTAAGAGATACAAACTATCAGGTATAAAATATGCTACAAGGATATATTATACAGCAGGGGTCCCCAACATTTTTGGCACCAGGGAAAGGTTTCGTGGAAGACAATTTTTCCACAGACTGGGGTGGGGATGGTTTTGGGATGATTCAAGCCCATTACATTTATCATGCACTTTATTTCTATTATTATTACATTATAATATATAATGAAATAATTATGCAACTCACCATAATGCAGAATCAGTGGGAGCCCTGAGCTTGTTTTCCTGCAACTAGATGGCCCCATCTGGGGGTGATGGGAGACAGTGTCACTTGAAGTATGTTGCTTATGTTCAGTCTCCTCCGTGATCTCGTTTTGGTTGCTGTCACTACAGAAAACCCTGCTTCACAAGGATGGGATGTTGGAAATGGAAGCAGGTTTTTCAGTGCTTCTGTGGCAATCTCAGGATATTCCCCCTTGACTTTACTCCAGAACGTATGGAGATTTGAAGTTATCTCAAACATACTTCTAAGGCCACCATCATATGCGATCTCAAGCAGTTGATCCTCTTCTAGCAGGGACAAAGTCGATTCACCTGGCTTACTCATGAAGGGGTCACGGATCCATTCCTTCCTAGGTCAGGGGTCTTTTGTGATTGGGAAGTAATGCCCAAACTCTTTTGAAAGATGAGATAGGTGATCATACACCAGCTGGGAGAAAGAAGGCCTTGGCTCAGCCTCTTTCAAAATCTCTGCTAATGTTTGAAACATGTCAAAAATCCCAATGTTCACTCATCGCCCCCATAGTTCCAGTTTGGCTTTGAATGCAGCCACTTTATCTGCCGACTTGAACACAGTTGTCATTCTCCCCTGAAGTGACAGATTGAGTTCCTTGAGCAGGTTGCATGTGTCACACAAGTAAGCAAGTTTTATGACCCATTGTGTGTCACTGAAATATGCTGCCAGTGGTGACTTTTTCTAAAAGAAATCTCTAGAGTGGCTCTCGTAACTCAAAAACTCAGGCCAGTGATCTACCTTTAGAAAGCCACCTCACTTCCGTGTATGAGAGAAGACGTGTGTGTTCTGCGTCCGTCTCCTCACAGAGCTGCGTGAACAGACATGAGTTAAGGGTGTGTACTTTAATGTTGTTGATAATTTTAATCACATCCTGAAAAACGTTAAGTTCAGCTGACATTTTCGGCTAGCCAGCATTTCTCTATGGATGACACAGTGCGTAGACTTACATTCAGAAGCGACCTCTTTGACCAGAGTAATGAAACCAGAAAGCCATCCAGTCATGGCAGCCACTCAGTCCATGCATATACCGACACAAATGAACAATTCAGGTTTCCTAATATGTAACCAATCAAAGACTTGAATAGTTCTGCAGCTGTGGTGCTGGTTGACAACAAAAGTGCACGTAACATATTTTCATGCACATCCTCCTGAAAAATATATCGCACAAAAACAAGCATTGTTGTCTTGTTGTCAACATCGGTAGACTTGTCAACCTGGATTGTGTACCACGGTGACACATTAATCTTCTCTAACAATTGTGCCTCAGTATCCTCTGCTATTTCATCAATTCGTCTAGTTAGATATGGCGCTAGACAAAAGAGGAACACATGCCACATTTTGAACTGCGGCCTCTCATGACAAATGTCCTTAGCAGCAGGCAGGATCAACTCTTCACAATAGTAAAGGGCTTCTTAGCTCTAGCAATGTGGTCAGCCACTAAGAATGATGCTCTCAGTACAGACATATTTGACAAAGTGGTGGCCTTCAATAATTGCTTCTGTTCTTCATGTTCACATTTTTTTCTTTTGAAGAACTCCAAAGGCTTGTCTTTTAATGCAGGGTGCTTGAGCTCCATGTGGCAAAGCAGTTTCGAAGGTTTCATGGCTTCATTGGATAGCCAGTCGCCACATATTATACAAAGCGGTCTTGGAGAATATGAATCACCTGTTGCAAAGGAACCCCTAATTTAAGTAAGACCCTTGGTATTTTCTTTCAAATGCAGCTTTTTTGTTGTTGGCAGTCTTAGAGTCTTCTGCGGTCTCATCATTGGGTCTTTCACCCTTTTCACAGAAGCTCTCCACTGACGTTTGTTTTTTACTCATTTTGGCTAGAGTTAGTTTGTGGGCTTACCAAAACTGACTGATTCAAGTGTGCAGTTCAGGAAAGAGGGGCAGATGGAAGTGGTAAATAAAATAATGGGCGGGCCATGCGCAGACTAAAATAAGTGTCAGATTCTGACTTAAAGGCTACCACCAGATACAGCTGTACAACTGAAGTACATCAACTCATTTGCCACTATAAAACCTTCCACCAGATGCAGCTTAATTGTCACTTGCCACTCACTGATAGGGTTTTGATATGAGTCTGCAAGCAATTGACTTATTATGCTCACTGTGCAGTCAAACCTCTCTGCTAATGATGATTTGTATTTGCAGCCGCTCCCCAGCGCTAGCATCACCGCCTCAACTCCATTTCAGATCATTAGGCATTAGATTCTCATCAGGAGCGTGCAACCTAGATCCCTCACATGTGCAGTTCACAGTAGAGTTTGAGCTCCTATGAGAATCTAATGCCCCTGCTGATCTGACAGGAGGCAGAGCTCAGGCGGTAATGCAAGCGATGGGGAACAGCTGTAAATACAGATGAAGCTTCGCTCACTGGCCTGCCGCTCACTTCCTGCTGTGCAGCCCTGTTCTAACAGGCCAAGGACCAGTACCAGTCTAGAGGTAAGGCCTAGGCATTCATATTTTTTAAAGCTCCCCTGGTAATTGGTATGCAGCCAGGACTGAGAAGCCTTGACCAAAAGAAAAACTGTAGATTAAAAACAAAGTCTGGGAAAAGAGAAAGCGTTTCTATGCATTATATAAAGTTCAGAAGAAAAAGGTGATAAATTCAGTAGTGAGGAGTTACTGTTTAATGGGTATGGAGTTTCAGTTTGGTAAGATGCAAAGTTCTGGAGGTGAATGATGATGACAGTTGCACAGCAATGTGAATGCACTTAATGCCATTGAACTGTACACTTAAACATAGTTGAAATGATAAATTTCATGTTGTATAAACATTTCCATAATAAAAAATTGCATTAGGAAAAAAATCATAGGACTTCCCTGGTGGCACGGTGTTTAATAATCTGCCTGCCAATGCTGGGGGCATGGGTTCGAGCCCTGGTCTGGGAAGATCCCACATGCCGTGGAGCAACTAAGGGCATGTGCCACAACTACTGAGCCTGTGTTCTAGAGCCCGTGAGCCACAACTACTGAAGCCCGCGCGCCTAGAGCCCATGCTCCGCAACAAGAGAAGCCACCGCAATGAGACGCCCGCACAACGAAGAGTAGCCCTAGCTCACCGCAACTATAGAAAGCCCGGACGCAAGCAACGAATACCCAATGCAGCCAAAATAAATAAAATAAATTTATAAAAAAAGAGAAAAAGACATAATAGGCACAACAGACAGTTTACAGAAAAGAAAATACAAAAGATTCTTAAACACATGAGAAAAGACCATTCTCACTAATTGTAAGAGAAAATAAAATTAAAACTACACTAAAATATCATTTTCACTTAGACTGAGAAAGATAAAAAAGCTGGATAACTCAATTGTTCATAAGGACCTTAGGAAACAGTCATTCTTATTCCTTGCTGGTGAGAGTATAAATTTGTATATTTTCTATGGTGGGCCTATTTGGCAACATCTATTGAAATCCCCAGTGTGCATACAATTTGATCCCATAATTTCACATCTAGGAATTTATACTACAAAAATATTCATATACAAAATGACATAAGTATAAGGTTATTAACTGCAAAATTATTTGAAATAGCAAAGGATAAATCCAAACACCTATCAATAAAAGACTTGTCAAATAAATTTTGGTAAGTCTATTTTGTGTACTTTGGAGTACTCTGTGGGATGTTAGAAAAATAAGGTAGATCTTTACATGCTAATATGGAATGATTGCCATTATGTGAAAACAGCAAGAGAAAGGGTAAAGATAGACATAATCTATGTATGTAAGAAAATGGTTAAAAAGAATAGTAGCCTCTGGGAAGAGGACTGGGATATAAAGAAGACGTTGTGTGCTTTTAAAAATATTGATTAAAAAAGACCGCTATGAATATTTAACTTTTTTTCTTTAAATAAAGCTTCACTGGGGAAAGGAAAGAGCAATATAAAATAGCATCTAAAATGATCTAGGATTTGTCATTGTCTGCCCGTTTGTTTTTAAACAGCTGGGGAAGACTTGGGTATGTTCATGTGATGCAGGGATAACATCAGTAGAAAGGAAAGGCTCCCGAGCCGGTTATCTGGGGAGTGAAATCAGGATTAGGCAGGAGGCCTTAGCTTTGGGCAGGAGCAGACACACCTCCTTCCCTGACCTGGGTGAGATAAGGGGAGGATTGGTCCCTAAACAGATGAAACTGGGTGCGTGGGGTGGGGTTGAAGGAACTCCAGACTCAAAGTCTCTATTTTCTCTGGAAAATATGAGATAAGTTATCTCCTGCTAGTGAGAGAGGAGTTGGTGGCCCAGGGGCATGAGAAGAGTGGTTAAAATTTAAAGCAGCTTGTAAAGCAAGCAAGCATTAAGGAGACTCAGAAAGTAATATTGGACAGCTTTGAGGGCCTCATAAACCTTCAGTGATGGCAGTCTGTGAAGCTGAGTTTTCTCCAGCAGTTTTCAGCAACCTGGGTCACTGGGGCAGAGGGCCAGCAGAGAGTGAAGAGCAAGGGGATAGGCAGATATGAAGTGTCAGAGTGGATGAGGTCTGAGGCCAAGTGGCGAGCAGGTGAGTTGTTTGTCCTGTTTGTCTCCCCAGTGGACTGGGACCACTATTTACCCTCAGGGCAGGGAGCCCCATCCCATCCCAGGCCCACTTTTCAGGGTCCCCAGGGTCTGATGGGGTGTCTAATCATGGGACACACCCACGGAATGTTTTCTGAATTATTCATTGACCTTGCAAAAGTAAAAACAAACAAAATCCAAGTCTTTGACTTTATTAAAGCTGTAAGGAGTCTTTTTTTTTAACATCTTATTGGAGTATAATTGCTTTACAATGGTGTGTTAGTTTCTACTTTATAACAAAGTGAATCAGTTATACATATACATATGTCCCCATATCTCTTCCCTCTTGCGTCTCCCTCCCTCCCACCCTCCCTATCCTACCCCTCTAGGTGGTCACAAAGCACCAAGCTGATCTCCCTGTGCTATGCGGCTGCTTCCCACTAGCTACCTATTTTACATTTGGTAGTATATATATGTCCATGCCACTCTCTCACTTCGTCCCAGCTTACCCTTCCCCCTCCCCATATCCTCAAGTCCATTTTCTAGTAGGTCTGTGTCTTTAATTCCCGTTGTAAGGAGTCTTTTATCACATTAAAATAAGCTGGCATTATCCAGCTTATTTACCTAATTTGTTCACCAGAGTTGTTTGCTATTTTCAAATGTGAAAACCGGAACTTCCCTGGTGGCACAGTGGTTAAGAATCCCCCTGCCAAGGCAGGAGACACGGGTTTGAGCCTTGGTCCAGGAATATCCCACATGTGGCGGAGCAAATAAGCCCAGGCACCACAACTACTGAGCCTGCACTCTACAGCCTGCGAGGCACAACTATTGAGCCCCCGTGAGCCACAACTACTGAAGCCTGCACACCTAGAGCCAGTGCTCCACAACAAGAGACGCAACCGCAACAAGAAGCCTGCGCATTGCAATGAAGAGTAGCCCCCGCTTGCCGCAACTAGAGAAAGCCTGCACGCAGCAACGAAGACCCAATGCAGCCAAAAAAATTTTTTAAAAAAAGAATAAAAATTAAAAAGGAAAAAACAAATATGAAAACCACTCTCAAAGATATTGAAGATCTATGTTTTTAAATATGCTCCAGGCTATGATTACAATGACAAATGATTTGCAGGATTCCAGGCATCCCCTCGTCTTTGCTAAAAACATTTTCATCACTGTACTTAATATTCCCCTCTTTAATGATTCACTGCTCCTACCTCTCTCCCAAAGTGTGTGTGTGTGTGTGTGTGTGTGTGTGTGTGTTTGGGGGGGGGGTGGTATGGGAGGAGAGTTCTGCAGAAGGAGGGGAGCACTTGCCCCTGTGACGGGGAGACACTTTGGTACTGACTCCTTAGTGTAGGTGGCTTGCAGCTCAGAGGGGCCAGCAAGCACTCAGTTTGTGAGGAGTGAAGAGGGGAGGCTCTTAGAAGTGATTTGGAGATCAATATGTGTCTTCTGTAATTGCAGAGGGCCAAGCTTCCTCTCTTCCAGCCTCTGGTTTTCTCTCACCTCCACGAGCAGAAGAGCTTACTGTAGCCTCAGAGAAACTCTCATTTGTTCAGCCATTCATCCAACAGTCTTTAAGCAGCTGCTGCATGCCAGCCCTGTGGTAGGAGTAGAAAGGCAGAGCCGCCCAAATCCTGGACACTCCCGAGGTGGCCTGCAGACACGTGCTCCAGATGGTTCAAGGGCCCACAAATGCCTTTAGATATTATTATTTGGATTATTTGAATACCACTATTAGAAATTCACTCCTGAACCATCAGCGAGTGAGAGACAGCAGTGCCCTCTAGGGACCCGGCAAAGTACACGTGCCAGGCAGCACGTAGCTGCTAGGGCAGAATGGAGGCGTTGCTATGGAAACTGCCCGAGCAGCCTTTCCTCTCGCAACCTCTAGGTTCCTTTCTTTGTAGCCATTTATTGCAGGGAGACACGTGCACAGCTGTCTCTCCTCCTTTTTCTCATCTCTGGGAAGCTACACGATTGAGGAGGAGTTGTCGGCAAGTGGCATGGGGAGAGGATGAGTGGAGCCTGGGTAGGAAAACAGCTGCGGGGTGGGGGCAGTGGCTCGCACCAGGTTTACAGCTCTGCCACTGTGGCTGGAGAAGCCCCTCAGAGCTGATCACATTACATCACACCCACTGCCCGCCCCTCTCCCTGCCCCCACAGGCTGCATGGCATTTAGGAGCAAGGCCAGGCAGAGCAGGATTGCTATGATTAATTCTCACTCAGTTTCCCAGAAGCCAAGCACAAGGGTCTGGGGCCTCTAAGGCAGAGCAGTATAGTTGAGAGAGCACTGGAATTGGGAGTCAGGAGGCCTGCACTCTGGCCCTAATCCTGGCATAGTGTGACAATGTTAAGTCATTTCCATCCTACCTGGCTGTTTGCTCATTTGAAAAATGAGAGGACTGGAGTAGAGCAATGATTCCAAAGTGTGGTATCAGATCCGTCTGAGAATCTTTATTAAGAGATGCAGATTTCTAGGCTCAGCTCCAGGAATTCCTATTAAATATGTCTGGGGTGGGCCCTGGGAATCTGTATTAAGATGAATGCAAATTCAAATCACTTGCAGAGTCTGTGATATACTTGAGATAGAGACACCTTGAGAACAGTCACAACCAGGACTTTGAATCACAGAGGTAAATGTCAAGGGTACTCAGATAATTGCAGAGAGTACACTAAGAGAATGTTATCTGACTAGTCCCAGGCCTTTATGGCAGTGATGCCAATTACCTCATTCTGTAGTGTCTTTTAGTACAAGAAAAAATGACCATCACTGAAACCCTCTTAGGAAGGCATAACTTCAAGTGTGTACTTTAGCATCAGAAATGGATGGGCACTCAACCAGCCTCTCCTGGGTGACTGTCATCCACCAACTGCCACGCCAGTGCTGCAAAGGTGAGGGGCAAAGAATAGAACTCCTAATACTTTCCTGAAACTTTCCTTCCTTCGCTTTAGTAAGTCAGTTCCCTCTGAGTCTTTCCTAAGGGAAAGACCTTTTTCATTTATTTATTCAGCAAATATTGATTGAATGCATATGTGCAACTAAACTCTGTGCCGGGCACTGGGGAGACAATGAAGGACAGGATCAAATATAATATGATGTCATGAATGCTATGAAGGTGTTATAGGACGTAGAGGGGTTCTCAACCCAAGCTGACCCCAAATATCTTCTTGCCCTCTCTGCCTCTAAGTACGGGCATTCTTCAAAGCTCAGTTTTATACAGACATAAAATGGCATTTATTGGCAGAAGGATGGAGCAGAACAGGTTGGCCATGACCAGCACCCTGGATAGACTGAGGAAAAGAAGGTGGCCCTGGCAGGAAAAATCTCAGAGCTGGTGATGAGAAGTTCAGATTGAAGGTCAATCAGTATCCAGAAAGTCCAAAGAGCTTGAAAGAGATGAATATCCCGATAGGCAGGTAAAAACTAGACAGGTAGATATATATTCCACGACTCCATCAGTGGTCATGTGGACTCAGCCTCAGGGTTCTAGGGCATGACTAGGGTGATGCTTTGTCCAGGGAAACTGGGAGACTGAACAGGGCATCAGGCATGAATACAGACATGGACTGTCACAAAGGAAGTGGCACAGATTTTCCTGGTCTCAAGACCTAAGAGAAATATCTCCTGGGGTTCTCAGAAATAGTCCTGTAATATGCCTTGGAACTATTCAATGAAAGCTGTACTAAGAGGGGTTAAAACAAAGTAGACCTACCATGAACTCCAGGTTCTCTTGGTCCTATCCAGACTCTCCTGCCAGAATAGGGACAGAAGACAACTTCTAAGCATTATATCTAGATGAATGGGTGACTTGCATATCCTTCAAGCCAGGGGCTGACAAACTTTTTCTGTAAAGGGCCAGATAATAAATATTTTAGACTTTAGGGCCATTAGGTCTCTGTTACAAATATTCAATACTGTTGTAGGGTAAAGGCAGCCATAGAGAATCTGTAAACAAATGAGTGTGGCTGAGTTCTAATAAGACTTTATTTTGCGATACTAAAATTTGCATTTCTTATAATTTCCATATGTCACAAAATGCTTTTTGGAGGGTTTTTTTTCTCCAACCATTTAAATGTGTAAAAACCATTCTTAGCTTGTGGACTGTAGCTATTCAAAAACAGGCAGCAGGCTGATTTGGTCCATGTGCCATGGTTTGCTGACCTCTGCTTCAGATGTTCCTCCATAATGAGTAATTTTTATAACTGATTAAGAAATCAGGAGGTGAAGCGTTTGGGTAACATTAGCTACTTTTACAGACAAACCTCAAAATCTCAGTTGCTACATACAAAACCATGAATGTATTTCTGCTTATGTCAGGTGTTCCTAATGGGTGGGCAGCTTTCCTCCAATGTGTGGCTCAGCAACGTGGGCTCCATCTACCTTCTGGCTCCACTCCCAGTTAGCAGACGTGGGGGGAGACAAGGTGATGGTGGGGCTGCTTCTCAACCATATCAGCCCAAAAGTGGCACATACAACTGGGCCAGGTTTAGATGCAAAGGGTTGGGCGGAGGGCATGCTGAGAAAGACAGCAGCTGGCCATGTCTGGTAATGATGCTCCCCTGTGGAAGAGAATGTATATCTGCCGGGTTGCTAGCTGCCCTGCTACAGTGACATTCTTGGACAAGAACTTGAGGGTTGATAGTGATGCTGATTAAGCATGGTTCTGTGAACCAAGCTGAGTGTAAAGAGGACATTCTTCTATGAAAGTTAAAACTACTGAACACACCACATGCCTGAAGTACATGGAGGGCCAAGACTTCCCTCTGAAAACCATACTGGGTGTGCTCAATACAAACTCTAATATGTAGATGGTGGAAGTCTCAACATTCTTCACACAAAAACATGACTATAACATATTTTGTCTGGAAAAGCTTCAAAGAGTTGTAACCAATTATCCAATATGGCCATAAAAAATCATCAACAAAGAACTCAGGGAACCTATAAGATTAAGCTATATAATCTCCTGTTGAACCTTCCAAAATACAGTTATCTTAAAATATATTTCCATGTAACTTAAGGATTCTCAGCTTTGGCACTCTTTACCTTCTGGGTAGGATACTTCTTTGTTGTGGGGGGTGACCTGTGCATTATAGGGTATTAGTAGCTTCCCTGATCTCTACACACTGGATGCCAGTGGCATCCTTTGCCACCCTTCCTTGGTTGTGACAACCAAAAATGTCCCTGGACATTGTCAAGTGTCCCTGGGGGGCAAAACTGCCCTGAGTTGAGAACCACTGTGTGACTAAATGATAGAACTTAGTGAATAAAATTGTTGAAAATGAGTCAACTAAATGTTGCAGGTGTGAATATAAATGACAATGTTGATTCTAGAGTTTTGTCTTGGGTCGGGCTTTCTGACAATGATTAGGAATTGGACTAAGTCCTCTCTTGGTAAAAGATGACACTCGATCAGCAGTGTAGACAAAAATAGCTGCCTTCAACACATTCCTTTCAGTTCTCAGTATTAGGAGGGCATTTAGCTACATATCCCAAAGTGGTTTCATGTAAGGATACGGGATTGCTGCTAAAATGTGCCAGAATTAACTTAATTAACTTATTAGTTTAAAAACTATTCTCTGACATGCCAGGTTGTTCTTACCAACCTTAGCCCTGGAGGTGGCTCTAAATTACAGGTTTCAAATACACGAATACTGCTCAGAACCCCTGACCTTTACTATTGTCTGGCTGCAGTCTCCAAGGCCAAGATATAATCAATAAAGCCTAAAAACTGAATCTGTTTCTGAACACATGCTCTACAGTGTGATGGAGAATGCACTTAGCCTCATGGCTGAAACAAACAACAAATTGTTAGCTTTGTCATTATTATTGCTATTATTATTACTACTGTATAACAACGGGCATTTGCAGAGTGACTTGCATTAAAGCTATGCAAGCTTGTAGTACAGAATATCTCCCTACCTTGTAGTTCATTAAAGAGGAAATCAGAGCAGAATACAGCCCAGACTCTTTAACATGGCCTTCAAGACCCTGAGTGATCTAGCCCCTAACTAAAGCTAAGCTCATCTCGCCCCACTCTTCCCCCGGCTCACCAAACTTTGGCTTTTAAACATTCCTCTCACCTCTGGAGATTTGGCTTTAGTAGGTCCAGGAACGGGTACTGTTTTACAGTCTCCCACCGGTTCTGATGGGCTGACAGATTTGCAAGTTGTGGCTACAAGTTGTGCATGGCTTAAACCTCAGCCAGCTCCAAAGCCAGACAGTTGCCAAATGAAGTAAAAAACAGGGGCTCTATGAACCAAGGACTTCCTATATAGGGATGGGGAGGCTGTTGTTTTAGTGGCAATGTGGGCTGAGACTGAACTTGCTGAAAGTGAGGGGGCAGAGGGGACAAGCCCCAGGAGGGCAGATCCTAGTAGGCAAAATGAATAATGCAATTTCCACTTCAGGACCTTCTTCTAAGTGTGAGGGGTGTGTGTATGTGTGTGTGTGTGTGTGTGTGTGTGTGTGTGTGTGTGTGTGTGTGTGTGTGTTGGGGGGTGGTGACCTCAAGGCCTCAGCTTAGAGCTAGACACTCTGGGGGAGGAGTGGAGTCTCTTGGAGGGGGAGTGTGAGTGACTTTGGTGCCTAAAGTAAAACTTTCCTATTGTCAAAATTCCCTTCAATGGCCTGCATCTGCCATGAAGTCCAATGTTCAGGATAAGCATATCCTACTCTGCTTAGGAATTCATTTGCACACTGACATTTAACACTTAAGAGCCACTAGTGATGGTGGTACAACCTTGTAGATGTAATGAACGCCCCTGAATTGTACACTCAAAAATGATAAATTTTATGTTATATACATTTTACCACCTCCCGCCTCTCCCAAAAAAGAACCACTGAGCTGGACTAGAGGTTGTGATAAAAGGCAAATCTATGTATATGTGGATGTGGGACATTTAAATAATTCCCTTTAACCTCCAAAAGGAGGATAGGTGGTCAATTTCAAAGAGTTCTTGCTTGTCTGCAGGATTTATTACATTCTGACCTTTCTCTTATTGAACTTTTTATTATGAAAATTTAAAAGTACACTCAAAAAGTGGAGAGAATTGAAAAATGAACCCCCTTTGAATCTAGGACCCAGCTTTAACAACCGTCAACTTTTGCTGTTCTTGTTTATATAGCCCTCTAACTTTCCTTTCTTTCTTTCTCCCTTTCTTTCTTTTTTCTCTTTCTTTCTTTCTTTCTTTCTTTCTTTCTTTCTTTCTTTCTTTCTTTCTTTCTTTCTTTCTTTCTTTCTTTCTTTCTTTCTTTCTGTGTTTTAAAGCATATCACAGACATATTTACAGTTCATCCATAAACACGTCAATTTTCCTATTCTAACATTAAGTTTTCATAGCTTAAATCTCATTAAAGGATTCATTTGCTGCTGTAAGGATTAACGAGATAAGTTAGGTTTGTCATTATTATTGCTATTATTAGGTTCAAAAGTCAGCTCAGTTTCTAAATTAGTATTTGTTTCTCATTCCATGTGATAGGTGGTCCAACCTTCAAAAACTTTACACTCTACCTGAAAAAACAAACAATGGATATAAAATAAGATTGTGCAGAATTAAAGGTTACAATCACCAAACCACAAATGTCAAAGGGCAGCCAGTGTAAATTCTGTAATAAGACCTGAATCTTGTGTATGTATGTCAGCTGTGCAGGAATTCAAGAGAGGGGGCTGCCTCTCTGAACCAAGCAGTTGGAGAGGTCAAGATAAGAATGTACCAGGAATGGGTCTGGAATAGATAATCTCTATTCTTGGCCCTGAACATTTGGTGTCCCTCACAAGATCATTTGTAATTGGCAAGATTTAGAGATCTTGATTGCTAGTCTTTTTTAGTTGATAATACCTTTCTTTTCTTTTTTTTTTAATAGATCTTTATTGGAGTATAATTGCTTCACAACACTGTGTTAGTTTCTGTTGCACAACAAAGCAATTCAGCCATATGCATACACATGTCCCCATATCCCCTCCCTCTTGAGCCTCCCTCCCATCCTCCCTATCCTACCTCTCTAGGTCATCTCCCTGTGCTATGATGCTGCTTCCCACCAGCCAACTGGTGGTGTGTATATGTTGATGCTACCCTCACTTTGCCCCAGCTTCTCCCTCGCACCCTCACGTCCTCAAGTCTATTCTCTATGTCTACCTCTTTATTCTTGCCCTGCAACTAGGTTCATCAGTACCATTTTTTTTTTTTTTAGATTCCATATATATCCGTTAGCATATGGTATTTGTTTTTCTCTTTCTGACTTACTTCACTCTGTATGACAGTCTTTAGGTCCATCCACCTCACTACAAATAATTTCATTTCTTTTTATGGCTGAGTAATATTCCATTGTATATATGTGCCACATCTTCTTTATCCATTCATCTGCTGATGGACATTTAGGTTGGTTCCATGTCCTGGTTATTGTAAATAGTGCTGCAGTGAACATTGTGTTACATGTCTCTTTTTGAATTATGGTTTTCTCAGGGTATATGCCCAGTAGTGGGATTGCTGGGTCATATGGTAGTTCTATTTTTAGTTTTTTAAGGAACCTCCATACTGTTTTCCATAGTGGTTGTATCAATTTACATTCCCACCAATAGTGCAGGAGGGTTCCCTTTTCACCACACCCTTTCCAGCATTTATTGTTTCTAGATTTTTTGATAATGGCCATTCTGACCAGTGTGAGGTGTTACCTCATTGTAGTTTTGATTTGCATTTCTCTAATAATTAGTGATGTTAAGCATTTTTCATGTTCCTCTTGACCATCTGTATGTCTTCCTTGGTGAAATGTCTATTTAGGTCTTCTGCCCATTTTTTAACTGTGGATTGTTTGTTTTTTTGATACTGAGCTCCATGAACTGTTTGTATATTTTGGAGATTAATCCTTTGTCTGTTGTTTCATTTGCAAATATTTTCTCCCATTCTGAGGGTTGTCTTTTTGTCTTGTTTATGGCTTCCTTTGCTGTGCAAAAGTTTTGAAGTTTAATTAAGTCCCATTTGTTTATTTTTGTTTTTATTTCCATTACTCTAGGAGGTGGGTCAAAAAAGGTCTTAGTGTGGTTTATGTCAAAGAGTGTTTTTCTCTAAGAGTTTTATAGTGTCTGGTCTTATATTTAAGACTTTAATCCATTTGGAGTTTATTTTTGTGTATGGTGCTAGGTAGTGTTCTAACTGCTTTCAAATCCTCTGCTGTATACGATCCCTTCGTTTCTCCTATAACCTTCTTATACCACTGGTCCCCATCACAAACACTTTATTCAGTTCTCTCCTTGGGTGTGCTTCCATCTACTCCTTGCTTCTTCTACCCCAGAACCTTCAAGACTCTGTTTATGTTGGGCACTGGGAAGGCACTGTCCCATCAGCCTTTCTCCAGCCTCCTGGTTCTTTAGTGGGGCTGTGGTGGAGCCCACTGCTGCTCTTTGAAACCAGTGAATTTTACTTGTTTTTAGGACTTGAACTAGCCATGGACTCAGAGAGAGAGCCTGATGGGCAAATTCATGTAAATGTTGAATGCAGGACTCCAGTGACTAAAAAGCAGTGGGTAGGGGAGGGAAGAAAAGAAGGAAGGGAGAAAGGGATGAATTAGGAGCGTAGCTGAGGGTGTAGAAGAGGCTGGTGGCAGAGATCCAGTGCTCAGAACGTCTGGGGCCCAGCTCAGCTAGAACAAAAGCAGGGCCTGATCATTCCTCCTCGATGCCCTCCTGGTCTATCCAGGCCATATCAGGGAAAATTCAAGCAGAAATCTAAGTCGGGTCAGAGTGAACAAATTCTGGAGGGAGAGAGATGAAAGATGACCTGAGTTGGCAACAGGCTGATGTCAGGTAGTAACAGTACAGTGGGATTTAGGACCCTGGTGCTCTGTAACCTCTAGCTTCCTGTTCTAGACACTTGCTACTTACAGGGTGGTTTTGGGGTTGGCAGCATCTGTATTACTGGGAGGTTTTTAGCAATGCAGAACCGCAGGTCCTGCTCAGACTTACTGAATCAGAAACTTGGGGGTGGGAATTCCCTGGCAGTCTAGTGGTTAGGACTCTTTATTTCCACTGCGGGGCCCGGGTTCAATCCCTGGTCAGGGAACTAAGATCCCGAAGCAGCACAGCACAGCTGGAAAAAAAAAAAAAAAAGAAAAAAAAAGAAAGAAAGAAAGAAGAAGAAAAAAAGAAACTTTGGGTTGGCATTCCTTGGCCCGTGGCGACATCACTCCAAACTTTGCTTCTATTGTCGTCATATCCTTCTCTGACTCTGACGCTCCTGCCTCCTTCTTATAACACTTGTGATTACATTAGGTCTACCTGGATAATCCAAGACTTCTATCCATCTCAAGATTATGAACTGAAGCACATCTACAACATCCCTTTTACCATGTAAGGTAACATATTTGCAGGTTCTGGGAATTAGGATGTGACATCTTTGGGGGCCCACTATTCACCCTACTACAGGAAGCCATTAGAGAAGTGACAAAATTTGACATATATTTTAAGAGTACTTATGGCTGTTGTTTTGAAAATAGTTTTGTGGGGGCAAGAATGGAAATAGGAAAATTAGTTACTATATCAGAGTGAGTCTTTAAATTCTAAGGGCCTTGTTGGCTGTTCCCACATAAGTGAGCATATAATTCTGTTATGGGCTGAATTTTGGCCCCTAAAATTCCTATGTTGAAGCCATAACCCCTAGTACCTCAGAATGTGGCCATATTTGAATATAGGGCCTTTAAAAGGGTGATTAAGTTAAAATGAGCCTGTTAGGGTGGGCCCTAATCCATTCTGACTGGTGTCTTTATAAGAAGAGGAAATTTGGACAAATGAAGAGACACATGGGATGTACGCACACAGAAAAAAGACCATGTGAATACACAGTGAGAAGTTAGCCACCTGCAACCCAAGGAGAGAGGCCTCAGGAGAAACCAACCCTGCCAACACCTTGATCTTGGACTTCCACCTTCCAGAACTTTCAGAAATAAATTGTTGTTAAGCCACCTAGTCTATAGTATTGAGTTGTGGCAGCCCTAGCAAACTGATACAAATTTAAAATATCTCTCTGAAATCCAGATGCAGACTCTCTTCCTGATGCCTCAGTTCATGATTCTTGTCAGAAAAGGAAGTTGTGTCAGAAAAGTAGTTGGCAGGATCTTCCTGAAGTCACCTCACCTACATCCCAAGAGTGAACATTTAAAACAATCTTTGCTCTTTAAAAGACACTGTTTAAAAAAGGAAAAGAAAAGCCACAGACTGGGAGGAACAATTTGAAAAACACATATCTGATAGAGGGTTGTATCCAGAATACATAAACCACTTAAGTAAGACATGGGCAAAAGATTTGAACAGATACTTCACATTAGACGAGGTACAGATGACAATCACACAAAATGATGATCAACATCATTAGTAACTAAGAGTATGCAAATTAAAGCCATAATGAGCCATCACTATGTACCTACCTACTAGAGTGGCTTTAAAAAAACTGACAATACCAAGTTTTAACAGGAATTCAGAGCAATAGAAACCTCATACACTGCTGGTGGGAATGCAAAATGATACAGCCACTTGGGACAACAGTTTGGTAGATTTTTAGAAGGTTTAAACATACTCTTACCATATGACCCAGGAATCTTACTCTTAAGTATTAAACCAAGAGAAATAAAAATGTTTTACTGAAAGACCTGTGTGGGAATATTTATAGCAGCTTTATTCATACTATCTCAAGCTGGAAACAACCCAATGTCTCTCAACTGGTGAGCAGATGAACAAACTGTGTCACATCCACACAATGGAATACTACTCAGAAATGAAAAGGAATGAACTATCAATATAAGCAAGAAAATGGATGACTCTCAAAAGCATTATGCTATTGAAAGAAACCAGAAAACAAAGGCTACATACTGCATGTTCCATGACTTTTTGAAAAGGCAAAACTATAGGGATATAAATAGATTGGTGGTTGCTGGGGGCAACCCAGTTGCCCGGGTGAATTTTGGAGGGGTGATATATAATACCATGTAATTGTGGTGGTCCTTACATGACTGTATATATTTGTCAAAATTCATTAAATTGTACATTTAAAATTGGTAAATTTAAATGTGTGTGAATCATACCTTGTAAAGCTGATTTAAAACAATAAGACCCCATACTACCTGGACATGTGGAGAGGATATCTAAGCTATGACTCGGGATAGACGCAGTCCCTGTGCATTGAGTCCTGATGGCTACTTCTATACAGGTCACTCTACCACAGTGGTGGAGCACTGAACCCCCAGCTGTCCTTGTCAGTGGAGGAAACTTTGGGATCACTCACAGGCAGCTGTGACAAGGTCTTTTTCCACGATGTAGCTGAAGAGCAGGGAAGTGATTTTAATGCATATTAAAGTTTGAAAACCACCAGTTTAAAAGAGGGGTCTTTAGCAGTAATGTATGTGTGCACACAGGAGGCGCTCTCTCTCTCTCTCTCTCTCTCTCTCTGTGTGTGTGTGTGTGTGTGAGAGAGAGAGAGAGAGAGAGAGAGAGAGAGAGAGAGAGAGAGCTGTCTGTCTGTTTGTAGGAAGGAGGCTGAGGGAGAGGGAGCATTTATAAGTGCAAGTAGAACGCGGAAGACAACCTATGAGATTTTAATACCCTTAGATAATCTGGACCCAAACTACTTTGGGAGAGCTAAGAGCCTGTTGATAACCATTATCTTTGGCTCCAACTACCTTCTCCACCACTTTTTCCCTGTGACTCCAAAGCCTCTCCCCCATCAGAGGCTCATCCCTTCTCCTTGAGCTTTAGGGACCTTACCATTGTTTTCATCAGCTGTTAATGAGAGTTGCTTAAATCTGTTCCTCAGTTCCTCAGTGTTACATCCTATTATCATCCACCTTTTACAAAGAAAAAAGTTTCTTGTCCCAGTTCACGCAGTGAGTAAGTGGACAGCTTTCAGGCTTCCAGCTCCAGGGTCTCCTGGACCAGATGGCTTACATAATTTCCCACTACCCCTCGCCATCCAAGAGTTTAATTCTGAATACTCCCTTTGTGACCACCAATCAGAGTGAGGAGGAAAATGGGGTGGTGGGGAGAGGGGGCCTGGCAACAGGGTACAGAGGTGACCAGGAGAGAATGACTAGGAGATGATGGTTTTGAGCTCCCTACACTTTCTGTCCCAGGGTATTTGGCTGGGGACAGTGGGGGACAGAGTTGGGGAAGGTACACCTCTATAAGAGAAAAAGCTGCTAGAAGTGGCAAACAATGTAACTATAATTGTCAGGAGACCACCTCAGGAAGTGGACAACATGCTGTGGTCACAACTATGAGACCTTGGTAGAAAACCTCACCACATGGGAAGAGCAGAGCCCGGAGCCCAGAGATAAGGATTTCTGTCTTGACTTATGTTTACTAAACCTTGAACAAGTCACAAACCCTCTTTCAGCAAACGCTTAACCCAAATAAGACAACATATTCCAATGTGTTTTGTAAAATGCTACACAAGAAGGACATATTATTTCAAAAACTGGCAAACCTTCATTAGAAGAGCAATCCTTGTGACATGAAAGAATGTCTTGTACCACCTTTCCTGAGGCAATGGTGCTGCTGCTTTACACTTGAGCATTTAAAAGCCAGCACTTGAAAGGTTTATTTGCAGTCTTTGCTCCAAAGTAACTTGCTGGCAACTCACTCAATTCTTTCTAACCAGGCACAGCTGAATATCAGTGTCAGTTATCTCTTGGGTAGCAGAATTAGAGTTGATTCTTATTTTATTTTTATATGGTTCTGCATTTAAGAAAACAAAGGCATGGACATGTGAATTAGTGGGGAGGTTTTGGATAACTACAAGAGGTCAGGTGCATTTGGAAGTTGGAATATTTGTGGGAGGAGATGGGGTGGGAGCTTGATGACAGCCGTGCTGGGGACTGTGCTTGTGGAGTCCTCTTTTCAAAGGCCCTTAGCCTACTCTGCTCTGGGTTTAAAGCTGTAGCCCTCAAAATGTGGTCCCTAGACCAGCAGCACTGGCCTTGCCTGGAAATTTGTTAGAAATGCAAATTCTTAGGCCGCACCCCAGATGTATTGCAGCTGAAACTGGGGCTAGAGCCCAGCTCTGTTTTAATTAGCCTGCATGTTGAAACCTGAAAACCACTGGTTTAAAGCATGCCTAAGCTGGGACAGTGCTCCTTGCTCCTAGTGAGCTGGCAAAAAATAACCAGTTGCCTCAATCATCTATTAGCCCACCCTTTTGTGTGGGGTCCCCTGGGTTGGTTCTCTAAGCCCTAGATAGGTCCTCTTCTCTGACATAATGGCAGCGAGGTGAGGCCTTGCAGTTGAATGATTAGTTGGGATTTTATTTACAGTCAGAGAAGCATCTGGGAGGGACAAACTTCACAGTGCTTGCTCAAATTTAGTTGCTTCTCACTTTGGGTTAAAAAAGATCTGGAACTTCCCTAGTGGCGCAGTGGTTAAGAATACCTGCCAGTGCAGGGGACATGGGTTCGATCCCTGGTCCAGGAAGGTTCTACATGCCATGGAGCAACTAAACCTGTGAGCCACAACTACTGAGCCCACGTACCACAACTACTGAAGCATGCATGCTATAAGGCCCGTGTGCCATAACTACTGAGCCCGTGCTCTAGCGCCCATGAGCCACAACTACTGAGCCCACACGCCACAACTACTGAAGCCCACATGCCTAGGGCTCGTGCTCTGCAACAAGAGAAGCCACCCAATGAGAAGCTCACGCACAGCAATGAAGAGTAGCCCCCGCTCGCTGCAACTAGAGAAAGCCCGCATGCAACAATGAAGACCCAATGCAGCCATAAATTAAAAAAAAAAAAAAGATCTGGAAGTAACACAAAAGAGGTCCTCAGAAGGCACTGGGTCATCTAGTTTTAGGGTGTTACAGTGTGCTCCTTGCTAGTTCTCCAGACTCTGCAGTTGCTCCTGCTTGTTCCCATTATCCAAGGACAGAGCCTCCCACCTGGGCCTCCCCACAGAACAAGGAGGCCAGGGGTGCGTTGAATTGCTATAAATCCCTCAGGGCCAACAGCTCCAACACCTCGGACTCTCAGATCTCTCACCTGGAAACCATCTCTGCTTTACCTGCATTTACTTTACTCTGAAACCCTACTTAGAAATACAACCATCCCTGTAGGTCTTACCTTCCTTACAGTCTAAAGTGTTTAGTATATAGTAAAGAGTTCAATAAATAATAGTTAATACTATGGTTATTATTATTTTGTGTTAAACAGGGAGAGAAGGGGTGGAGGGCATCTCAGTAAGAGGAAACAGCAGGGTCGGCTGTATGGTTTGTAGGGCCCATT